>NC_040250.1:27597369-27907795 GCF_001444195.1 Xiphophorus couchianus | reverse complement strand
AAGGGAGCTAGTGCCTATCTCCAGAGGTCAACGGGGTCAAACTGGACAGGTCACCAGTCCATCGCAGGGCTGCTGTAACGATAAAGCTTTTGTATTTGTAAGAAAAAAAAGTCTATTAAACTTCTCTTAGTGGAGTATGAATGAATGTAACCTTCAAATGAAACTAATTTAGAAAATATTTTGAGACCTTCTCTGTGACAATTTGATGATACTTCAAAAATAATAAAAGCAATGCCATATACATGCCTGAAAACTAAAAGAAAATCATTTCATTTGATTAAAATTTTTACAAAAATTGTCACCTTGTCATATATACTCTACGCAACTATCATAAGAAAAACTTTCAAATACATCACACCAATCAAGGCGCTCCCATAGATATTCAAAAGCTTGCAGACCGCAGCTGTTTCCCATTTCCAATCAGAAACGGCATCTAATTACACTCATACATTGATAATGCCAGTTTCCACTTGCAGTAAATAAACTGTGATGCAAATGGTGATTTTAAGAAAGAAATGACTCCAATAACAAGATGCTCAATACGGTACGATACATGCCAGAGTTGGATTTGGAAACACCAATAGTTCAGGTACGACCAAGAGTTCAACATTGACAGTTTGCCACTACGACACCTAACCACAGCGAGGCGGCGTGACGGACGTTAGAAGTGAAGGATGGGAGTTTAGAACGGAGCGACTGAGAAGTCGACTTTGCCAGAATAGCCATGGCTCTCCTTAAAGGTCCCTCACTTTTCCAGCTCTCTTCATAGCAGCCAGCGTTTGTGCTCTGGTTCTAACCAACAATATGTGTGAGGTGCTCACACTGGCAAGCTGTTTAACAGAGAGCCCCTGTAACCAGACTGTGAGCCTTTATCACTGCACAGAACACGTGTGAGCGGAGGCCCTGTGTCTTGAAGCGGAAACTGGGGTTTGCTTTGCCCAGTGTCCCAGGCTGGGACCAAGTTGGTTCTGAGTCTGATCAACATCTGCCTTTATCCTCCTGCCTCTCCAAGGATTTGTGGCCCTGAACCCCCGACAGGCCCACACTACTCCGACATCCTGAAATGACATCAAATACAGCTCTATGTATCCAAAAAAAAAGAGAGAGAGAGAGTAAGCTCTTCTTCTTGTTGTACTTGTATTATTTAGAGTGGTTGTACTTCCTCTTTCTGACATTAAACTCTCCTTTCCACTCCTGATTTTCTCTTGGTGACTCCATTTGCATATTTCGGTGTGCTCTCCACACCTCGGCTGTTTGTAATAAATGGGAGTTGTACCTCACGCCACGATGCTTCCTGTTAAATAAATAAATAGCTATCAAGTAGTGCAGATTTATGACGAACTTGCTGGCTTCGGAAGCATTTGTTTTCCCTTCATCGCTGGTTCAGAGAGTAATGGGCTGCATGCCGCAAGAAGTGGCTGTCATCAGTGTTGACGATGTCCCAAATAATGCTGATAAGGTGGAAAATTCTGTTTTACTACAGCGCATCACATAACACACCGTGTTCATTATTACAATCATTACAGCACGACAGAATGAAATTCTATTTTTCATGCTGAAGCAATATTTAGTCAGTAGGACTAAATGTGCTGTGAGCTGGAGTCTTAATGTGGCAGACGTTCACACCGGACACAACGTGACCTTCGGCATTTTTGGTTAAGTTATTTGAGTCGGAGGCACAGATGAGAAAGAGAGAAAAGAAGAAAAAAGTCCTACAGCGCACTTGACATTGTCGTATTATTATTGCAAGATTTTCAAATATCGTGCGGAATAATGCGTTTTCCACACGCACTGTCCAAAGACAGTTGAGCGTACGCTTGACTGCCTACATTTCGCATGACAGATTGACTAATTTCCCACAACCTGTATTGATACTAGCATGTTTGTTGAGCTAGCTGGGCTCCTAGACCCATTTTTTCTCGACGCTACGCATCCTTATGTTTGGCTGCGTTTACTCTTAACCTTATCAGCTCCTTGTGGCAGACAGAATATTTCAACATGAACATCATTTCCTGCCGAACAGTTTGCTGTGCGACAGCAAATGCCCGTAAGCAGACGTAAAATTCGAACGTCTCACTTTTGAAGATTCACGGACCTCCATGGAATGAAGTACGGCTAAGGATGTGGAACTCTTTATTGTTAGTTTGTTGAATAAAATCTCAGTAGAATATATTTAAGGTTGTAAGGTAAAAAGCTTAAGATATTTAGCAGGGCGCAATATTTGGCTGCATATAGATCCGATTTATTTCAAAATCTTTATAACATGAATGTATACATGCAGGCATAAAATTAAATGTACTTCACACAAGAAACTGGCTATCTGTGAGTAATTATGGCTTTATTAGTGCTACCTTAAGTGTTATGCGAACATTAGGACCTCAGACAGACTTTGATCTAAAATGCCCAGGGATCAGTGGAGTTTAAGTTAATTTATCAGTTTAATTTGTTTCAAGAACAGTACACTTTTCAGATGATTTATCGAAAATCTGGTGTGGAAAGCTGGAAGGTATGTGTCTCAGCCGCCCTGACGTAGCCTGTGCTGTGGAACACCTCATTACATTACCGCTCATTAAAATCAATGAAGACGAGAGAATCTTTCAGGCAAGGTAATATTATTTAAAGTTCTGTTGTTAAACTTTAGTTAAACTCCTAAGTTTTCAGATTTTACTTCATTTTCTCAGCTCAGTTTAGTCTCCTTGCAGTGCATAGCAAGTGTTCACACACTTTGGAACGTTTTCACATTTTGTCAAGTTACGACCTCTGAGGCCGTCACAGAACAGCTGTTTTTAAGCTTCAAATTACACACATCACATTTGGACTCTTTAGTATAAATATGACTTATTAGTAGGGTAGACTTGCAAGTAGTGTCAGATTAAAATGCAAAATGCATGCCACAGATTTTCAGTAATGGAGCCACACATGTATTACTCCATGGGTGAGAATGAAAACACACCTACATATTTTTAAGGTTTTAAATATTGACAGCCCTTTAATGTGTTCATCTACACAGCTCAGATTAATGCTATTACTGTACCTGTTCTGACATAAAAGCCTCTCTCTCGCGTGCAAAGTTACAAAGTTCACAGCACAATGTTACACAGTCTTATATTACAGTCTCAAATGTGAGTGAAAAGCTGTGTGAGGAAAGGCAGACTCACCTTTGCAATGGAAGTTTGGATAAAACCAAGGCAGCCCACTTACCGCAACATTGAATTATCCTTCCAAAGAAACACAATCAGGTTATTGTTAACATTTCTAAAGTAATATTTGAAACAAAATGGCTTCTTTTAACCCTTCCTGAATATGAAAACCTGGAAAACTTGAGATGTTAATCTTGAGACAATAAAACATTTTCCTAGATGTCAAGCTTACACAGTTAAGCATAGTGCTTAATTGTGATTAATCACAGTGCTAGAGTGTGATTAATGTGATTAAATAGTCCGGCTCTGAACTTTTGTATTTAAAAAAAAAGAAAAACATTGTATTAAAAGGTTTTAATGCAAAGTTTAATCTGTATTTAATTGAAATGAACTTGTTAAGTTCCCAGTCCTAGTTGTATTTATTCATCATGCTGTCAACTTCCTAAAAAATCTGTGCAAGTCTTTTTTTTTTTACCAAAGTGATTTTGGCAAAAATAAATAAATAAATAAAAAGATGATTCAGGCAAAAGAAAAAAATATATTTAAATAAAATCACTTATTGAAAACAAAATAGCTTATTCTGTTATTTTAGGAAGCTGACCATTTTTTGCTCCATTTCAAACAACGAAGAGCTATTAAAAAACATGATCAACTAATCTTTAATGTTGAAGCGTTTGACTCGGCTTCCACCATCAAAGGTGCCACTTTATAATCACGCACGTGGGTCAGCTCAGAATGGTGACCTGCCATGAAACAGCGGCCACGAGGCCAGCCGCGCATGCTAATCAATCCACAGTGAGCACTGAGGAGTCAGTGTGAGCGCCTTCCTGTAGGTCTGACCTAAACACTGAATATCTTCAACGGGCGCTACTCCGCCCTCATGACTCAGAGCCCCGCTGCTCGTCTGTAAAGCCTCACAAACCGACACTGATTTACATTTCCCGGGGCGTCTGGCAAAACCAGCTAGCTCCGAGTTGCCCGTAATGAGTCAGGAAACATCGGGCAATCACCGCCACCGTATTCAGACGAACACGGGACGCACGAGTCTTCTCGCGGACCACGTGCCCTTCACGTTTCACGCGCTAAACGTTTCGCAGCGGGCTCTTCGCCGGGAGCGCACGCGCCTTCCTCCCGTCACGCCTTGCAGCCTTCCCTCAGCGGCACCGCCATCTTCCCTCGTTACACGACCCTACGCTGCGCTTTTTAGTTTAACTCAGTCCCACACACTCTGCAGCTCGAAATTCTCCCCAGATCAGTGGGATTTTCTCTGGCACAAGTAATGAGGCAGCTTGTTTTATAAGTTCCTCCACGCCACCCTTCAGCGGCTCGGCTAGAAATAACCAATCGATATAATAATCCGCAGCAGAAAGAAAGAGGGAAAGAAAAGCAGGCCAGAACAAACGCTCCGTGGTTATTGTTTGCTTGGCGTCGGCCTGAGAGAACATCAAGACCACCGCTGTGAGGAAATTGAAATGAAACGATAGGGTTATTTTTCCTTATTTTGGAAAGGCTTGGCAATTTGCTCTTTGCTGTGTAAGCACAATTCCACCCCAATTTATGATTTATGTGCCTCTATAACGTGAATCCAAAACAGAGGAAATGCAGAAATACAAACATGTCATATACAGTAGACATACTATAACAAATGTGAAAATGTAGAGATGATATTTATGTTGTCTTAAACATTTGTTTGCCAAATTGCTGTGAAGATTTATGATAGAACATTTAGACTCTCTATAATGTTGATTATGAATCCCCCCAAAAAATCATTTTTGTTTAGTGCTGTAGGGTTAGCGTAACCACACTTGTAGTTAGCAGTGCCAAACGCTGATGAAGTCATAAAAAAAACGGAAAGGCAAACTGAAAACGCTGATGTTGAAGCATTTTTGTTGTGGATGTCACTGTCCAGTTTGACTCCAACATTGATCTTCATGGTGCTATCTGTCCTTGAAAATCCTCTAACAAATCTTTTAAGGCTGTCATAGAACCACTGGATATGTTATAAATTATACACAGGTGGACTCTGCATTTCACTTAGGGGTCTCAGGAAATATAAATGCATTTTAGTCAGTAAAAAACATTTAAAACTCACTTCAATTCCCTTCAAAATGATGGACTACTATATGTTGGTCTTTCAGATAAAATACATTAAAGTTTGTGATTCTGACATGAAAAAACGAAGAAGGGCACAGAGATGTGAATACTTTTGCAGTAAAATTTGGGGAAACCTGTGTATTCTCTCTGCCGCTGAAGGGAAAATCAGAGCAGCTTCATACTCAAGACTGTTTTTTAGACTGTCATAAACTGCAGACAGAACCTACAGTGAGAGACTGCAGGCCTCACTGCGTTTGCCAGACACGTTTTGGACCGAGAAAGGACTCAGAGCAGCGTGACAGATTGCAGAGGAAGCTTCTTTTTTCCAGAGTGACCCTTGTTACTGCGTTTTCTTCCATGACTGTGTTGCACATCAATACTCTGCAGGATGTTAAAACCTGATCATTCCAAGTTTGGGTTTCCTTCCTTTGAGAAAAAAACATTTGAAGATCTTGGATTTTTTTTTTGTTTAATTGTAAAGAGACACGAGTTATAAGCAATTCCTACTTCATTCTAGCCATAACTGCATATTAAGCACTTATCGTTCTACATTGTAATTAATTGTTTGGTGCTTTATGCGTCATATTTTTTGCTTTCTCATTTTCTTTGTGATGATCATATTGTGATATGTCTCTGTGTGTCGTGTATGTCAAAATTAAGAATCTACAAATAAAATTTAATTATTTGCATTTGAAAGAAAATTTTTATAGAAATTGTTTTGGGTCAGCATTTATTTATTTTTCTAACCTTTAACAAAATGAAACCCCATTTAGATGAAGACCTCTTTAACAAGGATGACCTGGCCAAGAAAGGCAGCAACACACATCATAATGGAGGGAACAAGTAGACAGCAACAAGCAAAATAGACATTAAAAATATTCTTGAAAAATAAATAATCTGCAACTGAGAAACAGATGAATCTGTCTAGGAAATACAAATCAAAGCCCTCAGCCATGAGGTCAAGAGGGCCTCAACTTCTATCCTCTCATCCTCTGAAAGGAGTGTAGTTACTTTTCTGCCCACATGAGGGCAACACATCACCCACTAAAATCTGCAGCACAGGAAACACTCCCAAATATTACAACATTGTTTTGCTCCAAAAGAGAACAAACAAGGGATGAAATGCGTGGTTCAGTATAAAACACACATTAGATCTATTTAGGTTAATCCATCAAACAGGATTGGAGCAGGCAAGAGCTTAAGGTCTGTGCTTGGATGGAGGAAGCGTCGACTCATCCTCACCGCCAGACTACCAATGGCAGCTGAGACGGAAACGGATGGTGATGGTGGGAGTGAGGGTGGTTGGGGGAGAAGGGGCTTTGCCAGCTCTCTGGCTCCGTCTCTCGAAGCCCTGCCTCCCTCAGGCCACTCAAAGCCAGCGTAGGAACGTGGCCAAACGCTGTCAAATATCAGCACACACTCACTGTAGCAATCTGTACTCACAAACCCATGCCCACACACATGCTCCGGGACTGTTTTTTTTCCTCTCTCTCTCTATGTGCAGGTGGCTACTTTAGGAGCGGTGATGAAGAGCCCAGACACACCCCAGTTTGCATAAATTAACTAATCATCGCAGAGAGTGTTTCTTCTGAACAATTTAAATGTTTTATCAAAACACTTCTGGCTTGAAGGAGCCGTGATTACCCAGCTCTGTGAACGACTCCAGTTAACCGTTGAGGGATCGTTGCAGCCTTCTAAAACAGGCCTCCTGTTTGCTATAACAGGTCATATGCATGCAATAAATAGCGGAGCAGTTCAAGGTGAATTTCCCTCGAGAATTAAGCAATTACACTTTCCTGGAGTGACAGGGGCCCCATTTCATTTGAAACAGAGTGCTCTTCATTAGCATGTGGCATTGGGGATTAGCATGTGGGGATTTTTGCAGTCCATCAATGGGTGTTCATTTAGTTTGGAGGGGTCACGTCTTTATAGCTTGATTGTGTTAGCACACTAATGATTGACTTCTGGTCAGTTTGCCACATTCACTTGTTCCTATCTCTATCTTGTAGCTAAGTGTTACAATTTCATCCCTAGACTATTTTGTATATCTACTTGATATGGTGTGTATCATTTTTTTTGTAATTATGTATTTTCATGAGCGGTAGCTGGGTCGTGTAGTTGTTTTCACAGTTTTCTTGCAGAAAGAAGGTTCTGATCCAGGTTTCTTCATGAAGTTTGTATGTTCTCCCCATGTGTTGGTTTTCTTTGGTTGAGTGGTTTCTAAACTTTTAGTTTTTAGTTCTGTCTTTCTTGTTGTCATCCTGGGATGGACTGGTGACCTGTCCAGTGTGTACTCCGCCTCTTGTCCAATGGCAGCTAGAGAAAGGCCTTGCATATAGGCAATGGATGGATAGTGAGTTGAAGACATAACAGTCATCAAAATGCTCAGATATATTCTATAAATTAGTTTAGTTTTATAATATTCTTCAGAAAATTTTGTATTACACCACTTTTTCTGGTTTCTAATATCAAGGCTTCAAAATCACTACAACTCTCCATTGCAGCGTTTCTGTTAGGACAGAAAAAGTGTTAGCCTGGCTACGCAATTCTGCTCTATTCTCCTTCTGTTCCAATCAGCGAACAGAAGCAGGAGTTGTGAATGATGATATCAATTTTCTGTGCTGTTTTAGAAGTGTAATCTACCTATGATTGTAGTATGATAATGGTAGAGGAGGAAGTGAATGATGCCATTGAATCTGTTTTGGCCACGCTTCAAAATATTGAACAATTAAAATCGGAGCAAGAGAAATGTTTAAGATGTTTTATTGTTGGCAACGATTTCATTGGGGGCCTGCACTTCTCTCTTCTCAGTAGAGGATGGTTGGTTACACAGTTTCCAGAAAACTCCATCGGTCAAACAGGCGCATTACTTGTGTCACAACCAAGTAATGCTATTGGATAAATTCAGATCCAACCATTTAAAACTTCAATAGAATTTGAAACTCAGTTTGCATGCGACTGTCAAACATTTCATGTGGTAGTCTGGTAAAACTACTGGTCAACTGGAGATCCACTCATGCCACCTCCTTCCAACACAAATTTTCTGCCACACTTATGTCAAGTCTGCATGTACAGCAGTCAGAGCCAGAAGGAGATGAACCACTAAAGGTCACAGTTATCATCTGTGACCTTTTGAAATTTCAAATAATATCATCTGCCTAGAAAGTGTTTCATTGTGACCTACACCCCTCCACCCTCAGTGCTTCTCCATCATCATAGGCAGCACCATTAAACAAATCTACAAACACGCCAGTAAAAACCCTACTTCCATCCTGTCCCTGCCTCCCTGCCTCCCTGCCTGGCTCCTATCTGTGCGTCATTTGGCTCTGCCACCTGTTGCAAAAGGAAACCAGAGGTAAGGAGCTTCCGCTGAGGCTGTTGGGTTTCAGGTACGCTCCCGCAGAGAGAGGGTTTTTGGTGTCGACACTCCGCTGGGGCAGCGTCTTTTACTCATCGTGGGGAAGGGGGGGACAAGCGGAAACCCCACCTGGAAGGAAGTCATCTCCTCTCTCTTTCTTCACTTTGTCGCATCTGTCTTCCCTCTATAAAAACACACAAAAATGAGTGAGGGAATAAAAAAGAGCAGTGAAGATTGACTGAATCCCACCACCTCCTCCTCAGTTTTCTCCGACTGCAGCACTCCACAATACCGTCCCCTTTCCTCCTCCTCCTCCTCCTCCAGTTGGTTCCTCGCTCTCTCTGCTCTCGTCTATTTAAAATGCACCTCATGCACATGCACGCACGCACGCACGCGCGTACACCCCCCCTAACCTCCTTCGTGGTCGCAGTCGGAGCTGTGACCGTGTGGCAGCTTTTCTCTCTCTCCTAGCCCAACACCAAGTCCATCCAAGCCATGCAAACCGACGCATACTCTTTCCTTCTTTCTTCTTGTGGTAGGCTGGAGAAAACTAAATAATACTAATAAGATTAATGCGGAGGGAGAAACTGAAGAGCAACAACTGAGATCTAAATGTATAAAGATGAAGAAATGCAGCCATTAGAAGTGTGCAGTTGACATAATGAATCTGTTTCAAGGTCTGAGGGTTTTTTTCTCCAGTTTCTAAGAGAGACCCCCCTCCCCCTCCCTTTGCTTCCCTCTTTCCCTCCTCTCTCTCTCTGTCGCTCTCTCCACATCTCTGCACTCTCCTCTGTCAGTCGTGTGGGAAGCTCCATGAATGCGGCTGCACACTAGCAGACTTCTGCACCTGATCCCGTTGCGCCTCTATAGGACGAGGTAATGCAAACCTCCTCTCCTCCTCCACTATCTCCGATCTCTTTTTCTGGATACAAATATATATATTTTTCCTTTTTAATCTAAGAGGAACGCTTTACGGGTCCTCCAATTTCCTCCCATCTGCTGTGCTCTCTGACTGGGGGGAAGGGGGAGGGATGGAAGGGACGGTGAGAGCGCGGACTTTTCTGCTCCTATTTTGTTGCACCGGAGCGGACTGAAGGCTCAGTGACAAGTAATTTCTTTTTGAAACATGTCTTATGTGTAGTGTTGACCTCTCTTTATTTTAACCCCTGACTGAAACACCAAGAACAACGTTGGAAATATGTTGCCAGGATGGAAAATAACCCACAGTCTGACTGGAGCGCATTGGCTGTTCCTTACCCCTTTGCGCAACTTCAGCTCGTAACGACCCAGTATTTATTATTCCATGGATCGCTGAAGGTTGCAGTGCAGATCTGAATCCGGGCGCACAGTGTTGGAACCTCCTTTCTCCCCTGTTTTGCGTTGGGGAAAAGAACCCTTTGAGAATGAGAGGTTTATCTGGCTGCATCCACCTTGCACCCTTTTCCTTGCTTCGGAGTCTCTGGAATTGCCGTCAACATCTCTAAAGGTAAAAAAAAAGGCAAAAGGAAAGAGGGGGAAGATCTCTACTTCACCATACTTCTGTGCTCTTCTCGCCTTTTCTACCTCCTCTGTAAGCAAATGAGCCCTCTCCCATGGAGGTAGTACAGCCGCTCTGGGGGCCCAATGACCAGCGGGGAGATTTTTCCAAGCAAAAGGAGCCCGTCAGCAAGAGGTGCATCGGATGAAATCAGACCCCCGCACCCTCCCTATACATCCACCCCACTTCCTTTTCCTCCTCTGTTACTCCCCACCCTACCCTCTTCCCTATTCCTCCTTCTAGTTTAGCTTGGATTGTGTTAAAGCTGCACAGGGGCATAAAGGGGCTAGAGAAACCTTGTTGCAACCCCTCAAATCCATCTGCGCTCTTACACTCGAACTGGAAGGACTGTTTTGCGCACGTCTCCATCAATGCTGCCCCAAGTCTCCAGAGGGAGCCGCGCTCATTGCCACCGCAGCTTTTGGTAAGTCACATTTTTTTAAAAATTAAGATTCCATGATTTGAAGATAACCCAGACCCTTTTTTTCCTTTGGTCACTCTTAAAGGTTCTAAATTACCTCAGTAGATTCTGACTAAAAGACTGAAGGACGGTCGCATCCAGGCTTCTCAAAATTTCAGCAATGGGCACAGACCCAGTTCTTTCTCCCTTGGCTTTACATTGCCAAATAAGCCATGTTTCAAGGTCTGAGGGTTTAGATGACACTTCATGCAAAATGAGAGCTTTTTGACTTTGATCATGTTGAAAGAGCCAAACAGTCACGCTGATGCCTTTGACATTTTTAAGGCGACGCATCACGCATTGGGTGCCAGAATAAGACGGGAGGATCTGCAGCATTCATTATGTTTAAGTAATCAAGATAGTTTTAGACAGCCAATGAAAAGTAAGGCAATGCAGAACATTGAGAAATGATACACAGCAGTGTTTTTTTTCTCATGGAATATGAAGAAACTGCCTTCTAATGAATGAGATGCCAGAATTGTTTTATAATGAGTCTCAAATGGCCTGCATTTTGTGAGTGTGTGCTTCCACACATATCTACGCCTGAGTAATTGAATGTTTTTTGCATGCCTCTCTCTTTCTACCTTTTTCCAAAGGTTACTAAATGGTTTACTGGGGGAGGTTTTCTAACCGGCGAGATGCTGCTCGTACCCCTGCTGGCAGCCTTTTTTTCCTCCATCTCGGGCTCCCTCTCCTCATCCCTCTCCTCCATGTCAGACGGACCTCCGATCACGGACCCCACTGCCTCGGACCTGATGGCCGAGACCTGCATTGCCTGCTCTTGCATGTCGGTGGAGAACGTGCTGTACGTCAACTGCGAGAAGATCACCGTCTATAGGCCCACGCAGCTCATCCCTCCGGCCTCCTCCCTGTACCACCTGAACTTCCAGAACAATTTTCTGATTGTGCTGTACCCTAACTCGTTCCTCAACTTCACCCACGCTGTGTCACTGCAGCTGGGGAACAATAAACTGCAGAACATCGAAGGTGGCGCGTTCATGGGGATGAGCGCGTTGAAGCAGCTGCACCTTAACAATAACGAGTTGAAGGTGCTGCGAGCTGACACTTTCCAAGGCATTGAAAACCTGGAATACCTTCAGGCTGACTACAATCTAATAAAATACATTGAAAAGGGAGCATTTAACAAACTGCACAAACTCAAAGTGCTGATTCTGAATGATAATCTCATACAGGCACTTCCTGAGAACATTTTCCGCTTTGCCTCTCTCACACACTTGGATATAAGAGGAAACAGGATCCAGAACCTTCCTTATTTAGGAGTCCTTGAGCATATCGGCCGGATCGTAGAGCTGCAGCTTGACGACAACCCCTGGAACTGTACCTGTGATTTAGCACCTCTGAAGGCGTGGCTTGAAAACATGCCCTACAATATTTTTATTGGCGAGGCCATATGTGAAACACCAAGTGACTTATATGGGAGGCTCCTGAAAGAAACCAACAGACAGGAGCTTTGTCCCATGGGAACGGGAAGCGAATTTGATATTAAGATGCCACCTGCACAGCCTGAAAATGGGCAGGGGCCATCTAAAATGACGCCAACCACAGCGGCTCCAAAATCGCCAAAAACAACTGACTCGTCTAAGTTTTATGGAAACGGCATTGTGGCTGGTTTACCCCCTTTTGGCAAAAACAGAGAGCTTGTTCCACGGACTCCCCTAATGTTGTGTCCACTCCCTTGCAGCTGTAAGGCCCATCCCTCTGACTTTGGTGTTAGCGTAAGCTGTCAGGAAAGGAGTATAAGAAATCTTGCTGATCTTAATTCCAAACCCCCAAATGCCAAGAAACTTCACCTAAGTGGGAATTACATCCGTGATATCAGCCCAACTGATTTCCAAGGCTTTGAGGGCTTAGATTTGCTTCATCTTGGCAGTAATCAAATTGCAGTGGTACAAAAAGGTCTGTTTGCTAACCTTACTAATCTAAGGAGACTGTATTTGAATGGAAATCAACTTGAACAGCTACACCCAGAGATGTTTCTGGGACTCACAAACCTCCAGTACCTTTATTTGGAATACAATGCCATTAAAGAGATCCTTGCAAGCACATTTGACTCTATGCCCAATCTTCAACTCCTGTATCTCAACAACAATGTCCTTCGGAGTCTCCCAGCCTATATCTTTGCTGGTGTCCCTCTAGCCAGGCTCAACTTGAAAAACAACCACTTCATGACATTGCCAGTGAGTGGTGTCCTGGACAATCTGCGGTCGCTGACCCAGATAGATCTAGAGGGCAACCCATGGGAGTGCTCCTGCGATCTGGTCGCACTCAAGCTTTGGCTGCAGAGGCTCAGTGATGGAGTGGCTGCAAAAGAGGTGAAATGTGCCTCCCCTGTGCAGTTTGCCAACATTGAGCTGCGTCTGATTAAAAATGAGATTCTCTGTCCTAAACTCACGACACTTCCACCTATCTCAAGCTCCACCCCGATTGTGACCTCAGTATCACCCGCAGGAGTCGGCAAGGCACCTCCAGGAGGACCTGTGCCTCTCTCCATTATGATCCTCAGCATACTTGTGGTGCTTATCCTAACTGTGTTTGTGGCCTTCTGCCTTCTAGTCTTTGTCCTAAGGCGGAATAAAAAGCCTGTGGGTCGACAAGAGGGCCTGGGGAACCAGGAGTGTGGCTCGTTGTCTCTACAGCTTCGTCGCCATGGCCACAAATCCGGCAAGAAAGGGTCCATCCCTGGGGATGACTTGGGAGGTGAAACGTTCATTCCCCAGACCATTGAGCACATTGGCAAGAGCCACACCTGCGGCATTGGACGCTCCTCAGACATGGACGCCGGCTTCAAGTTTGCCGACTCACAGAGACAGAAGATCATCCTGCGAAACTGTTCCGACAAGGACAAGGACCTACTCTCCACCCTGGAGCGCAACAAACGCCTCAGCACCATCGATGAACTCGAGGAGTTTCTCCCCAACCGAGAGCCCAGCCTGTTCATCCACAACTTCTTGGACAGTAAAAGAGATTTTAACAGTATAGGGATGGGTGGTTATGAAATCCGCTATCCTGAAAAGACACTGGATAAAAAGATGAAGAAATCATCACTCATAGGTGGAAACCACAGTAAGATCGTGGTGGAGCAGAGGAAAAGTGAGTATTATGAGTTGAAAGCCAAGCTCCAAGGGACGCCTGATTACCTGCAGGTGCTCGAGGAGCAGACTGCCCTGAGTAAAATGTAGGAACTGGTTTTGTTTGATGGTCAGCACTGATTGCACACACATCAAGCCAATAGACAGGCAAACTATCTTATTTCTGTTCTCTCTTCAAGTCTCACACACACACACACATACACGCCATTCAAACCCTCTCGTCTCTGGCTTTCTTTCTTCAACTCTATGTCCACATCCACACACACACACACACGCTCATACACACACAGAACAAAAAAGTGCCTTCTGGAAATTCTTAATGACCAATGCAGAGATAGACAAAATGGCTCCACACTACAAAGCTATTATTAGAATCAGAGCGGATGTATTTCAGAGTAAGAGACCTTTTGGATATTCCATTCCACTACCTGTATGAATCCCGCAAACTAATAACAGGATCCCCCAAAAAACAAAAACAAAAAAAATCAAAATTACAGTCGTAGTATTTTTGCTGCTATTGAAATTGATACTTTTTATGTTCTCTTTTTGTTCTTTTCCTCCTCCTTTTGTTGTTTCAACCAAATCAAAGGGTCTTGAAAACAGTGCTTGAGAATATACCTCACTGCCATCAGGCCGTGTTTAACAAAAGGAAAAAGCAGGGGGAGCGTCGGGTGTTGATCGCTTGGAGAGAATCAATGGATTGTTGAATCTGGAATGAGGTTTTGAACACTTAATGACTTTTATGGATGCTACGTTTTTCCCCTTCTTGTTTTTTTTTTTTTATTATTATTTTTATTGTGAGGTTGTCCACATCTGGGGATCCTCTCTGAAGTCAACAGCAGACTCTCTGCCATCTTGTCTGGATTACCCACCAGCAGCAGTACACCTGCTCTTTGCTGGGAAGATAAACGGCTCCTGTTTTGCATTAATGGCAACTGACGGCACTGTAAAACTCTTCTTTTTTTTTCTTTTCTTTTTTTTTTTTGGGAATGATTTAACGACTTGCTTTCTTGTGTAAAGAGCCATGTTAAATATAGTGTCTTCTGAATGGAGTTGTGTTTCTCTTTGAAGTTGCTACTTACAGTAAACGTACGTTTCTTTTTTTTCTTTTTCTTTTTTTTTTTCTGGGTGAAATCTAACGGCACATACACTGTCAGAGACGTTATTTCTTGAAAAAAAGAGAGAAAAAAGAAAAGAAAAAATAAACCCGAAGGAAAAAAAAAGTTACAAAGCTGCTTGCCATGTAAGCGTAACCTGGAATTTATTTTGTAAGTCTTACATTGTTTGTATCTGTGGGACTGATTTGTAAATTACAAGGACAGACTAATATCTCCACACTGATACTTTGCGACGGAGCATCTTCGAGAGACTTTGAGTCAGAGTGTTGAAACCAACCCATAATATATTTCAATCAGCGATCCTGCACCCTTCGCCAGCTCTCAATTCTTAGTTAAAAGAATTAACAACATAGTTCATTTATTTTTCTATGCAGGATTATTTAAGAGGTATTGGTTTTATTTAAAAGGGGGTAAGAAAAGGAGCAGAGAGGACTTGACAAAACACTTCAGAGCTATTTCAGGCCACAAAGAGTCGACTGTTCTGTTGTTCTAAGTGGGTCTTTGCTTCTTTCCATTTTGCTGAGCAGCTTGAACCTGCAGAAACACAACGAGTGTGAGATGTAATCTTTAGCGTTTCTTCTCGAAAGATGACAGAACGAGGCCTGGTAGTCTGCAAAACTCCTCAGCAGTTTTCCCGATTCTTCTATCTCCCACAGTATGTTGTGAAAAATACATTTAAATAAAAAAAAATTGGTTTCTTATCAACATTATGCAACCAAAATAAATGTGCATTAAACTTGATGTGCTTCTGGCATTGTTGGGCTTGGGGAGAGGAGGCGTTCTGAGGTGAACAAATTGAGGCTCTGAATTATTAGACTTGGACAGAATCATATCGTAAAACACAATGTGCAATATTAGTAGTAAAAAAACAAACAAACAAAAAAAAAAAAGCTCAGACATGACGGCTTCAAATAATTTTATTTAGTTTGGGGTTATGTTGTCAGGACAAGTTCTATTTTAAAATTCTTTTATCAGCTTAACTCTATTTGGTCCTTATTTAAAAAGCATTATTAAGTTAAATTTCTGAGTGTTTTTGACATTACAACTGAGTAGAATGTATCAAGAAAAGTATAATAAATACAATTTTCTATTGGTCAGAAATCTCCTGTATATTGATTCATTTTCTCTTGTATAATCATGTTGAAATCAAGGTATTAAAATGAGCACCTATTTGCACTGTGTCCCCCTTTTTTCTTGGAGTTAAAATCCTGGTTACCTTTTTATGGTGCTTGATGGAAACGGTCCTCATGGTTCTATTAGACTGAAAAACGCTGTCGATGCTAATGCGCTGCTGCTTGTTACATCTGGAACATTTTCAAGTGTGTGTGCTCAGCTGGAAGCATTATTTAGAACTACTTGTCACACAAATTTCCATAAAATGCTATTCAACTGATTATTTAGACTCTTTAAAGCTTGTTCTGAGAAGTTATTAGCAGTAATTTGTGGTGAAAAATGGTCATATCTTTATGTTTTTATGGCTCAAACAGACTAATTTGATTTAAATGTGTTGGCTTTTTCTCACTTTTCAAGTCAAAAGTTACTTTTCTTTAGCTTTACGTTAGCTAAAGCTACTGGTAGTGTCAGTTGACCTTGTTAGCTGTGTTAGCTTGTAAGCTGTGACTCGCTAGTCCCCTCCAACTCCAGCACGTGTTGCGTAAACATTATATTTATGTAAAAAGTCATGTTCTTGTGATTTTTCAACCGTCATAGTTTTGAGAAAATGATCCTAGCTGGTTTCAGATGAACAAACTGGGAAAATGATGCAGCTACAGTCTCTCCTCATGTAGCTTTAGCATAATAATACCGAAGGTGTAAGTCTGAGGAAATAGCAACAAACCTCATGGTCTCTTGTAAATGTATTCCAATTACTACCCACTAAAATGCAAAAATATTAATATTTTCAGTTTAGATTATCATAAGGAGCTAAAAATGGCTTAAAGTGAGGGTTTCTGCTACAGGAATGGGAGCTAACACTATCCAAACGATTCATTTAAGTTTTCTTATGGGAATTTTTGAGATTAAGAACAGTTTATAACTTAGCAGGCAATATAATTCTTCTATTCGGAAGAAACAGATTTTATTTTCTCAAACACTGAAGCTGTTGGGTCAGTTGAACAGACAAGACATAATGTAGTGATTTTTTTATTTTTATGTTCTATTTATTTATTACATTTTTTAAACTAATAAAATTTCAAAAATGTCAAAGCAGGTGGCACAAAATGTTGTTTTGCAACCTGCACCACTGAATTGTTATTTACATAGAAGCCAGTGGTGGTGAAAGCTTCCTGGGTCTTATTAGCTTCCTGCTAATAAGGTAAACAGTGTACAAGCAGTTTTAGTAAATCCTATCTCCTCAGTTTTTACATCATCTCAGCTAAAACACCATATGGAAAATATACGTCTAATAAACTTTTTATATATTTTGTTTGAAACTTGCATTTAATGTTTGAAACAATGAAACAACATAGAATATCCTTAGTAAATTAACACAAATGTGGGCCATTTCCATTTTGTGTGTTTGTAGAGTTTGATCTTTTTGTACCCGACTTCTTTGGGTCCGACATGTGGCCGTGAACTTTTATATGCTTACATTTTACAGTAAGGGAAAGTTCCATACAGAGGTCAGACCTAAAAGGGTGGGAAAGAGACTACAATGAACACTTTTAGAAGTAATTTTGGGTGAGATTTACAAATATTTATTTTTGTAATTTATTCAAAAACATACTTTTCAAGAAAATGGACGTAGGGAAGAATCGTTTGTCCCAAACGGGCACTAAAGAGGCAAAATTGTGAGCTGACCGATTGGACCCTTTGATTAAATAAATATTGACTGATTTCATGTAGTTCTGTAAAAGCAGGGTTGACATAAACTTTCACAAGACTTGTGCGATCATAATCGCTGCGTTGAGATGGTTCAATCTGCTTTGCTCAGTTTCTTTTGGCGAATCTGATTTCCACCAAGTGAAGAGATTAAAACGGGTCTGGGTAAGATACTGACAACTCGCAAAACACCCGCTCCAAAAATCCTATTTAGCCATTAAAAATTATATTTAAAAAAAAATGCAGTGTGGTATTCAACTTTGACCTGCTTCGTACTGGGATTTCTTCTATCCTCTTTTTGGAGCCACTTCCTCCTCCCAGGCAGCCGCCCTCGTCCCGCCGCCTGAGCGCCGGACGTTTTTAGACACTTCTATCAAACTTTCATGCCTTTTTAGGGTTAAAAATTCCCTTCTTCCTCTTGTCTGTGGTGATCCAACCTTTTCGGGGCTCGTGAAAGACCCGGCAGCAGAAAGCATGACTCATCCCACACGCCAGAGAATTGTCCTTGTTAATAATTAAAACCCTTGGCAGTTATGAACTAAAAAAAGCCATGTGGGGAGTTGGGTGAGGGAATCTGATACGTCCAAACTTTTTTGTCTCATCCTTTCCCTTCCCGTTCTGTCAAACCCGTTGGTCACGCCGCGCTCGTCAGAGACGAGATAAATCATCCAGAAATGGCAAAAAATAAAAAAATAAAATAAAGATAGGCATTTTGCAAAAAAAAAAAAAGGGTTTTGAGTCCAGCGTTTTTACTGCAGTGACTTTGTTTCTGTGTGAGATCAAGAGGTACTTGCAGGGTGGAGAAATGATTTTCTTCCCAATTTAACTCATTAAACAGGAGTAGAAACAGAAAACATGGAGCAAAGCCTTGTGGCTTTTTTTCCCCCATTTATTTGTGTTTGTTTCTCTCTCTTTTCTCTGCTCTTATCATCCCACCTGCTGCATAGGCAGTTATGTCATCCTGTACTGAATGCTTACTGTAAAAAAAAGAAATCTCTCTGTTTCAGACCAGAACATATTAGTTAACTATAGAGTCATTTTTTTACAGGCATCATGACTGTTTGGAGGGTCATAGAAGGGGAGAACTGCTAGAAGCAGAGATGTAGAATCGGCCACTAGGGGCGCTGTGCACTTTGGATATAGAACCAAGCAGCTGAGCTGAAGAAGTTTCAGCTGGAAAAGCTTTTAGTCGAAGAATGAAAAGCAAATTTATGTTGCTTTTGTGACTTTAACTCTCTTTTTAAACAGTTTTAATGGTTTTTATTTATGTATTTTCTATGAAGCTCCTTTTAATTTCCAGGTATTTATGTAAAAAATAAATACAGCTGATTACTGCTTTCAGATAAAGTCCCAAAGAAACGGCGTAAAACTTTACATGTTTATGGCAAGCTGTTTATTATTATTATTATTATTATTATTATTTCTTCACATTGTGACTTGTGGTTTTGTTATCGGGTTAGTGATTTGTCAAACATCTAAACTGGATCCGGTTTGGGAACCGCCGGGTTCAGATCAGTTTAAAAACCTGATCCAAACAAACCTGGCGGCCCAGAAAGCAGTGAAATGATTATTTCCTTTTTTGTAAGACTGTATTTGTCTGTAGACCTTTTGTGACTAAATTAAATAACACAAAACAATCAAGATCTTGATCAAAACATTATTGCTAGAGTGGGTAAAAAAACATTATCTAAATATAAGTTAAGATTAAAAAGAAAATCCTTTCAGAGATCATATGTTTTATGTTTTGGATCAAAGGTTTTAGGGTTATGACTGAATATTATAAATGATATCAATTAGAAACATGTATGCTTTACTTTCCAAATGACTAACATGCTTGAGCTTTTTTTCAGGTTTGAATCTGTGCCTGTTTAAAGATTCCCTTTCTAAAAAAGGCATTACTATTTTTTTGCCTGTTTTACTGAAATGCTGCCTGTTAGCATTTGCCTGTTGTCAAAAAGATTAATTTGAAGAAAAGTAAATAATTATGTTGGGGCCTTTGACACCCCACTGCAAAAAATCTTTGGACAACGGAACAAGTCCGGAAAATAAAACCAACTTCTGTAGCTATTCAGACTTAAAAATACAGTGAAATCAAATGTGTTTCTTTTCCAGACTTTCCAGTTCTACACAGGAACTCTGAGTGCAGATTGTATGAACCGTCGTAGCAGGGAGCAACCAAACATGCCAACCAAATATAAATCCTTTTTAACCAACAGCTAAATTTCATTATGTTACTGTAAAAAGCTGCTGTTTACTTTCACCCTTAAAATGTGTTAAGAAGACATTGTTCTGACAATAACGAACCATAATGAGAAAAGAATCAGTGAATTTTCTCAGCGTCATGTGGAGTACAGCTAGTTTCCTTCCGTCTTTTTGTCGTGGTGAAAATGTTCCGAATCACGGTTCCAGTCAGAAGTTTGCATACGCTCACCGTTGATGTTCAATTCCTTTACTTCTTAGGTCTTTTCATGAACATTTTTAACATGGTTTTCCACTTCATGTGTTTATATAAGAAGCGACTACCCTGACATTTTATGCACTCTTATCTGATCCATTTGGTGTCAAGATGTGCAAAACGTTTCAAATAAACCCATGCGCCTCGACAACACACTGTTTCTATGCACCGACAAGGTCGTAGTTTGATTCTGTGTGGATAATTGAGCAGTGTGTTGGTTTACCACAGATTACTGCAGGATAAACACTGATCTGCTGCCAACAAAGCAGATAAAAACACAAAACCAACAACAGCAGAAAAGTGAAGAGGAAAAAAAACAAAGTATATTTTATTCCAACATATATTACCATCTTTTTCTCTGTTATCTCAGTATTACGGTATCAGGCCGCTATCATCGGCTAAAGAAGTCTGAGGAAAAACATTTTGTGTTTCAAGACGTACAGTTCTGGGTTTTAATCTCTACATCGAGACTCTTTGTGCTGCTGTTGACAATAATCGCGACCCTTGAACTCCTGCTGTGCTCTAACCCACCCCACCTCCGTCTCCATGACGACAGGCAGGTGAAAGATCCTATATGTAGCATCGACGACTTTAAATGCAAGACGTTTTAGGCACAATTAGTCATATATATGCATATATGGACCCAGTTTGAAAATACATTTTTCCAACAAATATTTGAATAGTTTGAGAATATTTTTATGATTCTGGTGTCCTGAAATACCAATTGTTACTATTTCAATTATCTCCATGAACTTGGTACCAACTGGACATTTGTATAAATTTCCTTCCATTTTTCTGGTGTGATTGGACTTTAATTGTTTTTTTTTTATTTTAGGATTTTTTTAAAAACTCTCTGTCCAAATAACTCTACTCATCCCAACACACATCTTTCTTTTTTCTTTTTTGCCAGTGCCTATACATTTTATTTTTTACATCTGTCCTAAAGTTTCAATGCTTTATTTTTCTGAATATTTTTTTAATAACTCAATCTTCTGTTGTATTCTGCTTCCTGTTTATTGAGGAAATCATCCTCAATGTGTCTAATGACCTGCAAAACGGTTTTATTTGTGTAAAAAGCATCTTTAAAAATATGTTATTAAAATGAAATAGTAAGAAGATTAGGAAAATCTCCAAAAGCATACAGTGACTACAAGAGTATTCATATCTGTTTGGTTTTAATATTACAGTTTATTTTAATGGGATTTTACCTCACAGCTGAACACAGAGTGTTGCACATTTGTGAACTGGAAAGCAAATCATTTATAGTTTTTAATGTTTTATGCAAAAGAAAATCTAAAAAAAGTTTTGCACCTGAAGACAAAGGAAACTTAGCGTTTTGTACCACCTGCTTTGCCTCACTCAAGCTCGACCATATGTGTTAGATATAGTCTGTAAACATACATTTCCAAGTCTTACTACAAATTCTCAATTTGATTTAGGTCTGGACTTTGAATAGGCCAACAATAACACCTGTGTTATTTGAGCTATTCCATTGTAGGAACGGTTGCACTTGACTAGATTTTTATTTGCTCCCAGTATTTAAAACAGTCTATTGTTTTCCTCCACTTTAAAATATGCTGGACTTTGCAACAAATTACTTTTTTTAAAATTCTTTTTTTGTTTGTTTTTTGTAATTTGTGATTGTAATGTGACAAAATGTCACATTACATTTTGTGACATTTTCAAGCACACCTTGAAAGTTTGCTTTCAAGGTGTGTGAAAGCAAACTGTTTTACTTGGTTGATCATAGAGAGCGAGTATTCTAAAGGAAATTTAAATGACTTATTTTTACAGAACAAATCCTCTAATAAACCAATAATCTGATGCCAATATTGTTGAATCAAAGCAGCTGGACTGAGCAGGATTGTGAGTTACTTAAAAAACAGACAACAGTTTCTACCAACTGATGAACAGTGATGTCAGTGACGGGTAATCTAACGCGTTACTATTTCAAATCCAGTAATCAGATTAAAGTTAGTTATCCCAATCACTTTGTGTTGCTGTGCGTTACAATTTTCTTTTGTAATTTAATTTTCTTTCCTCCAGCGTCTTGAGGAGTTATCGCCGTTTCTATGCGACAGTATCAGCAGCGACAGAAACAAACAACGGATCATGATGCGCATTTTGTTGCTGGAAAAACAGGAACTATTTTGAGTTTCTGTCGTCAAGTCCAATTATTCTAAGCAGCTTTGGGCTTGCTTTTTTCTAAAGTCGCTTGTAAATTGTATGAATCGCAGGCTGCTTTTGAACGCGAGGTTGCCTATTTGGGCTTGGAAATAAGTAGAGACACATAATGAACCCCAGAATTAGTCTGAGCTAGCCACAGTCAGGCTCTCGCTGTCCATCATTTCCGGATGATCCATCGCGCTTGTCTTTGTTCATTTCAAATTAATATAAATACCTGTGCATGAAGTCGAGCTTCGCGTTGCGCTCTAGAAAACTGCAAACATCGAGACTAACGACCAATAAACGTGAAAACAGCCACGAATGAACGAGTTCGTAAACTTCTGAAATCCTATTCATAGTTTCCCAGACAACACTGGAACACACAAAAACACGCACAAATTAGTAAAGTTTTTTTCGTACTGTTGTAACCATTAAACAATCTCCCCTTCAGTTCAACCTTATGACTGAAGACACATTGTTGATGTTATCATAATAAAATAACTTGCAACTAAGTATTGGCAAAGATCTATGTAATATTCACAGGTGGCGAAGCGTTGTTGTTAGCAGCTGCAGAAAGTAACTAAAAAAGTTACTTTTAATGTAACTTAGTTACTTTTCAAATCAAGTAATTAGTAATCTAACTAAGTCACCTTTCCAAGGAGTAATCAAGAATCCAGTTAAAATTACTTTTTCAAAGTAACTATGTCATCACTGCTGATGAATATGAGTCGGCTTACATGGACATAAATTGTGGAGTTCCTCAAAGGTGTGTTTTAGGTCCCATGTTATACATACATGACATGTACAGTCTCATACTGAAATTTCTATTCTTTGAATTTTCTATATATATAATTTTTGCTCTGCGGCGAGTTTACAGCAGCTTTTACAGTCAATAGCATCAGAAATTAGTTATTTGAAAAAAAAATAATAATTGTAAACAATTTTAGGTAAGTCGACAATTTTATGGTTTGGAAAATGAATAAGTAAATAAGTGAAATCAAATTAAAAGGAGGCAACATTGAATGGGTAAATGAATATATATTTCAGCAGGTTTGCTGGAAACCTCTTAGTGGAAATATAAAAACAAAACTAGCAAAGAGCACTGGTGTCAAAATGAACTGTTTAACATTTTCACCATATTTAAACTTACTTACCAGTTCACCATCATCAACGTAGCCTGAGTTAATCAGACAAATAATTAACATTAGCATATACTGTACGTAGATTGTTTCAATGAATCTGAGTATTATTGAAAACTTCATTTATTTTAGGACGTTTATCACTAAGTCATACACATTGTATAGATTAAATACACACAAATAGATGTTTGAAAGCCTTTATGTCCATTAATTATGACATGACTTAAAATTAGAATATTACATGAGACCATTAAAAAAAACATTTTTAATACAGGAATGTAGCCTTGATGAAACGTCTGTTGAATGCCTGGGTAAAAGTTGTTTTCCAACTGACAAATGAGCCTCATTGGACCATATGTATTCTAATTTACTGAATATGACTGTGTACAGTATGTGTCGTCATGCTGCCACTAGAAAGTCATTTGAAATGCTTCTGTTGCCGACCGAAACCCAACGACGACACCAAGACTCCAAACCGGGTTTCCGTCTTTAAGGCGGCCACCTTACGCCAGCGATGGTATCTCCCCCAGGCGCTGCACTTTACATTGTGTGTCCATTTTAAAGGGAAAACTAAAGAGCAATTTCCTCTCTGTCGGCCTCTTTGTTAAAAACAGACAGACGGACGAGTTTAACGCTGCGCCGTCAGTGAAAGCCCAATTTCAGGAAATCACCCGTTACCTCATATTAGAAGAAGCCGTCGCAGCCTTTGAAACGTAGATTCTGATTTATGTCTTCTCTGTCTTACTCAAGCGACATTGTAAAAAAAAAGAAAGAAGTTTTGAACTGGTTCTGCAGAGCATCAGCAATGTAACACGTTTTAAAAGTCTTCCATTTCCTTCTTCCTGTCCTGCCTTTTAATTGAACACAGCGGAAGAGAGAGAGCGTTCACACCGCTCCTCCAGGGCCTCTTTTTGCTCCATGTCGACGCTATTAATTTAATTTAATTTTTCATTCTAGCTCTGCCCTGTAAATGAGATTCCTCCCGACCCCCCGCTCTTTTTTCTTTTTCTTTTTAAACTTGGAGGTCTGTAAAGGACAATGAGATTGTGACCAAAGGGGAGATATTCTCCTGCTTAAGGAGTGACACCTTCTACGGCCAAATAATTGAATGAAGCCGACATTTCATTTGTGGGCATAATTCCATTCAGTCACTAGATCCTTCTATTTTTCCCCCCCACTTTCAACATTGAGATTCCAGGGGGAAAAGAAAATCTAAAGATACTAAATGTGTAATCTGGGACTGTAATAATTCATTTCATTACATCGAATTGGCACGAATGTACAACGTATCTTCCGTTTTATTTTCTCAAAGCAGCTTTATCTCTGGGCTTTTTAAAGCTAATCTTTTTGTTTCCAGAGCTCTGTGATGAGCTGCCTGAATCAGACGAGATAAAAAGGACTGGATCTGATGGGCCGTGTTTTCTGTTCAGCTGTTTCCAAAGAACCCATGAGCTGCTAGTTTAGCTACCTTGTAGCAACACCGATGGATAACATTTGGCACTTTTATGAACGTTAAAATGTGTTTGTTTGCTATCTGAACACAGAAAGTAACCAGCCTGAGTTAGCAGGGAGGGTTGAAGTCAACCTGTCATTGGTTTTGTTGGTCATAGTTCCTTTGTGCGTTAGCTTGGATGCTTTAAAAGTTCTGTGATGTTTTATTGCTAATAGTTAGCTTGACGCTTTTAAAATGGTTTCATATCACCATGAGCTAGCTGGAAATGGTATCTTGCATTCTTCATGTAGTGGTAGGCTAACATGCTAATTAGACATATACCATTTGTTGTAGCGAACGTCTGTAGTTTTAAAGAAACTGACAAAATCACGGGGCTGCACAGTGGCGCAGTTGGACGAGCTGTTGCCTTGCAGCAAGAAGGTCCTGGGTTCAATTTCCTCTTCTTCTTGATGGACGTCTCAGGTAAAAATTTACCAGCAAAGTAAAGAAACATGAGGCTTTTTGTTGTTGTTAATTTTTCTCTCTAAACATTGTCTGATTCGTGTTGTCATTTCATTACTTTGTGGATTTGGCTTGGCTAAGCAGAGCGAAGAGCTAAAGCGGGACATAATAAAACATCCAAACTATATCGCAGAGTCATGGTTACCCTTTAAGAGATCATTAAACTCCCTATTATTTGGGAGATAGACCTTGAAAAATCATTGATAAACCAATTTGTGTGAGGTGTAGGGCAACTATTTGTGTATGAGGGCAAAGGGTTGTGATTAATCTGCTCATGTTTTCTCTGCTTGCAAACGTACACCTGTTTCCGTTTCACTGCATTGATTGGCGAGGGATCGATGGAGACGAGGGAACAATCGCAGACAAGTGGAGGAGACCTTAGAGACTACCCTAGTTGCTCCATGCCTCTTCTGGGCGTGTGTGTGTGTGTGTGTGTGTGGGAGGGGGGGGTGTTTAGGCTTTTTCTTTTTGCTCTCTCTGTCCCTAATCAATAACTTATATCATATCATATATATCATATAATGGAACCCAACCCTTCAAAAGCATTCCCAAAGAGACGGCTAAAAAACAACAACAAAAAAGAACTAAAGACAGTCAACATGTAATGTGTGCCGCTTGTTAACGTTTACACATGCGCGCACACGCCAGCAATTAGAGTGACCTCAAGAGAAGTCTGGGGAAATGTTTCCGTTTGTTCTGACATATTCCTTTTTATCGCCGGCGCAGCAATGTCCTGCTGTTTTTAGGCAAGATGTCCGAAGATCCGCAAAGACTCTTTGACAGGTGATTTTTAATCACCGCAACACCAAGAATCTCCTTGGAAACCGCCCTGAGCTGCCTCCAGTTATAGCTGCATTCATCCTTCTTCCTCTCTCTCTCTCTCTCTGTTTTGTCCGTCTCTCTCTGTCCATCCATCGTCTCATTTTGCTGTCCTCTCTCTCTCTCTCTGTCTCTTTGCTGTACCTGAGCTGAATTGTGATCCATAGTCTTAGCAGATACATTGTGATTGATTGGGCTTTTCAGCTAACTAATGAATTGGACCCTCAAGGACGTGTAGCAGGCCAGCTTTGGTAATAATGTGGACTCTGCTGAAGGCAGCTTAAAGACTCCTGACACCACAGATTTAGCGCTTACACTGTTTATTTGGATTTGGTCTTAGCAGTGAGCTTGTTGGGGGGTGGAGGAGCTGTGGGGGGGTGTAATTTTTTTAAATAGCCTCCATTTGGAATCCTAATTGCTTTTTAGATATTGTCTCATTTTGCTGAGCACATTTCAGCGATTTGTTGTGTTTTTTTTATGAAGATACTGCAAACAAGGTTATTCGCATCGAGACGCGTCGGCAGTCTGAAAACCACTCAGAGCCAATTTGGGCGTTTTAGGCATGGCGGTGGTTTTCGGTTGGGATTTAACATCGCTCCAGTTGAACAAACAAGTCATTGCATTTCAATCTTTTATTTTAGCCAGCTGTAAGTTTAACTACTCTTAACACTATCAAAACATGTCAAAATATAAAGTTTCCTTCATTTTAATTTCTTCCCAAGGGACTACGTGCGTCAAGACGCATCTCTCGAATCTGTTTAAATACAGAGTTGTGTCGTATGTCACACTTAAAATAAATCAATTCAAAAAACATTTGAGAAAGGATGGGGAGGAGGGGGGGGGGGGTATTATTGGGGGCAAGGAACAAAAACAAATGGGCAGCATTTAATCATTTATAGGGCAGTATTATGTTTATTATATATTTTTGTAGCACAATCGAGTTGCTTCCATTGTTATAAAAATGCCATGCATACTGTATATCAAATAGGATTGAAAAGAAATTTGATTTGAGATTGGGCCTCTGTCTCTTTTTTGGTTTTAGTCTCAGAGTTAATCTGTCCTGTGTAAATCAGTGTATGGGTTGTGTACAATCCAAATGATTGGCTGCTGCTGTGAAAACATCTTGATTGGCAAAATTCTGAATCATTTTCTTGTCAGATTTAGTTTTGATCAGCTCTGAGCAGTTGAGACGTTTTGGAGGAGCAGAATTTCTTCTTTCTCGTCAGCTGCTTCTGCAGCAAAACTATTTTCAGCATAAAAAGAGGCATCTACAAATACATGCAGTTGTGTTTGCATTGTTCCTTTTGTAGTGGCAGCAGATATATGGTCCCAGTGCCATATATAGTACCGTCATAGCATAACATTGTTTAAATTGCTCCATTACAATCTAAAGACATCCGTCAGCTCTTCTTTTCACTTTTGAGTTTGTGTTAAGAAAAATAAAACGTTGATTAGCCGTTAATTTAAAGTGACACGTTTAATACGATCCCAGTATTAAATGTTGCCTCGGTTGACAGCCAGTTGTCTCTCGTTAAGCCGGGCTATGTCGGCTTGTTCTACGCGTTAATCCCCGCTGCTGAATGGAAGCTGAGTCGGCACCGGCTGCGAAGGCCAGTCATGCTCAACCAAGTGTGTGAGTACACAGAATAGTCAGATGCACTGCCATCATGCTAATTGAGCTTTTATAAATGACACACAGATCTCAAATTTCCAAAGCAGAAAATGAACAGGAAGTCCAACTTAACTATCTCGGTTAACTCAGAGTCTTTTAATTAATTGTTGAACAATTGATGGAGCAAATATTGAAGGTGTAAGTCTAAAAAAGAGCAACATGATTTCATCTCCACTTGTTTTTTGAATATTCATAGGCTGAGGTTTTCATGTTTTGTTTTGTTTTTTTGAAAATAACAACCAATCCACAACTCTTGGTGGTTTTGAAGTCCTCTCAGTAAGATCATGTTGGCAGGAACTGATTTTATTCAGTGAATCGTCGTCCATCTACTTCATTTAACCCTGGTGCTCCAGTTCTGATACAATAGTCTGGTACAGCTAATACCAGTTAATTCTATCCAAAGGAATGAGAAAGACTCTTTGAAGAAAGAGAAAGTTCCTCCCTACTCATGTTTGGATACCAGTAAGAATCAGAATCAAACCCATCATGCGTTCAGAACAAAAATGTCTAAGCAGTCCATTGTCCATCATCTGATTTACACCAAGATCAGTGGTCTACACTGATCTTGTAGTGTAGACACTACAAGTAGTGTAGACGTGTGTTTTCCTGCCAAAACAGGCATGTACTTTGCTAGATCCTCCAAAAGTCCAGCTGTTCACAGCAAATCGTTTGAGTCTTGTATGTTGTGAAGTTGGGCCTCCATCGGTTGTACTTGCTTGTCCCGCAGATGCTGAACTGGATTGAGATTCAGGAAATTTGGAGGCCTAGACAACACCTCAAACCTGTCCTTAAAACTGTGTCTGAACAAGCATTAGCACCCAGACAAGTTTACGTCAGTGAAACTCCACACAAAACAAACTGGGATGACCGATTTACTTCAACAATTTGATCTATAGTAGCTCAAATGATGGATTAAATCACATGTAAATCAACAAACACTGTGCCTTCCTTGGACCATTTTCAATGGATTCTGACTAGGAACAGCCAACAGACGCCGGCGTTTTGAAGAGGCTCTATTACAGTCTAGTCATTGTCAAATCCTTACTTTCATTTCTCTGCTTCTGAAACATCAACCTTGAGCACAAAATGTTTCCTTGCTGATTAAATATATCCCACCCACTACCAGGTGTTCGTCACTTTACCAGCCATAACGCTATGCCTCATTTTTGGACGTAATTACGGTATTTTGGACTAAAGACTGGTAAAGACTCTATGAATGTCTGTATTTTCTAATTTCAATAATCCAGACAACCTTTTGAACTAATCGTCGCCCTTGGAATCAATGGCTTTATTGACAGTTTTAGGCTTTTTAAGACTAATGACGGTGGCACATTCAGTTAAACCAAACACCATTTGATTTCACCGATTTCCAATATCAGCATCCTGTAGGGAGCCATTTTGTTCCTTTGGTTCAGAGCGACATCTGGCCGAGGGTAGAGTCTTTATGAGGACACCTGCCAGCATTCTGCTGTAAATCCCTCAGTCGCTTGAAGCCTTCAAGCTACAGTACAAGTTCAATTTGGTTGAACTCGGAGAATAGACCAGGTGATGCTTTCCCTGAGTGTGACAGCGTGAATTCATCCAGCTTTGTGTCTACGCCTTGTCATGTTTTTTTGATTTAATTGAACTGGGACAAGATGACATAACTGGTTTGCGTTATTCCACACAGTTTTGACGCCACCAGTTTGCATGTGTCTATGGGATGCTATTAGTTGTGTAAGTGGGTATCTTTGCAGTTAGCATCTACATCTCAGGATAATTCCAACCTAAAAAGCAGAATTTCTCTTTCTCTCTCTTTGTGTGCGGGTGTGTGTGTGCGCACGCAGTGCTTCCTTACCTGCAGTGCTTTCATGCTCTCATGTTCTCCATCTCTTATCACTCGTTCCCTCTCTCCATCAGCTCTTTGCTCTGTTGCTCTCTCCTGTTTGCCAAGCCAGCCAGTGTTGACGAAGCACGAGCTGTTTAGTGTGTGGGTGGGCGTGTCCGCGTGTGTGTGTGTGTGTATGCTGTTCTGTTGACAGAGCTGAGATATTTAATTGACACCCACAGAGAGAATTATACAAGCTTCCAAATGCTCTCTCTCTCTCCTTCTCTCTGTGTCAAGTATTTTTTGGTATGTTTGTGTGTGTGTGTGTGTGTGTGTGCGTGTGTGTGTGTGTGCATGCGTGTGTGTGTGTGTGTGCATGAGTGAGTCTTTGCCCACACATCAAAGCAGTGCTTGTGTGAACAGGTTCTTTGTAAAGTGTTTTTTGTGTAGTTTACAGACGTAGATCATATCATCATTTCTTCTCCTCGCTGCTGTTCTGCAAACCTTCAAACTTCTATATTTTCGCCTGTTTCCTTCATTACAGATTAGTATTATCTGCCAAACATGCTACTGATTGCAAACAGAGACATTTTACCTCTTCCTGAGTGCAGCTGCCAACCTTAGGTTTAATAACGCATTGCACGGTTGACTTGTTTTCTATAATAGAGTGTCCATATGCTCCCATGTTTTGCAGAATACGCTAATGCTGCCTGTCGTAGTGTCTTTACAGATATGCCAAGTTGCATTGGGCCGGGTCTCAAAAGATGGATCCATTAAGCGCTCAAATACAAGCAGCTTAGTTAGGTCAACTAATTGAGCAATGATAAGGTTTGAAGTGTTCCCAGGCCAGTAGAGATACACAGACCGTCTAGCTAGTTCTGGATCCAAGATCTCCACACAGCTTGTCAAAGCTTTAAGTCTGATGTACAGGTAAGTCTGAAACTATTCTTTGGACTTCTCTTTTCCTTTTAAATTGAAATCAAAATTGGCATGTTAAAATAATTGATCCCCTCCTTAATAATCGACAGAAAAGCACTAATTGGCATCAATGGTTGGTGTGTTTGTGAAGAACTTTGGCCAACTATTGTTTTGAAAGGTGCTTAGTAAAAACTTGTGACATTTCCCGCAGTTATTCATTTGATGCAATGATCTTTGAAGTTGACAGGCCTCCTTGCTGTCACCCTAATTCTTAGATCAGCCCAAAAGTTCTCTGAATTCTAGTTGACTCTGGAGGAGCAAAAAAAAAACCTGTTTGGCAAATCAAAAGATGACTTTGGATCTATTATTGCTAGGGGAATTAGTCATTTTTAGCTTAAATGTGGGTTATATAGAAAACGCAAGCAGGTGCTGTATGCATGTTAAGTAAAAATTAAAAAAGAGTCTAAAAAATCTTTAGCTTTGTTATGTTGCAGCATGGACTTGTCTCTACATTACACATTCAGTAAAGCTAATTTCTATGGTGACAGACTGCATAATATAGCAACAAAGAGTCTGTCCACTGTAGCGCCTGCATTGGTCTGAAACGGTGTTAAAACTCCATGTACTTGGAGAGATGCCATTGGATTTTCTCATGTAGAAATGTTGTGAACTCTTTGAGAGAAAAGCACGGACAGTCATCTGAAGAAATATGTGGCAGTGATGTAATGAAGACCAGTCCATACATCAGTTGCCAAGGAGACAGAAAGGGCGAAGGTAGAAATGATCTACCTGACTTATTGGGATTTTATGCGATGATCAATGACAGTGTACTGTACTTCATAATCATGAAGTGGAAGAAAATTGTTGCTAATCGTTGGTTTTTTTAAGTTCAATTCTTAAAAGGACAGTACATCAACTTGTGTTATACTCTACAAGTCTGATATATATATATATATATATATATATATATATATATATATATATTGTACCCCACCAGGGGGTCTTTTTGTGGGCTCTAGTGTCCCTTATGTTTTTTTGAAAGTAGGCTGACAGGAAAGGGGGAAGACATGCGGCAAATGTCTCCGGGTCCCGGAGTCGAACCCGCGACGGCCGCGTCGAGGACTCAAGGCCTCCAAACATGGGTCATGCTGTCCCCTACGCCACCACGGCACGCCCGCATACTCTACAAGTCTATATGGCCTTCTTGGAAAACAAAAAGAAGACAGACTGTTGAAATAAGACTATAAGGAGTAATTTTTGAAGTTTGCATTATGGAATGTATATCAAACATGTGGATGATTTAGTCACATGAGATCAAATTTGAGCTAAATGCTGAGTGTTTTGTATGCTGGAAATGATAACACTGTACTTTAAGCTCAATACACCGGCCTCAGAGTCAAAGAATATACACCGGTGAAAGCATCTTTTCTGCACTGCGTTAGAATCATAGTCTGCCTATCTAAGGTTGTAGTTAGGTAATAGCAGAGGAGGAAAGGAACGAAGACATTCAGTTCATGTCGGCCACTTCTGCTTGATTCTTCTTCTTCTCACACGTGATTGGTTTCCATCTCTTTAGACCTTAAACACATCTTCTGATTAGGTCTGCCACAAGAACAAATTTCTCTGGACGATAAATTGTCCAGGGATTCTTTGCGATAAACAATCATTTTGTTATTTGAAAGTTCGACAAAACAAAGTTCACAGACTCAAAGGCCAATAAACTTTAGTTTTGAGAAGAACACTAAACACTGGAACTGGAAGATATTTTAAATCTCCAAAATAAAACAGGGCAACCAAAAACAGCAGATAAAACGGCAAAAACCTCCACTTACAATCGAAACCATAAATAAAATGTATTATGATGTCTCTGTAAAAAAACAATTAAGCTCCTCTTCATCTCTGTTTTGTTCCGAGAACAACGTAAATCACAAAGACAACAGTGGATTTTGATTTCAAATGAATACAAACATGGCTGCAGTTAAAACACGTTTTCCTATGTCTGTTCAGTGTGTGAAAAGAAAAAAAAATCTGTCAGTGTTGGACATGTCATTAATGTGGTTTAATCCTTTAAGCCTCAGGCCAATCTCCGCTGGGAAAGCTTTCTCAAATTCAGTCGGCAGCAGCCCTACAACCAGCAGGGACCGGGGGGCAAACGCAACTGGTTTGGACGTCAGAGCAAATTAAGATGCCCTTGTCATAAGGTTTAACTGAGACGTGAAGGACAGACTGGAAAACTCTTATTTTTAAGACTGACTGGTGAACAGAGACCAACCTAAATGTCTTGAAATGTCACTGTTGAAATTTTATTAAAGTGTTTCTATTTGTAGTTTCTTTTTGTTTGTTTTCTATCCGGTATGAAAACTGGAAGAAGCGCGAATCCTCAGCAGGCCCCATTGAAAACCTCGGCCACCTACGTCGTCAAAGGTCATGATCAAAATGAAGGTTTTACTGACTTTATAGGCAGATAAACACAAACCGCATCGTTTCGGTGAGGGAAACGTATGATTGAGAGTTAAAAGGCAAGACGAGAACATCAGGCGCCCGATCCCGTAAACACAGCAATCTAAATGGCAAGTTCCCTGATAATTAAATGTCTGCACTCAGCCTGAAAGTCAATCTGTAGTGATTCACTGTGATACGTGTTGCTCTGTAAACGCTCCCCGCTCAATGACTAATCTCTCTCTGCACTGTGCTGGCGTTTGTATGCAGCTGGTTACTCACTTCAGTTGTAATTAAGGTTAAAAGTTGGTGAACTCCTTAATGAAGAAAAATAATCATCAGTAGGATCAACGAAAGAACAAAATTAGACAAATCTGTTTCACTTAAAACAAATAGATCATTTTAATTTTTCTGAATTCAGTGTATTAACTAGCAAACATTCTTTCTTAAATTTGATTAATTTCAAGAGTTTAAAAAAAAGTTCAGCCTCAATGTAATGTAATAATTTCATGTTAGCAGTATTGTGAACGAAAGATAGAGAGTCTTAGTAAGTCCTTCTCTCAGACAGACGGGCAAGAGGAAGGAAGCTTAGCAAATAGAGTTTTGGTATCAGCTTAGTTTCATTGCAGTGTTAAAACTGGTGTTCTACATCTCACTGCCTCCCACACACACACACACACGCCCACACCATGCACACAGCTGCTGCTACATCTGACACCCTCTACTAGAGACATCAACCTTCACCTCTCAGTCAGTCAGAAAAGCAGAGAACATTGAAGAGCTGTAAGGTCCAACCTGAGTTCCTTTAAATGCAAGCATTTCCAGGAAGACCATTTCACAGCACCATCCCTCTTCCCATTGACCGGCTTCCATTCTTCTGAAGCACAGAATGCAGGCAGTGTGGTCACTTTCACATTGTTAAAAGTGCATGGAAATGATATAATTGAAATAATATTGGTAAACATTGGCTATCGGCCCAAGGTTTTATAGTGTATCACTATTTAATAGGCTAGAAAATGGTTGCTATTGAAGGCTAATGCGATAGAGTGATTGCAGCAGGCTAACATAATTCTCCCAAATAATAGGAAGTGATTAAAAGTCTGTTTTACTGACATAAAAAACTGTTAAAAACTAAGACAATAAACAATCCTACATATATGTCCGATTTGTGAAATATTCAGATTGGGAGACCAATCAATAGCTCTTCCAGTTAATGGCTATTTACATCAAAACATTATTCCCATTAGCAATTATAGCTTTACTTTTATGTATTTTATAAGAATTAAAATCTTGAAAACTGTAAAAAAAATTGTGGTGAAAACCAACTATGTCATCCTAAGCAGCTAAATGGAAACAGAGCTCATGCCGCCCAAGATGAGAAGCCGCCCTGGGCCGCCGCCCACGTCTCCCTGTATCAGAAACCGCTTCTACAGAGAGCTGGACGACGAACAAAACCGTTCATTATGATGACGGCAGGCAGAAATCCACACCCTGGTAGCTTCAAATGAAGTCATGTTTTCGGTAAGAGCTGATCTGACATATTGCAGCTTCTGTTCCGATCTCTGTTGTTTTCACTGGGCTCAGCTTTCAGCTCCCTCTCACAGCCACTCCAAGCCTCTGGCTTCCACATCCCGCTGCAGCGCTGCGTCTAAAATTATAACTTTCCAAAGTGGGCCAAAAAGATTTCGACTCACCAGCCTGACGTGACTGTTCCCCCGGCGCGCTGCTGGACAGTCCCTAATAAAACTAAAAACTCTGCTGGAGTCTGGAGGCAGATTGAACTGAGGCATGTACAGCCACAAGTTTACATACACCTTGTGTTCCCCTCGCTTTCTGAAGTTAAATGAGACCAAACGTCTCTTGTTTTAGGTTATTTAGACTTACCAAAATTACTTCTTTAGACATAGAGAAAACTACGGTTCCAACTGTATGTAACACGTTGCTGGGTCCTTTTCAGCTACTGACTTCAGTCTGACTGCTGATTGCTACAGAACAGATTATTTTTGTCCGTTTGTGTCAGAGTTGAGCTTTCTTTTTTAAAAATTTCGCATTCGGTTCTCATTCTGCTGTCTGTTGATCACCCAGCACCGAATAGATAAAATAGAAATCTCGTTGCCTTAGAAACTTCACTTTCAAGGCTGCATCTGAAAACAAATGCACTTTAAAAGTCAGCGATGGAACGAAAAAGAAAGTTAAAGGCAGCTTTAAACACCACACAGGTCCAAAAATATCCGCTACAGAAGGACTCAAAGGAAACAAATGTTTCTTTCTCAGGAAGCTATTTGACTAAGATACCTAACTATGTTGGAGCCTTCAGAGAAATCGTTGCTCATTGTCCAACTGTTTTTTTTTTTTTTTTACTATCTGCCAAGGATTTTCCTCAGTAAAGCAGAGATAGTTGGAAGGAACACATTTTGAAAATAATTGCTCAAATTGCTGGAACTCAGGCAGAAAAATCCTGATTTTTTAAATTTTTTTATTCCCCACAGTGGAAGAAGCTCCAAATAAAATGATCCCACACTTTACTCTGAATCAACCTGACAGCATCTCTTATTGGATCCCCTGCCGCCCCCCGCTGCCTGGTGGATTTCTACAGCTTCCAAACTCCTGAATTGGTAATAAAGGCTTTCCAATTCCGTGTCCAAAATAGAGCAATTTCCATCTCCTGGGTTATTTTCCCTCCAACCTGACAAAGCTCTTTTAGAGACTCATAAACGGCTTCATGACTGTTTTCACAGTCTCCGTGGTGTTGCGAGGATCCCGGGTTGCTCCCTGTGCAAAAACGGCTTTCTGCTTCGTGAAAACAGGGTTAAAACGTGCTAATGGGAGTTTTCTCTTATTCAGCAAAACATTTTATGTTTCCTTTTGTTAACAGATCAAATTCTTAACAAAAAAAAATATGTGACTGTCGTTCACAGACACAACTCAGCACGACCAATTTAGCCGAGCAGATGAGTTGAAGACTTTACCGAAGTCCAAAGCGACCGTCTGAGTGGGAAGGGAAGCGGTTTGAACACCGTTGACTGTGGCTGCTAGTCTGAGTGTTTCAGAAACTGTTCATCTACACAACTTACGGTGTGAAAGAAAAGAAAATATTCAGCGAGACATAGTTATGTGGATAGAAAGGTTTTAGAAAACAACAAGACTGGTCCAAGATGACCCAAAATGTAGCCCAAATAATCAGTTGTTACAACAGAAATATCATCTGGAAATGATCTTTTAGATGATATTTCATCTGGAAGTTCAACTCAGTTTCCAGTCTTCCAGAAGTACCACCTCTAGATGCTTTTTAATAAACCACATTCTCTGACTGGTTGTCCTTCTGAGTCCTTCATAAAAAGAATATCATCAATCTCAAGCTGCATTTTAAGGACAACCTGTTCAATACACAGGAATCTAGTTGAGTTGATATTTGAATCTGAAATAATCAAATGCAGATTCAAGAAAACCGTTAAACTGGATCTAATGTTTTATGTGTTCTCTAGTCTGTCTGTGGGTTATGATTCTGTGGTCAACAAATTGTTCATAACTGTCAAAGACATAAGCAGTTATATTCTATGGCTTTTTAACTCTGATTTCTGCTTTCAATTTTCAGCCCTAGAAAGCCTAACAACCTTGACGCTCACATTACAAACTAAATACACCGAGGAGAACATAATGCATTTATCTCCTTACATAGATCTCCCTATTTACCTTTTCATTTCAACATGTTGAAAGCAGGAGGAAGCTGGATCTATAAGTCCTAATAACTAATATGACCTTTTCTGACGACTCTTTTGTCTTATGGGTAAATAAAATCCAGTCACAGAAACCGACCCCGATGAACTCCTACTGTCTTAGCTGACCTTTACTCTTTGAAGAGAGTTTATATAGCAAGACTCAGTATTTATAAAGTAACCGAAATTTCTCCACAAAAAAAAAAAGATCACAGACTTTTGACCTGCTTTTCATTTGCTTTTGAAAGTCGTCTTCCCAGGCACGCACCGTCTAACCCGACAAGCTGTCTTTCTGAAGCTCCATCTCTCAGTTGTGTTTGTCCAAGAAAGAATATTCAGGGCGTAAAAAGAAACTCAGTGGAAAAAATATTGACACTGGCAGCTTAGTTTTGGCAGAGAATTTGTTGTTCTGTTTATGGCAAACATTCATACTGTGTGGAAAAGGACTGTGGGGATTTGGGAGTGGACGTTACTGGCCAGCTATGCAGTCAGCACTGCTGCCTCATAGCGCCGGATTTGGTTCAGACCTCATCGGTCGTCGTGTTTTTATTTTTAAAATTTCAATTTGGTACTCTGGTTTTCTCCTCCAGTCAAACAACATTCATGTATCAAATGAAAGGAGAGAGAAACTGGTATTGAAGGTTCCCAGCAGCGCTGAAGGACTGACCACATCTTTTGTATTTTTCGTATCTCCAGGCTGATTTGAAGGGCTGTGAGGCAGAAGCCTTCTCTGCCAATAAAAAACCTTAAGGCCTTTAAAAAAAATCATCCCAAATCCTTATAGAGTGTGTTAATGCCTGAAGATGTTTTGGCCCCAAATTAACAGGACATCATCATCTGGTTCGTTTGACACAGTGCAGTGTGAAAAGGAACCACAGCAGCTGAAAATGTAACAAATGTTGCAACTTTGATCCCCAATCAAACTGAGTCTACAGAACTATTAGGTGTGAAAAAGCCCTCAGTGGAATGCTGGTGGGGAAATACAGAGAAGATTCATGGCACAAGGAATTTGTCGTTGAGTGGGTGGGAATGTGTAAATCAGGATTTTCTGTAACCATGACATTCTGGTTCTGATTCGTAGTTTTAATGGATCAGCAGTAGTCTATGCATACTCATGTATCTCTGAATTAGAGCCTTTATTATCTACATTATGATGCTTTCCCATTTATACAGCCCACTTGTCATGGTGTGAGGCCCTCAGAAAAATGGCCTAATTTGAGTAAAACCAGTCCTCCCACAGCGTGACCCCAGTGTCACAGCAGTCTCATATCGCTTCCCCTTCCCTCAGTGACAACCAACCTGGGTGAAAAAAATCACGGCCAGCCCCCGCTCTGTCTGACCCACATCGGCGTCTCAAGGCTGTTGACAAATCCAACAGCCTGTTGTTTTAGAGACTTAGCAGTGTCACCTAAACACCTGAGCTCAGCAGATGGGTTCATGACCCTCTCCACCCCGACTCATCCCTCCCCTTGTCCTTCTTGGGCTCGTCTCGCCATCGTCTCCCTGGTTGACCTCTGCTTGCTGCCGTCTCAGTTTAACCTTTGTCGTCTCCCACGCCTGATTCTTCTTCACCGCCTTCCTCTGTCATCATCATGGATGTCTTTTCTCTCCTTTATTTCTCCTCATACGTCGCATCTTTCCTCGTTTCAGAGCCACTCCTTCCTTGCCCTCCTAACCTTTTCCTTTTCTCTAAGTGAAGCTTTCAACATTCCCCCTCAGTCCGCCTGTTACACCATCCATAGAGAGAAGCGCACGTACGAGCATTGTCCTCGTATTTCCAGTCGGCTTGACCTCACTAAATGCAGCCATAGGACGCCTATTGATTTATGCATACAGATGGGGTGAGTGGGCGTGTGTGTATGTGTGTATAAGCATTGGTCACCCTTCTCAATGTCACATGCTTGTTGGCTTCCCAAGTCCCTTCCAGTCAGAAACAGAAAGTGTTGGCGATCCAAGCAAGTGTGTGTGAGCGAACGCATTTACTTAGCCTATAGTAATTGAGATGGAGAGAGTGTTTCGTGATCACTCATCTACATGCACAATCATCCAGAGTTCAAGACTGTGTGTAAGACAGGTCCTCCAGCCAATCACAGAGCTGAGATAAGAACAAGGCAGCCCTTGATAGGTAGATAAAGAGGATGAGTTAACCCGCCAAGGCCATGGCTCCGTCTGCCTGTCAGTCCCTTTCTCAATTAGAGATGTCCAACAAGCTCAAACATAAAGCCAAAGTATAGGTTTTGAGAATTAGTGAGAGGGTTTCAGAGATGTCTTGCTAACAGGGATGCTGAGCAGCTAAAATTGATACAGAGCAGTGTGGGGTAAGATGAGGGCAACTTAGACATATGGTGGCTTGCAAAAACAGAACATTTTGTCACGTTGCAACTACAGACTTTTATACCAATCTAAATTTTTAGAATCACCATTTGCTGCAAATGCAGCTTTGAGTCTGGACTAAATCTCTACCATTCTACAACTGCAGAGTGTTTTTAGCCCATTGTATTTGCAAAATAACTCTCTTTCCAAAGATTCTATACTAGGTTTGGGTCTGGACATTGAAACAAATAAGTACGCCTTGATCTAAAGCGTCCTGACCCTGCTGAAATGTGAGTTTTCCTCTCTCTCTCTAACATGGGCAACTGCAACATGGGCAGGTGAAAGAAAACAAAAAAGACTGAATCCTTCCTTTAATGTTTTGTCATAAAGACATAATGATTGAAGACAGCTTTCAATTTTAAGATTATAATCTAATCTCTAATCTAATCTAACTATTTAAATACATACATCTAAAAAATATGATGCTATTTCCTCATTTCCTCTACTAAAAACTAATACACAAATGTTATGTGACACATTGCAAATGCAACAGAGACAATCAAATCTGGGCAGATTTAGCATGTTCTTCCTGAATGTGTCAGTTCTCCTTGGGTACTCCAACTTCCTTCTTTGGTCCCATAGACCAAAACATACATGTCAGGTTTACTGACCTCTGTAAACTGCCTTAGACGTTAAAGTATGTGGCTGTGTCTCCTTGTGATGGATTATCTACCTGTCCACCCTACCTCTTGCCCACTGACCACTGAAGACAGAAATTTGCCTTAACTATCTTGCAAAGATAGTCTGAGTGTAGAAAATTAATAAATTTTCATGTTACGAGTGTAACACATCATTTACTGCAGGTTTAACGAACTGAATGGAGTAGCTCAAACATTATTGTGTCTGGATACAGATACCTTCCTTATGGCATACTGTAGTACTGATAAAACACTGATTGAATGAGTTTTTATCATAGGGCAGTAAATAGTTCCTCTCTTCATTGTTCTTTATTGCCATGGTTATTGGGACTCAGCTGGTCAGCACCGCCTGTCACTCATCTCCATCAGCTGTCTGAACCAAGCCAACCCTGGCCCCAAGCAGATCCGACTCCCATCTGGAAAGTCTCAGGACGCTTTCAGAAGAGTACGAGATCAGGCAGCTATGACGGAAACAGAGACTGGCGTGCCGAATGTTTCCCAGCAGGAGGTCCGTTCCATTGAGTTTTCACAGCTCTGACCCCTTTTACTGGTGGCTGTAAGCCACACCTACTGTTAGGAATGTACCAAATGAAAAATGCTTCATTCTCTAAAGCCAACAGGAAACATGGAGATTAAGGGCAAATAGTCACAATCAAAGTGATATTTTTTGCTGAAATCCCAATCTGCTCATTGTTTTTGTTGTTCAAGCACTGGGCATTCCAACCTGTACCACATTTTGCGTCCTACACATATGAATATTGGTTCCTTTAGTTACACATCACCCAGTACGGTTGGTTTTGATTGGCCGCCGCCTCATATGGAAGTCCTCTAATAGCTTTATCCAAATCTGGCTCCGATGTGGTGGGACCGTCATCAGCTCTGCCAGCCTGGGATAAACCATGGAGATAGTGGCTGTAAACCAGCCAGGACACAATGAGGCATGGCTAAATGGGTCACCGGCCTCGCACTGGTGGCTCTCCCGAGAGGAACGGGCTGGGCGGCATTTTGATGAGTCTACGTCCCACGAGGGGACTACCTAGATTTACCCCGATTCTGTTGCTGAAAATCTCTGTCATGTGCCTAACCCATGTGGCAAGGATGGTATGTGCTTCTGTTTTCAATGTCATCTGCATTGCGTGGCTTATCAGCTGTTGATGGGAGCGTCGCACACTTCGGGGACCGGATGAGTGGCGCTCCGGTCCAGGGATGCGCTCTGTAACCAATCTGCCTTTCTAAGCTGTAGTAAGCCCTGGTAAGCCAGTTTGAAAGTTGGTGCCAGTCTGCTGCATGCCTGGAGCGTTGAGTGGCATGTGTGCTTTTCATGTGGGGGTGTGTATGTGTGTGTGCCATAATGCCCCTAAGGAGATTGTTGGGATGAAGATAGGCCACATACAATGCTCCCATTAGAGATGGAGAAAGACAGAGAGGGATAGATGAAGGCAAACAGACAGAGCCGGAGAGAGGAAGTGAGTATTTTTGGGTCATGTGGGTTGACCTATTTAGCGGTTTTTGCCAGTATCTAGAAGGCAAATACACACGCGTGCACACACAATGTTGTATTTCTATCCATATTACGACTTTTTATTGACTTCCATTCATTTTAGTTTCTACATTTATGCCTAACCCTGACATTTTCACCAAACATTACTGGTATATTCTTAATCCAAACCTTAACCAAGACTTAATTCACACCTTTAAACCTAATCCCTAACCTTAAACAACCACCGTATTAGGACTGGACTTTGGTCCCCATAAGGCCCATCAGTCTTCATAGGGTTGGTGAATGTGTCAGACATGGTCCTAATTAGAATAGCTAAACAAGTAGACACACACATACATGTTTGATTTGGAATTTACTTCCATTTACTTCCATTTATTTCTACAGCGTAATCATGAGCATGACTAGTCTACTCCTTACCATAGCCATTGGTAAAAATTATTAAGATTTTTACCAATCCTAATAATTGGTAAAAAATTATTAGGATCATAATTGTTAGTATTATTAATAAAATGAATGAATTTACCATTCATTAATTACTAGTACCTGTTACTAGTATTTGCCTAACCTAACCAATACATTATCTACCTTAATCCTAACCAAAACCTAAATCATGTTTATAAATTTGACTCATAGAACATATTCCAATTTAATAAATAGTGAGGACTAGGAAAATATTCTTTATTGGTAAAAATTGGTCATGACGATCCTTTCTGTGTGCAAGTACACACACATGCATAGTATGTCTTTACATTGACTTCCAGTCACTTTTCATTCATTTCTGCAGCTTAACCTGAACACTTACCCCAAACCTAACCATTACCAATATGGGTCTACCTCTAAACCTAACCTAAACTCAATTCATTCCTTAGTCCTAAACTTAACTCTTAAACCAAAAACAGCATTTCTTTTTATGTGACCTGGGCTCGGTCTTTTGGAAAAATAGTCCTTACACTGTATCAAAAACAAGGCCACACACACACACACACGCCTATGCATTCGTGTACCAAGTCACACACCAAAAATCCATTTTTCTAAGTAACATCACAGAACTCTGTTTCCCCGACTTGCTTCTCAATATTACCTGCCATCAATAAAAGATGTTGATTCCTGCAGCTCCTTCAGCAGGAAACACAGAACGGAGATCAAACGGCACAGAGAGCTGTTTGAAGGCCAGGTTGAGTCATGCTCACCCAGTCATTTAACACTCTGGATGCACTGAATGCATTGACCCATATGTCTTTTTAGCACCCAAATGCTGAATCTGCATGCTGTATGCAGCCATGATACGGTGTCAGCGCCTTGAGGACATAATCTTCACCACGCCAGAATGGCTCTGCTCCTGCAGTGTTCCAAAGGATGTGCTGAGCCCGCTCTGTTTCTGGGTGGAAGTGTTTGGATTTTCTCTGCACTGAGAATCTTAATCAGAACCAGAATTTATTTCATGTTCGCAAGCCCCCCTCTGCCGCAACAATGACTCTGATATAAGGTTACATAAAGGGTAATTGTTTCATTTTTATTCCTTTCTTTTTGTTTTCAGTAGATTTTATTTAAGAAACCTAATAGAAATACATCCATGAAAAGTAATATGCTGGAAGAGAAGGCTGTTGATTTTTAGCAAGGGCTGCAACAATTTGTAAGCCTCAAAATAATATGGTGGCGGTAAGAATACTTGTGGTAACATTAAATTTAAGAATGATTGTTATTAAAAATGAGTCCAGTTGAATGACTTCTGAATATATTTAAATTAATTGTAAAAAAAAAGAAAAGAAAAAAATACATAAAAATAATATCTAGGCCCCTTCAAAGAATTTCAAGGTAACTTTACGTAAGGAGCAGTAAATAAAAGCAACATGGTCAAGATGAAGAGAAAAACACAGTCCCCATAAAAAATCTGACTAAAAATATGCAGAAAAATAAAGAATCCTATTGGGGAACTGGTGTGAACCAGTCTGAACTGGTCTGGTTGGAATTCAATGTGTGTGAAGACCACATTGAATTTTGTCTTCAATGTGGTCAAAAACAAAATTTCGTGAAGGTCCACATGGAGGTTGGGCATTAAAGATGAAGTCTGGTTTATTAAGTTTAGCCTGTTTTGTATGGTTCAGACTTTTTTTTTGTGGACTAAACATGTTTGCAGTTTGGCTTCATTGTTCATTTTTACAAAACAACTTAATGCTTTATGGAGAACCAAAAATTATATATGTCACAGACAATATACTGTATATGTCTCTTGGCTGTTCTGGGAACGACCTGGGATCTCTCCCCTGACCCCCTTGTCCCATTGAAATATAATAAAGTCTAAAGCAAATCAAGCCAAATGGCAGGATTAAGTTAAAAAAAAACATACAAATGTTAAAAATATTATCTGTGTTTACTGTTTATGTTGTGACTGCCTCAGACGACCTCATTTACACAAATCATTAGCATGCTGGGATCCAACTAACCTTGCCTTTCTGCAAGGATTATATGTGGTACCAGGATATGAACGTCCTCACAGTCAACGCCGCCAGCGGACAGCGTCAGCGTCTGTTGAACAGAAAACCCCAAAGCAGCTTAGTTGTGTGGAAAGGAAGGACTCGGAGTCATCAGAGTCTGTAGTAAGATGTACATTAGTTTAGCGTATTTACCCAGATATAAACATGTAAAGTCAAAATGAATGTGTGCTACAGTATATATCTGCAGTAGCTTAAGCAGGGCTTCCAATTGACCAATCCTTAGCAAGGGAACCTAGTCTGGCCTGTGAGTTCAACTGTGAGCTTATGGCTGTTCTGACACATTTCTAAACACGCAGCAACAATTTCCTCAGCAATTTGAGCTACAGTAGCTTGTCTTTTGAATTGGAACAGTTCATCAATGAGGCTTCAATTAATTTCAATTAGTTCATTAATATGGTGCCGATTCAGAACATGTCATTTTGAGGCACTTAAACAATTAAATCTAATCATACATATATTGCAGTTGCTCCTAGCCATTAAGCATCACAGTATAAACAGTGGTAGAGACCGACCCCTGGAGACCTAGCATCACAAGAGCCGTGATTTTGTAGATTCTCTGTCTGAGTCATCTCATCAACACAAATTAGACATTGTCAAAGTTACTCCATTTCTAATTCTTTCCCATTTATTCTGCCTCTAATACGTCAGCATTGGGCTTCCTCAAATTTATAGTTTGTCTACTTTGTTCTAAATCAACTGCTGAGTTTATCACCTGGCAACCTTTTCCTGTAGTTTGGTTTTTTTCACACAAAACTCCAAGTGAACCAAAAACTGTCACAATAAATTACATGAAAACATGCAGTTTGTTTATTGGTCAGATGCTTCCAGGCTGAGAGAGCCGAATGTAAACACAAGACGTAGATACTGTGTTCTGAGTTTGTCAAAAACACATTATGTCATTAGTTTGTTTCTTGGTTTTATTTAAGACAAACTTATCAGAGGAGTATAAAGAACTGCATCCATAACCATTCAACATAAAGAGGTTTGGCTCAAGTTTTACATCCAGTAGCTGTGATTGAGGTCGGAGCACATTCACACCACAAAACAATGGTCCTCAATTATTTTGCCATTTTTTTTCTGTCATGCCCCGTCCACAAACAGTTTTATAGATATGAAATACTTCAGCATCAAATAAATAGCAGCAGCAGGACTCTGAAATGAGCTTGTGTCTCTTTCAAAGAAAGAACCTCAGACTTACCGAGCTGGCCATGTCTTATCTTGATAACTATATAATTCTTTTTCTTATTGAAACAACTTTTCTTATTAATTTTAGATTTTCTTTTAGTAATATTGCATCTTTATTCTGCTAATCTTATGACTTTATTTTCTAATGTAAAATCTTAGTCTGACCCTAATATTCCGTTTTTCTTGCTCTTTTCACCCTCACAAACTTCCCTATTTCTCCTCCATCAGCTCTGTACGTACACTGGTACGTCTGTGTAGGCTATTTCTTCTACTGGGTTGAACAGGCAGCCTCTTGACTAATTTGAGCAGTGCTGCCACCTAGCGACTGGAAACTTAAGCAAGAATAAAGACAAAAATAAAGTCTGCATGTTTCTCATACCTCCTCACTATTTGAGAAGTGCTACCATAAACGAACCACTCTAGAGTTTGTTTGGAACCTCACCCAGGCCACCTACTTAAAATGATCTTGGTTCTCTTGTTATGATGTAGAGTCAAAGCATTTTTCATTGGCAGCTTAATAAGTCCCAGTCACAATCAGGTGTCATGAAGAGATGGAAAGAGGATAAGCATTCATAATGTTTTACCTGATTTGTATGCTAGCAAACTACAGTTGTCTACCACACAGAGGGAAAAAAAGTTAGTTATTCTAGGTTTCCAAATTGGCACGATATTCCAAGCATATTTTACTTGCCAAAAGCAGCTGCTGTGAAACTCATGGTAACCATTATGTGAGCTTTTCTCAGCCATGTGGCTCAAAGGCGGAAGATTATAGCAGCTCATTTCACCCTTTAGCTCTTGCGCCTTTGAGGGAGTTATGTTAATGAGTGAAGCCAGCTGCCGAAGAGGCTTGGCTGGAATGAAAACCGTCAGACTCTCCAGCCTCCGTGGAACATGTATGAAAGGCATTGATGTGTGGTATTCAGCCCACTGTCATCAGGATGCCAGGAAGCTTTTAGGATGAAAAGAAGAGGAATAATCTAAACTCCACAAGTATCATTTATACATAGCTGTGGCTAATGTAAGCCTTAAAGACTAATGTATGGTTGCAAAGATGCCTCAGCTATCTGCGTTCATAGAGCTTATTTGGTTCCTACGCAGTTACGACTGGATACAGATTGCCTTAACTTGACTTTTTTTTAATGCTAAATCTATAAAGTATGGATTAGAAACTACTCAGATAAATCCCAAAGAGAGTTGAACCATAAATTAATGCTTTTACACAGAACAAATAAGTACAATTAAATGCCTCGCTGTAAAAGATGCTTCAGAAAACCAGTCAGCATGAGACTACGGGATCATGTTGTGACATGTCTGTGTTTAAAGGTTTTGTATGTTTTTTCAACCATTCATCGTTCCATCCATTCTCTCTCCTATGCTATTGGTCCATCACAGGGATATTTGGTATGCAGGGAAGTCAGAAATGGGTATGTACTGTATATGATTTAATTAGCAGGGAGCTGGTATGTGTACAGCATTGCCAGAGGACATGTGGCGTAACAAGTGGAGTGATCATGCAGTTTCCAGAGCATTTGCATTTTCCGGGCATATGGGCATACCCATTACCACACAGTGGTTGGTGACTCAATGTATGTGGGAGCTGTTGTGTAACCACTGGTTCCAACATCAAGCCAGTGTAACATGCCCCAGTTGCAAATTCTAATCTAAACCCAAAATGAAGTCTCTGTCAATCTCCATGAAGAGTTGACGATGCCCTCCAAAGGGCTTGACACAAGGGAGGCCACGTCCCTCCCTCTCCGTTCATCTCCTATGGATGGATGAAGAGTCAGTCGTTTGGCCTCCTTCAGCCAAGCAAATTTTATGAATTTTCACACTGGTACACGTAGATATGGACACGTGGACTAGCGACGTAACACAAGTTTAAAAATGTTCACCGTTTGTCACTGCCGACGGTATTGCCTACAATATGCTGGATTAGACCCCAGGTGGCAGACTTTCACTTTCTTCTGTCATTCATCGCTCCCAGCAGTGTCTCTATTGGGTATCTTTTTTTGATGAACTTTTCTCTCTATTTTGACCATCGGACCTTCCAGCAGGTTCTGGGAAGGCTTTGGTAATGACGAGACTTACTGGTGCCATGTCAGCACCTTTAAAACAGAGTGATGGACACACACAAGATTGGTCAGGCAAATTAAAACCAGCCATTCCTTCTGGATGCTCCACTGTTTGACACTTAGGGTCTACTGCTGAGGTTATGTGTTGCTAAAATTCCTAAACCGGTGACTGCGAACATGTGCAACAGTGACATCTGTAAACTCTGTCAGCTTGAAACTATATTGCCTCCATGATGAGGTCGTTGTGTTATGTAAATACAGGAAAAGCTTCCAGCAAGTCATGCAAATTAAGAACCAAAGCCAATATAATAGAAAGCTTAATTACAGTTACTAGCTGCATATGAATAACCATTCCTTGTGCCATCTGCAGCTAAGAAGGGAAAAGTCTTTGGTACTGCTGTGTTGCATCGCAGGGGTGTGCATCTGTTAGGGGGCTCCTGCAGAGGTTCTGTCAACACATCATAGTTTGCTTCATCCTTCTTATAACACACTGAGAAAGGGAGAAGCATTTATGTAACAATGTTTTCTTTCCTGCCTGGCGGGATTATTTCAACCCTTCATGGTAAGTTTATTGAGTGTACAGTACACCTCCTTAGATATGCTCCATTGAATTCCTAACTGCATACAGAAGTTGTGAAAAATACAGAAATTTAAGATAGTAAATGAAGGGTTAGATGTGTGCGCTTAAAACTGTTGAAAGTGCAACTTTATGGATTACATATGCATTGTGGCATATGTAAACGATATGCATTGTGGCAAACTACCCCTGCTCCAAACCCTGAACACACCCTCCAAACTGTGCAGCAGGGTGGTGGCAGAAGCAATATCCCAGGTTTTAGTCCTGTCATATGAGGGATTGCACAAACTACTTTTAGACTAGCTGACTGGTCAATCCTTTGCTCGCCACATCAGCGAGTCACAATCATGACAAACAGGGAGGAACTGGGTGAGTTTGTCAGTTAGTTTGTATAAAAATAAAAAGTTATTTACCAAAGAGGTACCGCAAACTCTAGCAAAAGCTACTGGAATAACTGGCAGCATTATAACCTTTTTTCCATCCATACGACTGATCAGCATCACCTTGTTAGTTGAAGCTTCTAACCTGGCCACTTTTCACTCTTATAAAAACACTGCCTCAACATCTGGAAACGTAGTTCAAGCTGCATCCTGAGGATCTAACAGTCTATCCCTGCTGTCGTCTGCATGTCGGTTCAACCCACAGAGTCAGAGAGCAGCTGCTGGGGGGTCAGCGGAGCAGCATGAGGCGCACTGAGGGAGAGCCTCCTGGAGCAGCAGGAAGGTGAGCTGAATTTAACTGTAATCAAAGCCGATGCCTTGATCACAAGCTTAGTTTATAATGTTTCAATGTGGTCAGTGTAATAATTTGATTCCTATATGTGCAGCTATCCAAGATGAGAATACCCGATCATCAGCAACAGCCGGTGTTTGGACTCGACTTTGGGCAACTATTCACCGCTCTGCTCCACTGCTGCTGAAAATGTTCTGTTTTTAGTTTTACTCTCCATACCAGACTTCTGTCTAAGCAGTAATTTGTCAGTGTTTGCCGTGTGTTTCTGTGACGTCACAGCGACTTACTGAATTCGACTCGACTTTTTTCATGTGGAAATAAGTGGTGGAACCACTTCAACCCGACCATGATGCTGTCTTCCTCTTGAACTTCAGGCTGGGAAAGCTGGGCATTCATTTTAAAAAAAAGCATAATCTTCTACAGATACAAGTACAAAAAAAACGTGTGTTACAATCAAATCAATTGACATCAAATTCACACACAGGGACACATGCAGCGTTCCAGCTCCCCTGCTGCTGCTCACAAACATTTCATGTCACATTTCCGGTCACAGGATCTCACCAATGCCAAAACAGTTGAATGGATGTTGATCCATAAATATTTAATTGGCCTCTTGTCCCTCATCTCACCCTCAGGGAGTGGAGGGGGTAGGAGCCACCAAGCCCTCAGAATCTGAGTAAGTAGACACGACGAAGAGAACAAGCAAGACTCCGTATGTCGAGGGGCAGAGGAAACATAAACAGATGACTTCTACTTGCCAAAAAAACTCCGAAGAAGGCATGTCTTTTTCTGAATGAGTGGTCGCATTGCAGTGTGACAGTGACGCCCCGTCGATGTTCACTGGAGAAATGTTGAGGAAGTCTCCTGAACAGAGAGGAGTTCATGGTACTCATGGTGATTGATGGCTGAGCTGCAGTCGGAGGAAACGGAAGTAAGAAGCAGCACGATTCAGACCGTTGCATTAAAATATTGACTCAGTTTTTTAAGAATTTTACATAAAGATAAGCAGCTGAACGTATTTGCCACCCAGAGCATTCGAACGATGCCTTTCTGCGGTCTGATCACCAGTGAAGCGGCAGCTCAGATTCTGACTCAACTTGACAAATGAATGATGTTCTCTGCTGTGGGGCGGCTTGTCTAGGGGGCATTGACATTTTCCAATGAAGTCATCATTCACACTCCTATAAATACATCTTTATTGACAGAGAGTCATTAACGTACATGCGGGAGACACGTATGTTCTCGGCTTCAATGCTTCATTCTGCAAATGTCAGTCTATCATCATTAAGCTGGAAGACAAATAGAAAGCGATAAGGTCAACTCTGGCAAAGTTGTGCGTTTATCACCGGGGTGTTAAAGAGAAGAAGAAAAACAAAAGTTGTTCACTTTTTTTTCTTTTACAAATACATATCTGAAGAATCAGGAAACAAATTCAAGCCTAGATGACGACTATTCAATGCCAGTATATCACATTAACCTTGTTATGTGCTACTATTATTGTTATCTGTGATCAGAGGTGGGTAGTACTGGTCACATTTACTTGAATGACCCTTTTGGGGGGAAAAAGGACTTATAGGAGTACGGCACTGTTCTTTTTACTTTTATTTGACTGATATTATGAACTATTGTTACTCTTACTTGACTGATTTAGCATTTTAAAAAATGCTAAATCAGAGATTTGATTAGATTCTTAAGATTTCTGCAACATATGAGCTAATGTTTATGTGAATCTGAGCATAGTTACTCAGCATTTTCTTATTATTTTGTATTAATAAACATGGTTATTGTAGGTTTACTTGTTTATGTATCTATATGAAATTAAAAGCCCATTATTGTCCACCACAGTAAGTAATAATTGCCCATGTCCCATGGCTAAATTCCTCTGGTCTGCTAACCAGAGGTCACCCTTATGTGGTGACAAAAGGGAGACAAAGTCAGAAGTGATATTTTAGTCGTTAATTTCATCCGACTGGAAGTGAGGTTAATGTTTATGGTCACCCAGACAGAGTCATGACTTACAGGTATTGTGAGTTGTTGTAGAGTCTAAGCTATCCAAGGATGTCAAGCACATGGAAATAAAAGAAAAATGAAGATGTGGCTACCTGAATGTTGGCACTCATCAAAAAACGATCAGCGATGAAAAGTTTAAGAAAATTGTCCCCTGCTCATTTCTAGTGTCTTTTCCAATAACTAACCTGTCGTTCGTCGCTTTACCCAACTGAGTCATTCCAAGCTCCACGGCGGCAACAAAAGCAAGACTTTTACCAGACGCAGCGCGATATTTCTCCCTGACAGTTTTAATATAACCCAGATTAAATCTCTCCCACACTCATATTCATCCAAGATTGATGATATGAGCAAGTTCTGAAAGTGCCCGAAACAAATTTACCCTTGTTGAAAGCTTTTCTGGGGCCATGATTAAAATGAATGTTGCCTTCACAGTGACTGGCTCTTTTAACTTTTCTCTGTTGTGAGCGCTGCTATATGAAGTGCCAGAGGTGCGGTGAGGAAGAAGTGATAAATAAGAGATGGATCTTGACAGAAGATGCAGATGAGAGGAAGAAGGAGGAAGGCTGAGGATGGGGAAAATGTGTCTGAATTGCAAGTATGCAAGTGTTTTTGACGGATGATTGTTTTGTGGACGACAACTTCTTCTTCATCATCTCTTTCTTCCCTCTTTAGGAGTTGATGTTACCCGAATCCTCAACAGATGAGGCAGCCTGGCGGTGCTTTGTTTGGTTGCTTTGTTCTTTCTACAAGGTTTTTTTTACATTTTCATCCTACTTATGAATTTAATCCATGGGTTTAACTGATGTATGCTATGTGATTCTGGTGCTGAGACTTCTTGGGTTGTAAAAAAAAAAAAAAACTCCAAGTCTACAGTTCTCAATACGCAGGCCTAGCAATATCAATGCCAAGGATAATAAAAGATGTTGCCTATGTTGCACACTAAATAATGAATCAGTGTGGTTTGGCACATTTCTTTATTGAAGATGATAGTTTACAGACAGACATGAGAGCAACAATGAGAGTCTCTGCAAATCGACTAGTCTTACATTGTTGAATTATTGTTGGCTTGCTTCATATCAGTGACGTGCGGTGAGGTTCATAGCTGGTGAGGCACTGACGTCATCAGAATCAGATTTGCAAATAGATGCATAGATTGACAGCAGTTTACAGGTTATGTTTCACTTCTGCATCCTTACACATACAAACTGTAGCTCACAAAACACACATTTCCTTAAAAAACAAAACAAAATAAATGTTATTACTGTCTTACCTGCTTCGATTGAAAGTCCACTTGAGAAAACTTTTTTAGTGTTGTAATGTAGTCATCCATGTCGAAAGTCGGGATAAGCGAGAGGAAAAAAATCACTATCTCTATTATAATCTATCGCTGCACTTGACTTGCTTCCCGAATCGTTTAGCCTAGCTCGCTGTCACTTACTCGGCAGTTGAGGAGTGAACAAGACGAACGTCTGGGATCTTGAGCGCCCCCTGCCATGAGGCAAGAGAACTGCCTGCCTCACCTCGAACCTGTTCTCTGCCGTTTATAATCGCTCATTACACGAAACACGTTACACAAACACAGTTGGTGACAAAAAGCACTGTACATTATATACATAAGCTAAATTATTGGAAATAAGTTCACATATTAAATTTGTTTAAACCATTTTATTGACGCCGTACAGCAACATGCTCTCTCCGCTTAGCAGCCAGCGCAGAGCCAGGGGTTGCGCAATCCAAGGTGAGGCAGAGCTCGCTGCTGCCTCACCGGCATCGCTTCCAAGCATTTGAATGGGAAAATAAGAAAATTCAGCGATTTTGAACAAATAAAAATCGAAATTGGTGAAGCTACATGAAAAATAAATATTTTTTAGTGCAAACCACCGGATGAATATAACAATTTAAATTACTTTATGATTATATATTTTCTTTCTTTCCATGATGGCTGGTGAGGCACTGCCTCACCTGCCTCCCCTGACCGCACGTCACTGCTTCATATGAATAAATATTTTTAACCTGGCTCAAATAGCAAATTATTAATAACTTTTTAACTTTTAAAAAACAAATTATTTCACCTTAGCTCACTTCTCCTAGCGCTCAAATAATTATAGCAGCATTATTCTGTAAATCCCAACACTAAGTAAGCTAGCTAGCAGCTAGCCGTTACAGCACTGAATTGCTATTGGCTTGCTTCATAGAAATAAGTATTTACAACATGACTCAAATAATAAAATGTTAGCTTTTCAAATAAGTAATTCCACATTAGCTTACTTCTTAGCACACAAACAATTATAGCAGCAGTATCCTGTAGGTCTCAACACTGAGTAAGCTAGCTACCAGCTGTTACAGCGCTGAATCTGTGTTGGCCTGTTTCATAGAAATTGACAACCTGACTAATGTAATTAAATGTTAATAACTGTTTTCAAATAACATATTATTTCCCCTTAGCTTACTTCTCCTAGTGCACAATTATAGCAGCACTAGTCTGTAAATCCCAACAATGACAAATATTTAACAACTACACATTCAGGGATAAAAAAAGCCATCTTTAGTCCATTAGCATGGACTTCTACAATACTTTCACAATAGCTATACATTACTTTAATTACTAATTTGTATTTACCTGCAACTACATGTTTATTGTCACCCTCAGTCTTAATCGGAAGGTGATGAATAATTTCTATATCAAAACAGATCAGTCATCAATTTTAATAAAATAAATACAAAGGGAGCAGGGTGTGATTATGTCCAAAATCCATTCCGTCATAGCAAGCTTTTACCTCTTAATTAATGGCTAGCTCTGTGGCGCAATTAATTATATAAAGTTAGTAGTTTTGTTTTCTGTGAGTTGTATGTATGATACAGCTCATCTGGTGCAGAACTCCAGCCAAGCTGAAGACTTCCTGTGAACTCGCTGCAGACTGGAGGGACAGTGGAGATGCTTTCCAGAAACCAAGGCTTACAGGAAACACTCTTGCTTGTCAAACAGAACTAAATTCCTGTGTGATTAGTCATTTTGTGGACACATTTGTCAAGTGACATATGGAGTGTTATGCAAATGTTGGTACAGTATTAAACTTGGAGTAAACCAACATGTTAGACCTTTATTTTCTTTAGTGGGCAGAGTTCAGGTCGATCTTGTAACCTTGAGATATGATGGATTCTGTTTGCATACAAGTAAAGAGACAGAAAAAAAAAAAGACAACCGAAATGGCCCCTGAAGTTGAAGTTATGACTAGGAAAGTCAGATATCCATCATGACTACAAAATCCAATATGGCTACTGCTTGTATAAAAAGTAGTGATTATAATAAAGTAATAAAGTTAGCAGGTGGTTTGTGCACCGTTAGTTCCTCATATAAAAAAGGTTTGTGTGTTTGTCATACATATTTGGGCATGTTGATATTTAATATCAGCATTATTCATGCAACAGAAGGACTAAAAAAAATGTATTTTGCAAAATCTTTGGTTCAGTTTCTTTTATATTAGTTTTAATCTCATACATATTTATTCAAAATTGTAATATTTTTACCCATTGTAATTGCTGGTTTTGTTTCTTCTTTAGACCTTTGCAGCCCTTTGAGATCTCAAGATATAAAGGGCATTACAAATAAAATGTATTATTATTAGTAGTAGTAGAATAAATGAACAATAAAAACTGATGAAAACAGCTTTAATACTTTTCTTTAATATGCCACAGAAAATGCAAGCGTTAAGATTTCTGCAATCTTCTCATCTTTGTTTAATAATTGATGACATGTCAAACTTTTCCTTGGAGGTTACTTCAAGCTTTGTAAGATTTGTGCAATTTTTAAACTTGACAAAGTGTAATTTCTGCTTCCAGATGAAAACGTTATGTTTACCATCGCTGCAGCTCCTATAAGGAGTTCTAACCCCTTAATAAGCCAGGTTGTATACATTGCAGGGTTTTACTCCTTTGCTTGTCAGGTCACCGGAGGACACAGCCAGAATAGAGAGCAAAGAGTTATTTTTAATTCATGCATGTATGACTTTAATTAGTTGTGTGTGTAATGTGAGGGCTTGTGAAGCGGCGCCGTGTTCCGTACTCCATTAACACTCTAATTATCTTCTCAGATGGTTTTTAGGATTCTCTGCAGGTTGACTTCACCCAGTGAACAGTGTGAAATCAGTTCAACTAATCTATAAGAGCTCCATGTTGCAGTGCAACATTTGTTGACTGGATTTGTTAGTAAGCCATCGTGGTTGCGTATCAGAAGCAACCACGTTGACGTGAGCTGCTCTTCCAATAAAAATGTACGTAAAATGTCATCGATGTTCCGCTAATGTCGACAAAACACAATTTTGCAATTGCCTTATTTCCGTTGAATAAGAAAGGCGATTAAAATAACATGTGAATACATTTGTTTATGCGATGTTGTTAGAAAACAAGCCAAGCCATCATCCTCCAACTACTTCCTGTCGTCTCCTTCTTTGTGGTTTATGCCAGTGGCAACATCCGGTTGTTGACTACGTGAGTTGTGTGAAGCGTAAAAAGTGTTTCCATTGCAGTTTTGCAAAAGAAATCAATTTAATACGGCTGAAAAACCGCACCAAAAACACCACCAAGACTTTTTTTTAAATCAGATAACGAGTTTTTTCAAAATTGCTGTGTTTTTATTTAGAAAATTAATTTTCAAAATGTCAAATTGCGCAATGATTTGGCACATGGAGACGCAGCTATAGATTCGAGGTGTTTCATATCATCTACTGACTCCAACAGAGTAATCATGGGTTTTCTGTCTTTTTATCTGCCTTTTTGTATGTCTGTGGATGGTTTTGACGAGAAAGTGTAGACTAGTTGCCGTCCCTCTTAGTTTCCGTTGCACACCAAGCTGAGTCTGTTTCCTTCCTTTGTGTTGTATCTCACTGTGGAAAACGTCTCCGGGGAAGGAGATTTACAGAGAAGAAGGCGCGACACAAGATGAAGTCCACATTACAGTGGGGTCTAAATCATGAATTCAAAGCGCTTCCAGCACGGTGAGCAGACGGTTTACTCTCAGCCATTATGTGAAGAAATGGTAAATCTGCTGAGCCTTGGCCTCAGTAAACAGTGTAGTCATTCTCCGACATTTTCAAAGAGTCAATCCCGACACTTCATTGCTGCCAATATGCCAACTGGAGTGGAATGGTGACGAAAAATGACTTCATAAACGTCACTTTCTTTTTTCTTTTTTTTTTTGAAAAACATAAATAAGAAACCAAATTCTAACAACATCCAACTGAAACAAGGCGGCAAATGTTACATTTTGTCAAACGTCATCATCAAAATCATCAAGAATATCAATCAGTAAGTGCATGAATTTATGTTTCACCTGTTTTTTATTCAGAGGCAGCTCTAATAAAGTTGGGGTTGTAGCCTTGACTTAAAGGACATCAGTGTTTCTACAGGTTTTTGGTTTTCTAGAAGTTTGTTCCAGATTTGTGTAGATCGGGTGTGTCAAACTCAGTTTCATTTTGGGCCATCTCAAAAATCTGAACATTTTTAAAGGGCCGGTTGTGCCAGAATGTATTGATAAAACCTTTAAACTGTTAGAATATTAATAAACAGCTGTTCTTACCGGATTTTGTGATTGTTTTTGTGGTTTTTGTAATCAAAACACATATCTTGTGATGCCAATTTAGAAATATATGTAAGGAATTTTTATTGTATTTGTGCTAATGTATGATGTCAAATGTGACTTTTCATTAATCGCCGTATTAATCACAGACTATAACTTGACATCAAGTAAGGCTGAGGCAGCAGTCAGTTAAACCCAATGTTTTTGACCAATTTTGAGAAAAGAAATGCTGGAAAATCAGAAGAAATGTGAAGATTTGTTGATTTTGTATAAATTTTGAAGATTTGTGAAAAACTGGAGAGACTTATTGATGTAACTTGGAGTCTACAGGGCCACATAAAAAGCTACGGCGGGCCAGATTTGGCCCCCAGGCCTTGAGTTTGACACATGTGGTGTAGATGAGTCAAACAGTCCCATTTAAGGTTCCTGTTCTTTAATTCCCTTTTTTAAAAACCATTTATTTCATTCTCTTTTCTGATAATGATGGTTCAGTTTCTGTTTACGACTTGTGACCTTTCTGGTTGCTGGTGGGTAGTTTTTTTGATAAGGTCGCCACTGTAACACAGAACAGCAGTGTGTATCACGACAGACTTGATCCGAATGATTTGGTCAATTTCTTTTATTTCCTTTTTTTTTGTGTGGAGCTGGAGCAATTTCCATGTAAAGTGAAGCCATTTCAAACACTTTCTTTACTTAATCCATAATGAAACTCTGAGCACACCATTCTTTCCAGTGAGTCGTTTTTATTAAGCCGAGACGCCTCACGCGTTCAACATTCGCCACATTAAATCTGAAATCTGTGGTTATCCTGTGAAAAGTTGGACTATTGTAAAAGTCATGCTGCAGAAAAACTGCTGCTCCCGTTGCTTTGAGCTGCTGTGTCGGTTTAAAGCCACGGTGTATGAATACTTTAATAGGACCTGCATGGAAAGCTTGTACATTAGGTTTATGTCATTTTCTCAAACCAAAAGCTTGCATAGCCTCCGAGGTGCTGAGTGGGTTCTGTAATCCTCAAAGCCATTACAATGCAACTTAAACCCCTAAAGCGTGGAGGGAAATCAGCGGGTGAAACAAAAGATACATTTTCAGGGTTGTTTATTTATTTATTTATTTTTGAATAAAAGTTGCAGTATTTTGATGCACTGTTGAAAACAAGGTGGCTGCGTCCTGCCTGGCTAAGTAGCTGAGTGACTGATTAAGTGACCCGGCGCCGAGGTAAAGCCCAGAAATCCTGCTGCTATGAGTGACGTGTTGACAGCGTTGTAAATGAAATCCAGCATTTTTCCACCTGCGTGCCACTTGGGTGATGTGTCACAGGGTTGTTGTTTTTTTTTTTAATGAGATCTGCATTTAGAGAGAGAAATATTACAGGTCTTCTTATGATGCTTTTTTTTTGTTGTCCATATCAAATGTTTTAGATCATCAAACACAAACTTTTTGTTTGTGTTTGTTTTTGAGTAAAAGCACATCAATAATTTTGTTTCCAGTTACTCCAAAATGAGACAGAATGCAAACACTTTAATAAACTCTCTTTTATTAGAGCCTGTTAACAAATAAACACTAATAAATTTGTTCTTTGTCTGTAAATTTCTTTTTTTTTAAATTGCCCTAAAACATGCTTTGACCCGGCCAATCTAGTACAACGAATATAGAGTTCTGTTACAGCCTAGTGAAAACCAGGTCCTTGTTCTACACTTAGCTTCGGATAGAGGGTCTGGACCCTCTGTCCTCTTGGTCCGACTTTAATTGCTCAGTATTTGGAGCATGGACTGTACGTTGTACATGTTGGTGGAAGTTCACTTCCTCTGCTTCCATTTCTACTAGAATATAAAAAAAAATCAACATCATTGTTCACATCTCCTTCTGCCCAGTTGAAATTCAATTAAAGAAATTGAGCTCAATGAGAGCTTTTCAAATAAGTAATTCCACATTAGCTTACTTCTTAGCACACAAACAATTATAGCAGCAGTATCCTGTAGATCTCAACACTGAGTAAGCTAGCTACCAGCTGTTACAGCGCTGAATCTGTGTTGGCCTGTTTCATAGAAATAAGTATTGACAACCTGACTAAAGTAATTAAATGGTAATAACTGTTTTCAAATAACATATTATTTCCCCTTTGCTTACTTCTCCTAGTGCACAATTATAGCAGCACTAGTCTGTAAATCCCAACAATGAATACATTGGTATCACAAGATATGTGTTTTGATTACAAAACAATCACAAAATCCAGTGCATTAAAGGGAGATGAGAGTTGAGTGGAAAGCGAAGGCCAGGCTAGCTCCATTATAGATAATGACTCCAGCTGTTTGTTTAGAGTCAGGGTTTTCTTCCAGCACTTCCTGTCTGCAGCTCCATTCATTTTCCCATAAGCTGTGACCAACATTGTTATCACTGCAGAAGAAAAACATACCATTCCTTATCATGCTGCTGCTACCGCCATGTTACACCAAGAAGATGATGTGTTCACTTTAATGTGCAGCGTGTAGTTTCTGTTTCAAACAAAAAGACTAAAGCACCTTCTTCTTCTTCTTCTTCTTCTTCTTCTTCTTCTTGCTTATGACAAACTTTATGCTTATCTTGGAAAAATGAAAATGAAAATAAGAAAAGAGAAATGTAGAATATTTATATCTTTCAACCCTCCATAACCTTTCACTCCAAACCTGGCAGAAAATCCTCTACATACTTTATTCATCAGTGATATTCCTCCCTGCTCCAGAAAGCAGCCCAGTATGACCTGGTTGTGTTATTACCTTAGCAACAAGCTGCCTCAGATCAAGCTTTGTATTCTGATATGCGTGTGCGCGTGTGTGTAGAGGACAGAGAAAACCTTGAACTTCTTTACTTCCAGAAGATCCCACTCCATGTGTATGTATTTCAGTAGCACATATGCATGCGTGTGTGTGTGTGTGCGTGTGTGTGTGTGTGTGTGTGTGTGTGTGTGGGTGTGTGTGTGTGTGTGTGTGTGTGTGTGTGTGTGTGTGCTTATGAATATAGATTTTGGCTCCAGAATGCGGCCCCCACATTCCTTGTGACCTGTATTTGCTTCACACAACAAATATCGGATTACACTTCCACGTGCCTGTTGCAGTACAAAAGGCTCGATAAGCGCTGCTCCTCCAGGCTTACTGTAATTGTTTCAGTTATGGTTAATTAGCTTCTGTACTCAGAGGATTCAATCTCATATCGATATAGGAAGAGGGGGGGAAAAAAACAAGTGTGCTGACCCACAGGTGCCTTTAAATTAAAGAAGCATACACTTAAAGAAATAATGAGCTGGCATGAAGCCTGCTTGTATTTATAACTTATTAATAAATTGAATAATAGATCTAATTACTTCAGAAAACAACATGCTCGCTGTGAAGACCGGCACCTTCTGTAACCTTAGCTTGTATTACTGTGTTTGGCTGATTTACCAATGAACAGAAAATGCTGATATCAGAAGTCCGTCCTGCAGAATGACAGTTTGATCATGACAGTGAAATATCTTTTTTTCAGCTTAATATGCATAAATGGCTATAGCTTCTGTCAGAACTGCTCTGAGACAGAATAGCTTCTGTCTCAGAGCAGCTCTGGCTGCAGTTTGAAATTTGAAAACGCTTTGCGCGCTTAGCTTCCCCTAATTCCAAATAAATTCTAAAGTGTTAATTTACTTTAGTGCGGCTACGATGTCGTAGTGTACCACCATCAGCATGTTAATGGCAGTCGTGGCTACAATTTAATGCTAACAGCAGAACTCTTTTTTTTTTTTACAATTTTAACTTTCAAAACGTTTAGCGAGCTTAGCCTCCCCAAAAGAAAGCTACCATGGTAAGCTATCACGAAGATGGTAGCATATCCCCATCATCATGTGAAAGGCAGTCGTGGCTACAATTTGATGCTAACAGCAGAGCTCATTGTTTTTGTTTAGCACTTTTGCTAACTTTGACAATGTTGAGCTTCTGTAAAATAATTTTTCAAGCACTAACTTGCTTGGTTGTTTTGTAAATTTCAGTTGAAAAACGGTTCAATCTCAATCGCCAATAACCGTTCTGATGATGTTCCAATACATTTACGTGTCAGCTACCATTCATGGTGGCCAGTAACAGAAACAACAACCAGTAGTGGGCAGAGTCTGCTAATGCGCTAATAGTTGAGCTAGAGTTATGTGCCAGTTTCGATGCCGTTATATCTTTGCATGGCGACAGCTTATCATCAGACTGAACAAACCTCCATAAAGTTATGTTTTAAAGTCATCCTGTGCATTAAACAGTGGTGCACAGAGAACCTGACCAAGTTTTATTCAGTATGTGGTTGAGTAGGAGTGAGTTGGCTGAAGATGTTTTAGCTAAAGTAACACCAAAGCTTTTCAAAAATAATATTTATTAGACATGTACAATGGTGAAAACAGCTCTGGTGAAAGTAGTGCTGACAGAATCATCTGTGATATGAGAGTACAGTTTGATCTTTCAAACAGATCATCAGCGCTAGAAGAGCTCTGATAGAAAAGGTTTCATGTTTGTATGTGTTCAAACCTTTTAATGCAACACTATGCAGAGTGCATAAGTACCCTGAGTACTCCACCAGCTCTTTGGCTTAACAGGAAAACAACTTTTTGAGACACTCCGGTATGAAAAAAACATGTTTTAAATCAAAATTATTGTAGTTGCCTCTAAACATTTTACTCAATATCTCTGATATTTTCATTCTGTATAAGAACAAATCAAAATGATTCCTTTTGTACCTTTTTTCCCCCTTTTAGATCAGTTTGCCTAAGAGGGAAAAAAAGATTGTAAAAAGAAATATAAAGTAATTGAAGAAGTAACATGAAGAATAACCAAAAGCATCTGCCCTTTATAAAGCAGGTGACAGACATACTTTTATTAATCACAGGCCTGTTTCTTTACTATTGCAGCTCTCCAATATTACTAGATTATTTGAAGAAAAACAAAAACAAATCTGACTTCTTTATGTACCTAGAACTCTTGTAAGGCCACACAATCTCCACTGAGGTCACTTCCAAATGCACCTCGGGAGACTATTTGGCACAAAAGAATAAAGAAGCCCTTCTTCTCTCCAATCTTTTTGTGCATTCTTGTGGGATTTACACAAATGTTCAGCAGCCATGGAAGAAGCTCTCCTGAAAGGCTGCCAAATCTCCTTTGAGGAGTGAAACATGTAGCCTTTGAGAAGTGGAATAATTCCAATGTGGAAACAGTTATGGAGGAAACATCCCAGTAACAGCAATAAAATAGGATTCAAAGCTAAAGCAGCTGCCCAGCCAGACCAAATCTCAGTGAGTACAATGAGTTTTGTGACTCTAATGTAACAAAAACGTGGAAAGGCTCAAGTCTTTGTATTGGTTAAGCTGCAGTTTATCTTAACCTTCTTAATAATTCATTGTTCAATCTAAGTGACTTTAAAAGCTTTCAGATTTTTAAATCAGAGTTCTGCCAGTTATTCTGTTCAGTCACTTCACAAAGGGAGTGAATATTTATATAACCACTTATTTTATGTTTCTTCAAAATTATTTGTTTTAATTTAGTAGAAATCAGTTTTCACATTGATATTAATGTTGTTTGTGCCAAAAAAAGCAATAAAAAGGATACATACAACATTCAAGGGGGTGAATACTTTTCATAAGCATTATAAGTAGCATTTGGTCTCTGTGGAGACCAAATGCCTCATCCTAAACTCTCTCAATGGAGCCGAGTGAGGAGACCGCCTAAATGTGGGTATAGGTTTTGGCAGAAATCCATAATGACTACCACTGAAAACTCAAACTTGACTTAATATACTAACTTAATTATAAAAAATCTGTTCCGTCCAGAAAATGTTCACTTCTTGAGCAAAGAGTGAAAGACACATCAGCTCTCTATACATATTTTTGTCTTGTTGAAATCCAAGATGCAGTTTGTTTCATTTTATCTTTCCCTTAGGTCTTTCAAAGTATTAGGTTTGCAGCAACGACAACATTTTATAGTGCCTATGGAACCTAAGATGGTGGCATTTATTCAGCTTTCCAAATCTCCAAAGTACCTTTGTGACAGTTTACACAGTTTATGTAGTTTTTAAATGAGTGCCATGCAGTTATCCCTCCTGACAGTTAGGATTTACAAAGTTAGTGTACCCTTGTATGTTTGTATAATATGTCACACAATGACCATAAGCTTTAAGGTGTCGACCCTTAAATGCCAATGACAAAAACTATATTTTTTCTTTACACACAAAAAAGTCCATCCGCATAGTAGTTTTTCAGTCTTGTATTCTCATAATATCCATGAATAAACACAAATTTCCAGAAGAGATATAATAGTAAGTGTATTTTTTCCCAAGATTTCACAGGTCAGGCAAAGGCTGCCATTCAAAGCCTGCCCCACATCAAGAGCTAGCAAGAGACACTAGTTTTTAGTTTTTGTTATGTTTTGCTGTAAGCAAGAAATAACAAAAATTACACATGTGTGTAATATGTGTATAATATGTGTAATGTGTAATATGTGTAATATTACACATATTAATCTTAATGTTAGAACCTTCTCACAATATTGGAGCCCATATTCTAATTTTGTGCAGAGGAATATGGGCCACAAGATGCTTTGTCTTTTTGCGCTGAAATATACAATTGTTGATAAAATAATAAAAAAACATTATTTAATACTAAACCTTATTATTGCACTGTGAATCTGTTAAATGCTGATATTCCACAAAAAAGGACTTCACAGGAATACACCTTATACTGTACATAGATTTATCCTTGATTTTTATATCCTTCGATACAGAATGGGAGGCTACAGTTAGAGCTATGCACCAGTTATTAAATCTGTAAATCTGACATAATAGGAAATACAGCAGCAGTGAAAAGGGAATATAAACTGGAACAACTAAAAATGTTGCTGTCGATATGTTGACTTCCCAAAGGGTAAACACCAGGCATTAGGATTGGCAATGCACCACAAAATGCCAACAGCTTTTTGTCTTTTCCCTCATTAAATCCACACAGCAGAGTGATCCCATGTCAGCTTCACCCACTCACTACCAAACACAAATACTGATAACATGCTTTTCTATCTTAACCAGAACTTTACATTGACTTCCATTCTTTTTCTTTTTATTGCCTAGCCCTGACTCTTACCCTGAACCTAAACATTGCTAATCCATGATTAACCCTAATCCTGACCTAAGTTGAATTCACACCTTAGTCCTAAACCTAACCCTTAACCCTAAAATAGTAATTCTTCTTGCAGGGTGAGGGTCTGGGCCTTTGGACCAATAAGGAGCAGTGGGTCCTCACAACATAGCGTTTACTGAAAACGTAGGCCTTAGAAGGTGTAAGATACAAATACACATAGACACATATTACAAATGTATAACAACAGTCAGACTCACAAATCAACTATTGGGCAGATCTTTACAAGACCCAGCAGAAACCTCACACAACTGTTTGGAAATGAACCTTTAACATTTGTATTTTACATTTTGCAAATTTGTAAACCAACTTTTTGGAAAAGAAAGACATGAGCTTACTGACATGTATAAACAGGAACTTTGTAGGGAATGCAGGTATCAGTCTCGATAACTCCTGCATGTGCACCGAGCTCTTTACCATTTCAGCTAATTCCCTACATTCACCCATGAAAGAAAACCAGAATCTCTCAGGATTTCTGAAATGTTCAAGTTCAATACGATTGATTTCTGTGTAAAAGCTTGACTGTCTCTCTTTGACTCAGCAGAGCACAGGGACGAGGTGGCCGAGTGGTTAAGGCGATGGACTGCTAATCCATTGTGCTCTGCACGCGTGGGTTCGAATCCCATCCTCGTCGGTTATTTCTTGGTGGAACAGGTGCGTTCTCAAACATTATTGAACTATAATGTCTAGAATCTACCTGGGTGTCCTTTTAGACTTAGCAATGTTATTTGTGTGGATGCTAAATTTCTTGTTCTCTGAATTTTACAACAATGCCATCAAGTTCTATCACTAAAGGATAAAGTCAAGGTACAAAACATCCAAAACTGCCTTTCCATCCCTGTGTCATTGGGCCAGGTCTATAACCTGTCCTCATCGCTATTGAGGCCTTAATAGAACAGATGGAATTACAAGGTGAAAGTATCTGCTTTGATAAACCCAACAGAGTTTTGTCTGAGAAAGCACCTTATCCATAAGCGATTACCAAACACTGCCGTCTTCAATGTCAAACAGTGCCTTTGTGTAAGTGCTGTGTCCAATGTTTTTCGCCAAACATATTCTCCTGTCCAGGCCTCCCCAGGAGATCCCTGGTCATGATGTTGTGTCAGCTGGGTGAATTATAGGCAATTTGTTGCATAATCAACCCACACATTCATCATAGAGGCTGTTCCCCGTGGCAACGCCGTTAAATAAATTAGCCCCGTACTCCACTGTGCCTCACTGTCATGATGCTTTGCTCTTTAACTTCAACAAGTGACTCTCTTTTTCTCTGTCCATCCCACCTTCTGTCTTTATTTGTCCCGTGGCTCTTTTCACAGTTTTCTCTCCTCCAACCTCTCGCTTCGTCCTCTCTTGTCTTTTTTCCAGCTTGCTCCTCGCTGTCCATCCTGTGTCTATCTCTCTAGACGTCCTCCCACCTTGCCACTTCACTGTCTGCCTCTTCACCCTCACTTTCACCCTCTCCGTTTCTGTCGTCTCTCCTTTTTTTCACACCGTCTCCCAGCCTCTCCTGCCCTCTGCAGTCCCCAGACAGCAGGCAGGCAGGCAGACATACTGGGAGTTGGCAGCGGCGTCTAATGGAGACATATTAAAGCAATGCTGCTGACACTCTAAAGACATTATTTCAAGCTCCAGAGAGCAACCGAGTTCACTGATGGCTTTGAATAACTGCTTACTCTCCTGCAGATTTTAATACTCACTATGGCGATGTTTGCTTGCAGGGTGATGACATATTAGTTTGCTTCTCCTTTGCTCTTTGACTTAAAATTACCATAGCATTGTAGAACGGTGCCTAGAAGGAATCTTTAAGGCTGTTCTCATTGTCACACACACAAGACAAGATGTCAAATGTTAACTTTGACGTTTTCATTCTTAAAATGAGTTTCCATAAACCACTGGGCATTTTTATTGTCATTTAAGATTATTTTTATTAGCCTGACTCTTTGGCTAACAATTTCCAATTCTCATATTTAGTTACGTCTTTTTGGTTAGTTAATATACAGATTAATTTGGTTTTGTTTTGAGTTAACAGTTACCTTGGAGCTGCTGCTGGAATGTCACAGTGTCCCAGTTGTTCCCCTTATATGGCGTAACGTCTTAAGTGGGTTATTGCACATATTTATAAGAAGAGGGGAAATTTGTTAACCACTATTTGTTTAGTTTTTCTCCTATTCTGGACAGCTAGTTCTGCTCCACCATCATTTGTTTTATTTATTAGTTCTGTTCTGAGCAATATTTGTTTTTCACTTAAGTTTTTGCATGTTAGTTTGTCATTTAGCTCTTGTGTGTCAACAGTGATCAGATCGGCTGCTATCTAACTTTCCCTCAACTCTTGTTTGTTTTGTCAGTTTGTACTTGAGGTTTTTGTGTTATTACCCGAGTTGAAGTCTGTTTTGTTAACTTCTGCTTTGTTTGATGGTGTATGAGGGCCATGGCAGATAAACAAAATAGTAAATTCCTGCAGAAAAAAAACTCTGAATTTTTCAAGAAAAAAGGAAGAAAATTTCTGAGTTTGAAAAGTTGTAAATTTGCTAGAAAAAAAAAACTCAAAAATGTTCATCAATCTCAAAATTTCTCAAAATGTTTTTTTTCTAGAAAATTTCTGAAATTTCAAAATGTGATTTTTTTTTTCTTTAGCAAATCTTCCTCCTTTTTTCTGACAACAATGGCACTGATACTCTGTCATAGCTTTAGGCCCAACTTATCATTTTTTGATACTTTTGTAAATAAATCAAGAATCGTTTTTGGAAACATCTAATGTCACTCTTGCTGGTCTGTGAAAATCCCTGACACCATCTCACACCTCTTTCACCTTCTAAATTGTTAAAAGCAAATCATTAAAACTAATCTGCAAAATCATATTAATAGCCTTCCTAATATTAATAGTAGCCTATGAGTTGTGGGATAGTGGAAGCAGACTGTAACCACTCACCGCCCCCAAAATGCAGAACAACCTCTTACTGTTCACGGGAACAATGCTGACCACAGCATTGGCTGTCATGTTCATTTTAACATGTTTGCAGCATATGTATAACGACACAACTGCTTTTCTCAGCAAGGGAGTTATTTGCATGTGCGCCAGCAGGTACAGCAACGTCTGCCCTCTTTCTCTGCTCGAGTAGATTCAAAGATAGATGGGTCTTGGAAGAAACTCATGAGATTGCATTAAAGAAAGTGATGAGAAATGAAGTGACAGAAAAGGCAGACGGGGAAGAGAGTCACAAGTCCCCCTAATGGAGCAGGTTTTTGCCGTGCTTTTCCCCCTGATTACACTAATGACCAAATTGAGGCAGTTTAGAGCCACCGTGTATCTCTCCTCTACTTTTCTTACCCTTCATCCTTTCGATCTCCCGCCACTCCCCCTCTTCTTAGCTCCTCTCACTTCAGTCCCCCTTGTTCCCTCTGTTCCCTGTAGAAAGATGCATCTACCTGTGTGCTGTGTGTCCCCCAGCATGCTGGCAGCATAGAGGGCAGGATACAGAGGAGAAGTCCTCCACAAAGGCATACAGAGTCGGGAGGCACATTGAAGCTTCCTAAGGCAACGTTTCCCAGAGCACAACTTGTGCAGCTGAAGATGACTTATTTTTTTCCTCAAATGTGAATAAGTAGGTAAAAAATATATATAAAAAGGGAGCAAAAAAACTCAATAGTCCAACATAGAGAATGGTGCAAGCAGGATAATGCTTTTAACATTCTTCTCTAAGTGGTAAAATCAGCCTCTTGTTCTATGCTTTGCTTCCCACAGAGTCTGGACTCCTTAATATTGACAAACAATTGCTTCCTGATGGAGCGGACGCTGTGGGAGTTTTATGTGGTACCCAATTGCTAATATTTGCCTGTGACATAATGTAATACGCTAGCTTGACCATGAAGGAAGCTATGAAAATTGCGTATACAGTGAGAGAGAGAAGTGCTGAGCCAAACGACATCTTTGCCAGCAATAAAATATCCTAAATATTCCTCGTGCTCCGATGTTCATTACTTAATATTTTGAAGTGTGACCAACATGGACTGAACCACTTCGCCAGACGCAGACAAAAAGGTTCTAAAAAAATCCAGAACATCGACGCCGTTAGTCAAAACCTTTCCTTCCTTTTGCTTTTTGAAGGCTGTTCTTATAAAGTGATCAACTCCACTCTATAAGATCAGCTTCAGGATGAAGTTCTACCAGAGAAATCAAGGTTAATGAGAGAAATCCCAAACGGAACACTGAAGGGAGATGAGAATCTTGTAGGAACGCAGTGACCAGGTTGAGACAACGTCTGAATGTTGCAAATCATACCTTAGCACCTACGGTAATATTCTAAAACATCCCTAAAACAAATTTGTCGTAATGAAACCCATACAGGTTGAGCTATTCAGGTGTCATGAACTTCATGAACGAAAGGCTCAACTGTTTTGGTTTTACTTCACTGTCAATTATGACAGACTTTATATAGAACTGGTATTACAAACGAAGGCTACGAATGAACCAACATGATACCCAATTCCCAGGATGATAAAATCCCCAATATGTACCTGGAAAAAGAGAAAGATGAAATGTGATAGGATGAAAACTGGCTGCTTTCACATAAAACCAGAAATTCTTACACAAGCCGTTTGTTTCAGTGGTTTATTCTTTGTCAAAAAATAAATAAATAACATAAACGGGACTCAAGACTATTTTCTTTGTTTGTTTGAGGGTTGATAGGTCAAAAGCTAATGTTCCAATTGATTAAACCTTCAGAGAGGCCCTTGAGGGCCCCGACAGTTTGCCTCTGGCTAAAATAGCCATGTAACCCTCAGACAGGAACCTTTTCAGCTGACTTGATTTAAATTGCTCAAATTGCCTAAAAGTAGAGGTCAGACTTAAATAACTTTTAGTTCACCACTGCTTTGAAGATTTCTTCACTGTTCTTCACACCTAGAGCTCCACTGACCTTTCACCTTTTCCTCCCTGACCTCCTATTAGGACAGCACCACATCGGAGGAAATATTTAATTGCAACAGTGTTGCACAAAAAGATGATGTTTATATTATCTGTAATCAACCCCCGCTTTGATTTTTTTATCATTACCTGGTTTTTGCTTATGAGCCATCTGGAAAAATATATGATTGATATAATAGAGTGCCAAGGCCTGACACCTGAAATACAGTAATCTGCCAAATATTAGGCACAGCCAGTCCTTTGGAGTTTTAATAAATCACCCGCTAATATTTTGAAGATGACAGTAATTCGATATGTTTACTGTGCAGCTCTATATTTATGTATTTAGCAGCAGCCTGAGCTGTCACTCTTTGTCAGATTGTAGTACTGTTGTGGTTTTCAGTCATTTCATATATCTGAGCAATCCCAAGTAAGTCTACTGAGGTCACTGTGTGTCTTCTGTTTCCATCCATCTATTCCTTCACATGATTTTCCTTGCAGGGTCACAGAAAGGCAGGTGTTGCTGCCTATCTGCAGAGGTTAGTGGAGAAAGGCAGTGTGTGTCGTTCAGAGGTCTGTTGAGACAGCCTAGACCAGGGGTGGGCAATCCTGGTCCTCGAGGGCCGGTCTCCTGCAACTTTTAGATGTATCTCTACTCCAACACACCTGAGTCAAATAATGAGGTCATTAACAGGACTCTGGAGAACTTGACTGCACTTAAGAGGTGATTCAACTATTGGATTCAAGTGTGTTGGACCAGGGAGACATATAAGAGTTGCAGGACACCGGCCCTCGAGGACCAGGATTGCCCACCCCTGGCCTAGACAAACAGTCTCACCAAAGGAAAATCAAGTATTACAAATCAACCAGACTTGCATATATTTGAACTGCTGATGGAAGCCAGAGCACCTGGACAGAACAGGGAGGCCATGTGCTAGACGACTCCAGGCTGGAATTCAAACCGTTTCCAACTCAACCTGTAGTGCATGTCTTCCCCCCACACCCACCAAGATAACCTAGTGAAATTATGTCTTTAGTTACCTTCAGATCATATCTGTCCCTCAATTCCTCTTTGAGCTCTTTTCCTTCATCTTTCAGTTTTTCCTCACCATCCTCTATTGTTCTCTGGCTGTTATTGTCTTCCTCATGACCTGTAAACAGCCAGAACCATTTTCAAATGTAAACTGTAGATTCAGTTTAGCTGAAAACCAAAATTTGTCCCCTTTTCAGTTGGAGAAAATGTAAATGTAAGAGGAATGGAGTAGTGTCAGATTTTAGCTGTTGTAAGATTTCTCTTTTGTCTTTGGTAAAAGATCACAAGCAATTTCTCCTTCAAGTGCTAGACGATGTTTGTTTTGGTTGTATTTACCCAGAATGCCCTGCGTTATAGTCTGCTTCCTGCTTTTGGAGTGATCTCCAGTCTGCTTGGAGATCACCATCACTTGGGTTCACCTCAACCCAATCAAACCCTAGGTTTGTAGGCTGACCAGAGTTTGCATTTTTGGTTCACATTCAATTACACATTCACATCTTCTGAACAGAACCAGATTGTCTAGGCCATCAACTTAAAGCTCAATGAAAGCATGTTAACAGGGCTGGTGTGAATGCACCGTTTGCTTGGTTGAGTCCACCTATTATGACTTGTGGCAGTGGTTGAGAAAAAGCGTCTAAAGGAAAGAGTGAAGGGCTCTAGCTGTTGCTTAACTCAGAACTCAGAGAGAGAACTTGCTCTTGTCTGAAGCTGCATGTGTTTATGCTTCTGGTTCCCCAATAATCCCTGGAAATCTGGGTAATGGTGGCAGAAACAAATCAAATGTCTACTTGTGCTGAAGTTTCATTTGCTAAAGTACCACACACCACTGAACTGTTTTTATTAATAACTGCTTCATTGAACAATGCTGGGATTCATATTCGACTCCGCCAACAAACAGCGAGCAGCTCTTGCTGCAGTGTGACACTTTGCTCACCCAGATATGTCAGCAGGAGAGTAATTGCAGCACGTGGTGCTGTCACAAGCTGGGCAAGGCGGTGAGAACAGAGAGAAACCATTCAGGTTTCAGTCCTCTGCTCTGTGTCATGTCAGGCTAGAGTTGGAGTTTTCATTAGGGCTTCAAAGAACATACTAAATACAAAACTGCACCAAAATGCTTTAAAGCTTTTTCAGCTAATAGTTACATATACAATTAGCGAATATTAGCACATCAACAACTTTGTGTGATTATTTTAAGAAAAGGTTTCCAGAAAAAATATGGAAGTAATAATCTTCATATTTCCTTCATTGTCTCTTACCACCATTATGTACTTTAAAGTATATCAGTAAACCAGCTAAAATACTTTGGACATGAAAACTGTGATTGAATGAATGAGCTTTAGCTTAACTACAGGGTTTTAACTTTTCAGTTTGACTGTCGAGCAGAGTTAGATGCTTATGGAAAATTGTATTCCTACTTTAGTCATAATCTGGTTGCTACTACACTGTGATATTTTGGTTTCAATGAGCACAACTCCTCTGTTTGTGACAGGCTCAGAGCCTGGGATCAGCTCCAGCCTCCCCTCACCCTATCAACATTTAAAAACACACAATTTCCAAAATGTTTTGCTTTCAGCATAATTTGTTCTTTTCATCTGACCAAAACACACTGTTGTAGAACCAGAGGTTCCTGTAATGTTAAAGCAGGAATAATTATTCGAAACACTCTAAACCAGGGGTGTCGAACTCCAGTCCTCAGGGGCCGGTGCTCCTGGAATGTGTCAGGTTTTTAATGTTTAAGTAGTAAACCATACACCCAGTTTATGGAACAAGGTTCATGAGAATGCGATGACTTTGGCAGTATTTTTGGGAAAATCAAAAATCTCTTTGTTTTTACAAGGTACAGATTTAAAGTTTCAATAATTGTATTTCACGTGTAAGCAGATAAAAATATTCCCGTTTATGGTTTAGTTGTCTAGGTTGTGTTTTTTATGCTCGTCTACTTCAAAGACAGTCATAACAACTTGAACAACTTCATGTTTTTTGGACGTGGAGGTGAGGGTTTGTTTTCCTCAAACTACAATGAACAATGTTTTTGGATGGGGATGATAGGGCCACGTCAAAGCTCAGGTTCTAAATGAAACTGGGCATATTTCAATTCAGGTTGGTGTTAGGTCACGCTGTCTCCCGATCCGAGGTTTGTTTTAAAGTCCGACATCAGCCTCACGTCTCAGCGAATGTTCATCCCAGAATGTCCTGGAAAGCCTTTCTTATGATCAGAAACAGCTTTCTGATTATCCCGTCAACAGTGTCTTTTTGACTGACGGCGCTTTTTATTCAGTCCCTCTCATTTCGACATCAATCTAAATCCTAGCATTTATCCACACTGGGATTTACTCCTCCATCTTTCACCTACTTTTGTTTTTAGACTTTGTCACATCTCGGATCCCATTTGTCTCTCCTTTACTCGATGTCTGCACTTTTCCCGTCTCTTTATCTTGCCATGTCACTCTTGGCGTGCGCTCATTCGCATTGTCGTCTGAGCTTGATGTCACAGCTCAAAACAGGGCTTCCTTTGATCCCTCTCTTCAGACTGCAGTCTTTCTCCCGTCTTACGTCGTCCGCCCGCTTATTATAACTAGCATACATTTTTTTCCCACCTCTTTCTGTCCCTTTTATCAAATTGTCCTTGGCCGACATTGCCCCTCTGGTGTTCGTAAAGCTCTCCCTTTGGTTTTCCTCTCAATCTCTTCTACTGTAACAATAAGAAAGTGGTGCAAAGGGACCCCGGGCTGCCACCTTCTTCCTCCTCCTCCATCTTTTACCACTCTGTCTCCCCACGCCAGTTGCTGTCATTCATTTCTCACTCTTTGTTTCTTTAAAGACAAAATATATGGACGCTAGTTATACAGATGGTTTTCACGTTGCCAGTTCCCATGGTGACTGCGCAATAAAAGAGAGGGTGAAATGGCCAGCGGTCAGACGCCAACAACTAAACTGTCACTCAGTATGAAAACATAGAAAAAGGAATAAAAGACACCAGGTTTCTTAAGCATGTACTGACTGACTTGTTGGAACCAAACACATGGATAAACAGAATTCACCATTTTCAGAAATTATTTTTTTAGGTATGATGATACCGGTGGGGTAGCGAGGCTTGTTTGGCTATTCATAAATGTTATTATGCCTTTATTGACTCCATCTAATGGCTACATACACCATCCCACCTAATTTTCCACCAGATCAAATACCAGAACAAAATCTGATATTTTGGGCTTTATCCTAAAATTACAGCCAGAGCTACAACAGAATAACCTTGATCAAAACCTAGTCGTTTATTTTTATAATGTTTTAGTCAAAGCCTAGACCCAAACACAACTCGATCTGTGGAAAGAGTTGTAAATCACAGTTCACAGACACTCTTCATCTGATTCAACTGAGCTTGGGCTATTGTGCAAGGAAGAATGGGCAAAAATACTAATAGAACAGAAGGAAGTTGAAGCTCTTTTCAATACTTGTTCCTGCTTATTAAATAGTGATCCCTAGTCATAAAGAATAAAGAAGTCACAACCCTAGAACTTTCTCTTGTGAACGTGTTCTGGGTAAGTCTTGCTGTTCTTTTTTTAGAGAAATGTTATAATAAAAACACAGCAGGGAAACACTGGCCTTTGTTAATAATTGCTACTTTCTCTGGTTTTTGACTAGAATGTTGAAGAGCATAATTACATGGAAATGAGGGGAATCAAACATCTAAATTTCCTTCAAATTATGAGGTAACTGATATTAGTCATTGTGAGGAAATCTTAACATTTCTTCCTGAAAGTCAGTGGGGAAAGGCTGAACAAATAAGAGCAGGGTTTCCCCCAGAAAGCTAGCTAAGCCCGGTGATCGGGGCGCCGAGGCGGTCCACCGTGATTTTGTATTAAAAGATGTTAAGTAGACAGAAAATGTAAAAATATTACTGGGTAATTATATGTTATGGGAAAACGCCAGTGAAACGCTATTTAAACCCACAACTAATCTTAAGAATAACTCAAATCAAAAAATACAATTCAAATGAATGTCAATTATTTGCACTTCTGTTTAATCCAAATTAAGTCAGCGGCTCCATCAGGCCTTCAGGGGCCCCATAAATACTAATATTTTAACACAGACCACAGATACATAAATATAACATTTGTTTATTCAGAATATCAATGGTGATAAATTTGATTTAATGGTTTCAAGATACATAAACTAAAAGATTTTAAATTGTTTAACATTTATATGAAAAATTTTAAGGAGCTGGCAAGTTTACTCTGTAAAAGTTCAAGGAAAAATACTCATAGTTAGATTATTTTGTTACCATAGCTACAAGCTGATGCTATGAGTTTAATTTTTAAGTTTGAGCTCTGTTTGTTCACAAATACAAATTAGTAAACTACAATTATAACTGATTGTTTTTAGGTCGGCCATTTAAACTACTTCCCCTCTTCCAGATTTTGCTAAAACACAGAAGCTGTAAGAGGTGCTGATGTTTTTAGCAGCAAGAGGGGCCCCTAAGTCAGATTCTGCTTAAGGCCTCATACAGCCTTGGACCGGCCCTGCATGAGTTAAATTCGCTACACTGAGCAGAGACGTGCAACAAACAGGAGATTTAATTTAATGCTGCTAATGTGGCTTTAGTTGCTCTTCCATTTCGTGTCTGTTGAGTTTTTAATAAGGGCCACAGAAACTATTTTGGCTGGTCAAGTTTATGAGTTTCTCACATCTCTGCGTGGCCACGCACATAAACTCTGGCTGACTAAGTGGACAAAGTGTTTGATATAGTTTGATGCATCGTGTAACTGGAAAAACAGGGACCATAGGGACCATAGACATAAACTTTATCAGCGCAGACAGAGCCGGGCGACGGGCAGCATGTTGAGATGTAAAAGCCGCTTCTATAAACATATCTTTTAGTTTTTAGAAATAAATCTGCTTCGCCAGTGAAACACTCAGAGCAACAAAGACATTTGCAATACGGCTTAAAAAAAACAAAACAAAAAAAAATGCTTTTTTCCCCCCTAAAAACATAAACAAGAAAAGCTCAGCCTGGCAGTGGGGCTAGTAAAGCATGGCGGGCCGCCAGGCCTATAATACACTGGGGGAAACCCTGAAGAGATCATTTTATAAGGAAAGTAAGACTTAAGATACATTCAAACTCTGAAGTCTGGAGAATTTCATTTTCCCCCTTTAGTTTATTTTCTCAGGTGTGAGCAAATCTTTTAGTTTCCAAGGTTTACCATCTTGTCCAAAGATTGCAATTTATTGTCCAAACTCTTTAGAGGAAGCGAAGCAGGACTGCAGTGATCAACATTATAGACACTTCATTCAATAGCTACTGGAAAAAAGCAATCTAGACCATGAACCTACCATCCAACACTGCCAACACATCGACCTTATAAAACCTAATGCATTTCTTTTACGCCAATACTCACAGGTATCGGCATAATGGAAGAGAAGTGCAGAAAATCTATGTTTATCAAGCAAATGTCAAACACTTACAGCATTCCTCTTCCTTAAACTTTGTTACATTTTTTTTTGTATTTTACTGAGGTTTTAATTGGCAGAATGACACCAAGTAGTCATTGGAAGGAAAATAAAAGTTTTTTTGACTGGCTGCTCAGTGGTGCAATTGGGGTCTGTCTTATAATCCACTGGGGGAAACCCTGATTCAGGCTTTCACTGCAACTTGCTTGAATCTATAGGCCATTCCAGACACCTTTTTTTTAAATCTAGAAGTAATGGTATGCCACAGCAATCATAAATATTCTTTTAGTTATTCCCTGACGCCCTGCTCAGTCCTGACTTTAGTGTAATTACATCATAACATCAAAAGAAGCATTTCATGCAGAGTTAAAACCCATTCGGAAATGCAAAACCAGTTCTAGCGTGCTTTTAAGAAACGCCCATTTTGTTTGCCGTCTTCAACCAGGAGGCATAGCAGCCCCCCCTCTGGGTCAGACTGGACACTGACAGTCCGTTAGCATGTTAAGAGGATTTATGGTCCAATTAGTCCACCCAACCATGAAGCAGAGAGTTAGCCAAAACACTGTGAGGTCAACATCTCAAGAAGACACCTCACAGTTGGCTAATCACCAAAAATCTCTTTAGTCCTTCACAAAAAAACAGGATCACCCCACAGGAGACATGAATACCACCATTTCCTGTTCGTAATGAAGCACTCTGTGGAGAACCCAAGCAACCTTGAATCTATCTGGGGAAATACCTTATAGATCTGAAAGCTAATTATATGTAAACAAGACTGAGTGGAGAGGAGGGAAGCTGCAGACAGGAGCCAAGCTTGCACCTAGGACGTAATAAATAATTGTTGTTAGAGAGACTGTAAAACCTAATATACAGCTAAAAAGAAGCCTTGGCATCAATATTACATTTTCTATGGATCAGGAAACATGTCTTAAAAGCTGAGCATTCACACTGAAGTACTTGTGAGAGAAACTGTGGTTTAACAAAAATATTCCAAGATCAAGTCGGAACTCAGTCAGAAAACTTGTTTTCTGGTCAACTATTGTCAATCATGCTTTGTAGTCCAGTATTGTAGTCCAGCATTAATAAAGGCTTTCAAAAACAGTTATAGCGACATTAAAAAATTAAAATTAATTAATTAATGAACTAAATACCACTAACTTGATCCCTCAGTCCAGTACAGTGCATGATTAGACATGTCTTAGAATCAGTGATCAAATCTTTAAGTTAAAGTAAATGTAGTTATTTTGCTTCTTATCTTCCAACATCTGTTGACGTATCTAAAAAGGGGTTTCAAACAATGAAGAAATTAGGTTAATTTTGCAAACCTCCATTCCTGTTATATTTATCAAGTATGTGGATAGGGGTTAAAAAATTCCTGCATTCTGCAGCTTCCATTGTCTTTCTTTTCCCATATTTACGAGTCTCTTGACCAGTCTGGCTGAATGTCACTGCTCCATACACAGTATATATTTATCTATCTATTTAAATATATATATATATATATATATAAAACCACTTCAAGAGAACCACTTCCATAGCATTTATGTTTATATAAATTATAAGATGTGGTTCCCTTGTTCGGTCTGCATAGCACTGCTGAGTCGAGAGGCTCATATCACAAAATTGTGTTGTCCAAAGCAAGTAGCATTAACTTTTGTTAGTTGTACATTATATTATGTATATTACAGCGTAGACAGGCATGATCTCAAATTTGTTCCTCTTTGCATATCATTAAAACCCAATCGCATTTATTTCCATTTGTAATGGAAATGCATTTTACAAATGCTGTATTTCCACTAAATATGATTCACAATTCAAATCTCCTGTGAATAAGTTTGTTTATGCGATAAGTCATTAAGAAACGTGCTACCACTCCCTGTCGTCTTTTTTGTCTTCTCCATCTGGTAACCAGATGTTACCACTGGTCACTACTGGAAACCAGATGTTTCGTCATGTTGAGCTCATGACGAAAAAAACATATGAAAAAGCGTTTCCGTTGCAGTTTTGCAAAATACACTAATTTCGCTAAAGTCAAAAAACTACATCATTCTAGCGCAAATTTTTCCCCCCGAAATAGGCATATTTCCATTTAGCAAATTTATTTTCGCAATTCCAATTTCCCAGTGGAAACCCAGTTATTTACTAAAAAGACAGAAAACTTTGTCCGTCTCCCTGACTGTTGGTTTGAACAAGGAACCCAGATCAGAGCGCCGTTGTTTCTACGAATGTCCATCAATGGGTTTTCCACTAATCTGCCAGTTGAGTAACATTACTTACCGCACAATATGTAACTCTCTGTGGTAATGTAAATCCTTTATTAGTCATTAAAACTTTTTTTTTAATGTGCACACACATAGAAATTGAGGTAAAGCACAATTTAATGCACACAGCTCATGTTTTTGTGAGGTGTTCTTGCCAGCTAAGAGAAACAAATCTAGTTCTTTAAGCTGAAACTGCCAGCTTCACGTCTTCTACAAGTTTAAGATGCTGTGGGAGAAGGACAGCAATTTATGAATCTGTGCTAATTAGAAATCATGGCAGCTCATTAACCCACAATTTATCATCAATCTCATTAGTAGAACGATGTCTGCTTTAGTAAATAAGCTGATGACTGACTGAAGATTGCCTGTTTATGTACGTTGGAGGTTTCTTACAGTTACACCGGACATATTTAGAGTGTCAGAGTAAAGAGGAGGGACAGAAATGGATGATATTCAGCTTAGTCTCATTTCTAAAAAGATTTAACTGAACACTTTCATTTCTAAAACAAAAACAAAAACATTAAAAATTGTGTTATTTTCTTTCCACTTCATAATTCTGAACTACTTTGTGTTAGTTTGTCACATGAAATTTCAACAAAATACACTTTTTAGAATGTGTGAATGCTTTATACAGTACATATACAGTAATATATAATAGTTCATATCTCCTTATGTGTTGAGTTTAATTAAAAATCAGATCGCCAAGACACCTGATATATGGCACATTTTCACCGTCTCCTCTTCCTCCAACTCCGTTAGCCATCTTTCAAAACTTTTTTTCCCCCATCAGTCTCATCATTATTGCTCTTACACAAACACCCTCAGACACTCGCCTTCATGAATATGCAGGACTCGGGATCAAGCCCCTTGTACAAACTGTCAGGAAGACAAATGATGCAACGCACTGCAACACACACACACACACTCTCACACCCCCTCACGCGCCGCTTCAGTGAATGAAAAACCTGAACTTGTCTGTTGGCATATGTGTTACTGTACATGTAAATGCAAGAGATGTCAAAGTCGAGCTTACTGTACTGAAGCGGACCAGGATCCAGTACGTTCTGTGCCGCAGTCGATAATTTCGGCTCCTCCTCAGCAGGGGGCCGTAAGGCTGGCCGAGAGCCGCAGAAATGACATTGTTGCTTCAGAGGACATGTGTACTTTGTGTGCTGCGAGGGTTGAACATTAGTCAGGCAACACGGTGAAAGAGAAAACAGACAAATAATCAATGTCCAATTTGAAGTTCTTGAACCATGAACAGCGTTCAGTATATGTGAAGACAGGTTGTGCGGCTTATCGAGAAAAGCACGACGTATTTCATTGAGCAGCAAGACTTACAGTATTTCTACACTTGAAACTTTGAAAGTGCTTCGTGTCCATTTCTTTCAAAACACATGAAACAGTGAGCTGAGCAGTGACTGGCTTAAACACATGATAATGTTTTGCACTGTAATGTCTGAACTAACTTCTTTAACTGGTTGAAATATTTTTAAAATGCCATAGCTTTGACATATCTACAGGTGGCGTGTGTGTGTGTGGGCGTGGGCGGGCGTGTGTGTGTGTTTCTACCTCTGATAGAAAGGTGTGACTGTCAGATGTGTCCTTACAGCTGAAGTTCATCCAGTCTAATCAGGAGGAGCTCAAGGTGTTGCAAACTGAAAAGTAGAGAAAATCAGTAAATTAAACTTTTATTAGTAAAAACTATTATAAAATAAAAGCCTAGATCCTCATTGACATTACAAGAACAGGTTCATTTAAAAATACTGAACCTGTTAATAAAACTACAATGAAGGAATCAGACTTGACTCCCTGGCGTGTTTTCCTTAAGGAACAGTAGCTGTCCTTTTCGACTTGCGTCATGTTCAGCATGGTGGTGTTTGTATGGTACTCTGAGGTGTTTGACGTAGCAAACGTCTTACCTCTAGTAACAACTTCTTACCTTTTTCCCACAAACATCACAGATTGTGTCTCGGTTATTTGTGGAGCTGAAATAGCTCCACGCACAACTTCTTTTATGGCAGCGGACAGCAGTTTGATCAGTATGTTCTCCAATTCTACGGAGAAATAAATCCCTTTTTCTTCTTTTGCTTTGTCCAATAAAGTAAAATGATAGGGATCTTGTCACTTTCTGAGCCACAGTTGTGTCACTAACTCTTGGGATATTACAAACATGATTTTAAGTGCTCAAAAACTCTTTGTTCACTCAGCAATTTTGTGGCAATCACTAGACTGTGATTACAGATAACTGTTATCAGCGGATCATGGTGTAATTTGGACACTTTCTCTGGGTGCTTTGTTTTTAGATTCCTAAAAGTACACTTCTTTGTAATTTAGTACTCATCAAGTTTGCCAGGCAATCAGGCAAATCGATCAGCTACATACAAACAGCCTTCGCAGAACTTGGGAGTGCGTTTCATGAAGAAGTACCACGTCTTGTCTGGCTCACATTGATTGGTGTTGATTAACGGACAACAAGTCCAATCAGCCTTTTCGTTCTTCTCAAAGCTGTAAGTGGGCTTGTTGTTGGAAAACAGTGAGATTGACAAGGGACAACCAAAAAATACAAATCTGTATTCTAAAACTCTAATGTTATCCAGCACACAGTGTGGTTGTATCATCTTCAGCACATCTGGAAGAAGCCAAAGGAAATAACCAAGATGGCTGACCTTCATTTGCAGCTGATCAGAAGTTGTTCCTAGAAGACATGGGTGGGTGAACGGGGCGATGTTCGATTGTTAAATTGGACTTGAGTGCTACAGTTTATTTCTATCTCACCCTGGTGACTGAGGTTCAAAAGTTTATCGATCCAAACGTTTTCTCACTGTCCAAAATTAAAAGCCTGTTCTTAGCGTATTGGTAGTTCAGTCTATAATGTGTCAATGATCAAATTTAATGTAGTAATCTCTACTCTCTTACACTTCTTTTAGTACACATGTAATACAATAGAGCTGAGACATTTTTCTAATTTTGAGTAACTAATTACATACTGTAGATTTTAATGCATTATTTTTGTTAACAGTAACTTAAAAAATAGTCAAAAAGTCAATTTACTGGAGTAATTCAATTAAAAAACTGAAACTTGTGTATAATGCCAAATCATAAACCACAACATCATTCTTGAGTTATGTAATAAGACAAAGAAAAATGTAATTTAATGCAGGAAGCCATAACATGGTCTACAAAACCTCTAATTACTTAATGACCTAATAATAGAATAATAATAATAGTACCTTCCACAAGAAGGACAAGCAACAAAACGTCAGTGTTAAAGGGGATGGCGCTTCACAGAGGAAAACTGAGTGGAAGGAAAAACACAGTGGAAAAAGGTTCACAAGTAAGGAGATCAGTCCGGTGAAGCAGAGTCTGTTCAAAAGTTTGAAAAGTATCATAAGGAGAGAACAAATTCTAGAGAGCCATAAAATATGTATTGAGGACATGAGTGACAACCTGGACAACAATAGCTGCATTTCAATTACAAATGTGGGCAAAACGTTTTTGATACTCTGCTAATGTATAAAAAACAACAGAATCTCCCAATTGCGACGTTTCCATTAAAAAGAAACGCAATTATAAAAATAATAAGTAAATGTTTGTTCATGCGAAAAGTCATTGAACAATATGCCGCGCCTTCGTCCTCCAACTCCTTCCTGTCGTCTTCTTCATGGTTCGCTCCAGTGGCACTATCTGGTTGTCAATGGAAATGCACTTTCTACACCTGCCATCCACTGTCTCCGTCATCCAGTTCCAGTTTTAATGAACATCTGCAGCCATACAAAGATTTTCACCAGCTTTTGCTCTGAAATCAATTAAGAAGCCTGAGGAAAAAACCAATGAAAGCAGCTGAAGATGTGGCACTTTAGAAATCAAGTGGTATTCCCCTTTTAACCAAAGCTCTTCAAATCCTCAACCCAAGTGGATTGGATTCTGTGTCAAGCTATGGAATTTAATGAACCAGGAGCAATAAAATCCCTCCGCCACTTCCTCTGATCTTTAATTTGACGCACGACTTTTGTGACGACCGCAGACGTACAATCACTCTCTAATTTCCCCCTGAAGCAGAATTTTGCCCATGTCTCATGACACGCAGGCAACAATGATTAACTGTGAGCAATTACTACTGGAACCGGGGGCTTCCTCGTCTTCTCTCTTTGCCCCCATCCTAAAAGGTGGCCCCGGCTATTAATACCAAAACATGTCGGCGCCATTGTTTCAGCCATCACTTTTAGCGGGTTTCTTTATTCGGGGAAACAGCCGTCACTTCTCCTGACGGCTCGAGTTCCGACAAATTACGCTTTGAGAAAATTTGTGGAGTTGCACTTGAGAACACGCACGTCTCTTTGTGACGGCGGGGACAGCTGAAGAGCGAAGGGAGGGATTGATTGTTGAACAAAACATAGCTCATCAAACAGGACTATTCAGAGGTGGCAGCTCTCACTGATAAATGCTACGGCATCTCACTGTTAGCAATGACATTTGTCATCTGAGATTTTTTTACCCCCACATCTTATATCTTTTTGGATAAAGTTCTGTTTCTCAGTGCTCTATTAGTCAAAGCTCGTCTCCTTTTGGAATAGCAAGGATTCACTGGGAACTTAATAGAATCAGGACTTCACTGCACAATAATACAAATCCTCTAACCCACATGGTTATTATTTGAGGTCAAGTTATCAGTTTGTTCGTGATCGATATGACAATTAACAGACTCACAATTAATGACATACATAGACGCAAATATTGCAAAATTCCTTGAAACTCTTTATAAATTAGACTCATAAAATTAGTGATTTTAATTGCAAAGAAAAATCAATCACAAAATCATGAAGGGACTGAACAATGTGAACATTTTTTTTAAGAAGTACCTGTTAAATGCAGAGACATGTATTTATTAATATTCTAACAGTTTGTTCATGGGTTTTATTAGTACATTCTGGCACAACTGGCCCTGTAAGAACATTTGTGATCTTGATTTGGCCCAAAACAAAAATGAGTTTGACACCCCTGCTCTAAACTATGCACACTGGCCACTGGCCTGCGTACACCTGTTCTTTCCTGTTAACAAACATAAAGGGTTTCACCAACTCAAATTTAAGACTTGTAAGACCTTTTTAAGACCATTATGACTGGAATTTCCTTAGAAATGTACAAACGTCATCCAGCAAATTGGCCATGAATTTGCACTTACCCACAATAGACATCTGGCTAACTACTACCTTCTCTAGTCAGACGATGTGAAGATATTTGTGACTCAAACTTTTGCCTGGCAGAAAAAAAAAACCTTAGAATTTAAGACCTCCGATTAGGCCAAATTACTTTTTCAAATGTATTTGGGGCATGTTAAGGTCTTAATTTTAGATACATAAATTGAAGACTTTTTTTAAGGATGCAATGAGTCGCTGAAATAGCAAATTATCCACTTGGGCGTCTAGCCGTGGCGAGAGCGATTCGCTGATGTTAAGACCAATCATGTGAATGAGGAAGAGAGGGGATTCAAGTGATTGAGATGGCATTTTTGATGGTGAGTAACTGCTCATCTACTGGGATTTTCACACACACGGCTTTCCAGAGAAAGGTTTAAACTGAAGTAAATATACAAGCAGACAAACCAAAGTTGTTTTGGAGAAGATGTGTTCATTTAGGGCAGATATACGACTGTACATGCCAGTCAAGTATAAACGAAATGTGGAAGAGTAACTTTAAAAAATTTGGTAAGTACAATGATGACACCTGCAAATCCGGTCTTGTGCGAGTTTTTCAAGTGAAGTTTAAGGTTCCTAGATTTGAAAACTAGGCATATTTTCTCCATAAATCCAGCTTATTTCAGTACGCTTTGTGAACTTATGACATTGTTTTAGTTTGTCTCTTTTAATCTTTATTTCAGTTAGTAATTTGTTTAAATAAACAGAAAATGTCATTCGGGAACTAAGTGCTAGAACAGAACAACAGAGTTTTGTTGTTCAGACATGAAATTATATATATATAAAAAAACCATTTGTCGGTAAATTATTTAGCAAATGTGATTTCAGCTAACATTTTCTGTTATTCTAACAGCTGGAGGAGACAGCTGAACGTCCATTGAGTAGCACACGTTGTTACAAGGCAGGAAACTCAACTTTAACGAAACTTGAAACTTTTGCTTTCAGTTTTTTGTGTGAAGCTTCTTTGTTTGAGAAGCAACTCCCAATTTCTACTAGAGTTTTACCTTTTAAATATTGCGTAACAGGTTTTCATCATATCCTGTGGTAATGAAGCCTCGGTCACTTTGACTTTGTAAGGCTGACCTATCAAACCAACACTGGGAAGTGAGCTGACTGTGACAGCCTAATGAAAAACGGCAAAAAAAAAAAAAACCCTCTTCCCTCTTTGGATGCCTTTCAAGCTCAGCTATTTCCTCTATGGTGTTAAACTTCTCTGTCCTGCTGCCGCTATCACAGTGTGACTCTCTGGCTTTCTTAATAAACGCTTTCTCCTCGAGCTTCCCCTCACTAACCTGCTCCCTTTTGTCTCCTTTTCCCCCCCAATAAAGTCCCCCTGCGGTACATGTCTTATTCCGTCCTCCTTCCCCCGCGTCTAACTCTGGCTCTTTAAAGTGCAGCTCTCCCTCGGGGGTCCCCGTCCGTGTCATTACTTCAGTCCCGGATTCAAAATGTCATTAAAGTCACTGCTTTAGTCAGAATTCATTTCAATTAGACCACGTCTCCCTGGGACTCCCAATCCTGGTTTCATCTCTCTTTCTTTTTTGCCTTTCTCCTCCAGCCACAAAAGATACGAAGGTGACATTGATGTTATCAGAACGACCTCCAATTATAATACGAGAGAGTGGAACGAAGTGTTTGATACTCGGGACTTTTTATTACAATTTAACTTGAGACCATGTGGTAATCTACAAAATAAATGGCTTATAAAATGTGAAGCCATAATAAAAGGACAGAGCTGGAGAAGCTAACTCTCTTGGTGACTTCATTCTGGGTAAATCTGAGTTCGGTGGACGTCGCAGGATGACGCTAACGGTTAGCCTGTGGATTACAAAGGCCGAAGCAGAAAACGTCTCCGATGTCAAAAACATCTCAGAACTGAACTATGACCACTAGAGACAAAACGGGGAAGAGAAACGGGCAAGGCATAGACACCTTGAGTTCACTTGTTTAAAAAGTTGACAGTTTTTATTTCTCTCTGTTTTTCTCCTTCTGTAAAATCTGTTCACAGCAAATAAAGGTAATTCAGTTAATTATTGTTCTCTTTTTTTTTTTTTTTTTTTTTACAAATACTCAACAATTACGGTATTTTCCGCACTATAAGTCGCACCACATTATAAGGCGCACCTTCAATGAATGGCTTATATTAAAACTTTTTTCATATACTGTATTGTATAAGGCGCACAGAATAGACACTACAGGAGAGACTGGGGTTACGTAGTGCGGAAAATACGGTACCTTTATAGACTGGAATTAATGTTGGAGCGGTAGAATGCAGAGAGAAGACAGCTAAAACTTTATTATGGAGATTTCCTTCTGGTATATTTTTTATATGATGGCCATTATACAGCAACAGGATGTTTATGAGGCACTCACATTTTTTTAAATAGTTTTTTTTTTTCTATATGTTTGACCGGTTTTGGGTCCAAAACTGGCAACACATCAGAGGTATTTTCTATAGCATTTTAAAAATTCACAATGATGAGGTGAGAAATTGATTTAAACGTTTTAATACATTAAACCTTTGCTGCTTTGTGCAGCTTATGTGATTCGGAGGAGCTATGCAGGTCATTAATCAGTGGTGTTTTGACAAATTATATTTCACAAATTATATTTGTGAAAATGTTGTTGAATTGTTTTAGAGTTAGCTTAGTTTAATAAATCTAACAGGAAATATACATCCATTTTGATATTAATCAAAGTACCATGATCACGCATGCGCACATTCTAGAAGTTTCTTCTTTTTTTTTTTTCTATAGCAAGAACAACTTATTCAATTTTATAGTGTGTGGCTGGACCTGAAAATTGCTGTTCACGGTTTACTAAATTATTTTATCAGCACTCCTAACATCCGTTGGGAAGGGTAAAAACTAATTATTTAACTCATTAAAATATATTCAAATTAATGAAAGACTTGAAAATGAGACAAATAAATCACATCTGAAAAGCTGGATTAGATTTTTATTAATGATCAAAGTGAAACGTAAACCCTTGTGCCATCTCAAACTGTTCTGCCCTGTAGCTGCTGAACGCCCGCTATGCTCAGCGGTGTTCCGCCGCGCCTTCATATCACAGGTAACTTCCTGTCAGCCGTTTCTATCGCCTGGTTACAGCAGAGGGAGTCCTGATGCCAGGAGGTCAATGAGGTAAAAGGAAGGAATGATTGTGAAAGCTGTGGGAACATGGACAGACCACAGAGATTTCAGCAAGAGGCTGTCTGTTGAAGACGTGACATCGATAAGAGGAAAGAAGGGCTGAGCAGCAGAGATAGAAAGAAAGGAGAAGAGACATAAGGGAGAGGAGGAGAGGAATGCAAGAGGAGGTCTGATGACAATGTGACATCTGAACACAAAATGACTAAGAAGACTCAGTGGGAAGCAATGAAGCATTTCTCAGGTTGTCACCGTCTCAGCCTCTTCTCTCCAATTATCATCACCATCATTTTATCTCTCTATGCTTCTGCCTGATAGCTGAAGACACACTTTTAATGCTGCGCTACGTGGCTTTTATAAAAAATGGGTTTTATTTGTTAAAACTGTCATCATGTCGTGGCAGTATAGTATGAGACATTTAAGCTGTTAAAAAAATGAAGCTCCTCTGTTCTAACTAGAGAAACACACAGCTCAGTCAGAAACAACCAGTCAGAACACGGCGGATAAACAGGCAGTTCAAAGTGCTTTACATCACGAAAACATAAAAACGTCATGAACATTTCACAAAGTCAACAACGGTGAAAACCAGTAACAGACTTTCATTTTTTTTGCCCCAAGTGCCATTGTTAAAATCATCAATACACATTGGTCAAAGTTTCATTTATATTATTTTTCTCCATTAGCAAGCAGCCCAGACATGAGCATGATTGACAGCACTAAGACCCTCCTCCTGGCTCTGATTGGCGCAGTTCTTCAGGCAGCTCAGACAGGAGGTGGAGGAGCTTCATTTTGCCACAGATTTTCTGTCTCATGTTAGACTGTCAAGGAGACAGTTTTAACAAATAAAGGAAACATATATTTTTGGATTTATATTTTACAAAAAGTATGTAACTTTTTACATACTTTTGTAAAAAGCCACAGAATGATTAATCATTCTGAATCAGAATGAAAAAGTACAAACAAATTGGAACAAGAACAAACTGTACAAGTACAAATTTAAAATATTGATATTTCATTGGGTAGACCGACGTGTAAGGGTGCGTATTTGTGAAATTGTACTTATACTGTAATTTGTAAATATAACTTTAGCTGCAATGCAGCTAAATAAAGTAATATACAAGCATATTACATGTATATATAAGTATATACAAGTATAGACAATTTACCATTGATTGATTCGATTGATCTCAAACTTTTTTTCTCTTTTTCCTCTTTTTTGTTAATTTCTTTCATGAGCAAAACAAGGTCAATATTCCTTTAAGCACAATTCAATCACTTTCTTCTCCAGAGATAAAAAAAAGCAGACGTGGGAACATTTTTCTCTATATTTAACATTTTCTTTACATTGGACATTCGCAACACATACGCGGTGCTGTTTGACATCATTAACAAGAACTACGACAAGATTAAGAATCCCAGAGGAGGAGATGGGAAAGCTCTCATCTACTGAGACCAGCTTTTTTCTTCTTCTTTGTTTTTGTTATTTTGTTGGGGGTTTCTTAGAATTTTTCATCCGTTTCGTTTTGTTGAAACATTACTGCTCCTTCCTCTTTTGGCGTATGATAATAACGTCTCATCATTCTCAGGCTGTCCTTGGAATTTATTAGACAAGATTATCAGAGGTACGTTGCATCAGTCAAACATAAAACATTAATCTGGCCACCTGAGATTATGCAGAGCAGAAGATAGATTAGCTTCATAATGAGTTGCCTGATGTTTGGTTTGCGGAACGTTCACTGAACCGTGTATGGGAATACGAGCATTAGGGAGTTCAGGTGGTTTTACAGAAATCAGTTCCAAAGTCCCAAAAAATCTATTGTTTCATGGACTGTGATCCCCTCAGACCAGGCAATATTTGATTCAAATTTAAGTTTCAAAGAACACGTTAAAAATATCACCAAAACTGCGGGTTTCTCTCTGCCAGAGACTTTAGAGCCATCCTTTATATAACTGCCTTTCTGGTCCAATTAAAAGAACCACACCTCCATGACGGATACTTCAGATCTCAGCTGCTAGAGCGCTAACGAGGATTAGAACCTGAGTTCACATCCCACCAATTTTTAAGGTTTTTGTGGCACTAATGGAATTTACTCAGCAGTATGAAGGGCGGAGAGAGAAGGGGAAGACATGCTGTGAATCCCTGTGGGCCAGGAATGTTGGTGAGCCATGAATCGCCTCCATCACATTGATTTTCAAGTCTCTGCATTGGATTCCTGGTATTTAAATGTCTTCAGAGGTCTCAAGGCTGAGTTATATCTTGCTTTTGAAAGTTTGCGTTGAGCTGAGCGAGCGGTTTGTCATTTATGGTTGACGCATATGTCTGTGTCGTATTCTCTGAAAACGAGCCCTCATTGAGGGTTGATATAAATCCCAGAACAGAGAGACCCGCTCTGCAATGGCACCTTCAAAATTTTTCAGTTTGGACGATTCACGACCAAACACAACCTTGTGCAAGATCAAATGGCGCACTTGGCACCCTCTTCAATGTGTCAACTACTAACCTAGCTTTAGCCCACCCTGGCTAGCAGACATAGTTCTATCCTCCAGCCCCTCGAGGCCCCAGAGGTTTTCTGGAAAAGGTTTGTCAGCACCTAGAATGTCAGCAGAAGCCCCTCTGCTATAGAGGAGTCCTCTTGATGACCCAAGCGGATCTGGGAATTGAGACTCAAACTGAAGACGCGTCGATTCAACCTGGCTTTTACTGTAGTTGAAGTTTAGAGCTATTCCCTATCCATAGTTTATTGTTTTATTCAGATCCGACAAGCTTTTACACTATCGATTAGGCCTGTCACAATAAGTTTTGCTGGATGATAAATCGTCCCAGTAATTATTGCGATAAACAATATTGTCATTTTGAGACCATTTTCAAGCAATATGTCGATAACGGCAAGCTTGCTCTCTCAAAGACCAATAAACTTCCATTTTGTAAAGGACATTTAGCACTGGATCTGGAAAATAATTTAAATATCCAAAAAAAAACACAACAGCCAAAATCAATAAATGAAAATACACTCAACTATAAACAGAATGGATTATGATGTTTATGTAAACAAAATCGCCCTTCAAAACTGATTAATCAGCAGAACAGACATTATTGAGCCCATTCTAATTTATCATGGGATTCATTTTAATATTGCAACAGGATTACCAATTTCTATTTTATTATTTTATTGCTGTTTAGGTAAGATGTTAATATATAAGAAGTTTATTGTATGTTTAGTAGGTATGATTTAGTGTAATGTTTTAGGGTTGCACTCTACATCAGCACTTACATCTGATGAATTTACATCAATTTTGATGTAAAATTGATGAATTTTACATCAATAAAATTCTCTTGCTAATTATTCTAGATTTATTAAACAGATGTCTGTTTGGCAATTGTGACCAAGCTAAAGGAAAAGGTTTTAGCCTCGTTCATCATCAAGCAAGTGAAGAAATCAAATATTTGTCTTTTTACACTTTGGCTATACCTACCAGGTTTCAGCTCCATTTGTCACAAGTTTTCACAGAACAGCTCAGCAGTGAGTCGACACAGTTTAATTTTTAATAGCACAAAATTATTAATAGGATTTTCCTTCACAGATAAAACAAATGTCTGTTGCTTATTATATTTAGATTGACCTTTGTGGGTTGTACATCCTGTTGGTATAATTAGCAGCACCTACAGGACAGAGAAGCGCAAGCTGATCTCATTTACACCTTGCACATCTCATGAGCTGTGAGTTCTTACGTGATCTAAAACGGTAATCAAAACGCACACAGAATGTGAGAGCAAAAGAAACTAAATACAAAGGGATCAACTGAACAGGCCAGATGGAAGCTGAAGGGAAGAAAAAAACAAGAAAAGGCAAATGAAATATTCGGGGGAAATTACGAGTGTGGCTTGACATATTTCCCCTCATAAATAGTTCTCTGAATGCTTACTAAGGTGTTGGGTTATTTGCAGTTGTACATTAGCCAGCTCTACAGTTTGATCACTCTGTATATGTTAATTAGAGGCCCATTAATTAACAACCAGTCGGTGCCAATTCGTTTGCTGGAACAGATGGGCATCCCCGACACAGAAAGATACGCTGCGCTTTGAAAAATAATGATTTTTCAGGATTTTGATTTTAGTTGCTCATGCATCGATAAAGGGTAAGACTATTGTTGAGCTCTTTTCTGTTTGTTTTTCATGTTGCTTTCTGTCTGTTTCTTTTTTGGGTGGAATATGAATAGGTGTCACTGAGACTAATTAGTGTTCTGCAACTAGAACGTCCGAGTAACTTGGCTAGTGAAATGTCACTTCTCAAGGTCACAGTCATGTTTTCCTTTGAAACATGACTGTGGAAATTGTTGGGTTGTTAAATATTCCTTGCGTTGAACGAACGATGGCCTTGTTGCTCTTTCAGGGAGGTTTCTGATTCTTCATTTTTCTTAATTTAAGTTCCGTTTGGGATCAACAAAGTATTTTTGAATTTCATTTACAGATATTGCACCAACATCTAATGGCCAGCCGGGAACGCTGATTTGAAATTTATTATGACATTTTTACTCACTATATTAACCTTATATGAAAATACTAGTCGTTTGTTTTCTTATTTTTTATTATCGTGTTTCCAATTTATGCAGTGGAAACACATCTTATTACATTTACTCAATTGTGTTTTACTCAGTACCCATTTTTCTGTCAATTCACTATCAAATAAAGGCTACTGGAGCCAATAAAACCTTTATAAAGAAAACAACAAATGATGTGTTTTCATGAGAAAACAAAGTTGTGTATGTTGAAAATTGCAATTTAAAGTAACAATCACCTAATTCATCTTTTTCAGTTTCAGCTACTTAGTGAAATGAAGAATTCAATTCTACTTCAGTCTCAAGCTTTGAGGCAAATTAAAGGTCAATGTCACCTGAATCATTTTCAAAGATTTTCTTTTAACAGACTCAGGTTTTGTTTGTCAAAAACCTAACCAGAGACAGTGGTTGCAAATAATAATAATAATAATAGATTTCTTTTGTAATTCCCTTCATATCTTGAGATCTAAAAGGCCTCAATATATTAGCTAAAGCTAGTTCTAGCCAAATTAGTTTTAGCTAGAAACTAGTGAGCACAACATGTATCCTGCAGCCAGGGTTTCCCCCAGTGTATTATAAGCCTGGCGCCCGCCATGCTTTACTAGACCCCCTCACGCCAGGCTAAGTGTTGCTTGATTTTATTTTTAGAAAAATGAACAATTGGGCAAAAGGGGGAAAAAAATCGCTTATTTTATTTCTTTTATCTTAAAGCCAGATTGTAAGCGTCTGAAAGTTTCCCTTGCAGAGCAGATTTATTTCTAAAAGATTTATAGGTTTATAGTTTATGCATTTAAAGTTGGGAGCGGACCAATAACAGCGCTGCTGCTGCTTTATCTCTGAAGTTATCTTAGCATGGATCCCGCGCGCCTCCTTTCACTCAAACTGGACACAGGCTGACCTGTATGGTTATTTACATCAACCCCCTGTGAGGAATTATGTTTCTTTCCAGAGTTTTTGATCAAGGTAAGAGTTTAAAACGAACCGTGTTAGCTCTGGTTGCGCAGCGCTACGTGAACCGCAGGAATAACTCATAGTCAGGCTTTCAGAAGAGCGTTGAGCGAGCAGTGAGAATGATTTATATTTGTGAACAAAACATTATGTGGCTTTTCCATCTCAACATGCTGCCCAGCGCCAGGCTCTGACTGCGCTGATAAAGTTTATGTCTGTGGTCCCGGTTGTCCGATGTGTTAGCGGTTAACGAACCAGCGCTGACCTCATCATGCAGGTTCAGGCCGGTGAGAAGGTTTCACGCTCAACTCGTAGTCATGCATCATGCTGATTTTATGTTATTTTTAGTATTATTTTTCCGGTTACAGGATGTGGACAAACCATATCAAACGCTTTGTCCATTTAGTCAGACAGAGTTAATGTGCGTGGCCGCGTAGAGATCTGAGAAACTCGGAGCAACAAACGTGAGCAGCCAAAACATTTTCTGTGGCCCTTATTAAAAACTCAACAGACAGAAATTAAAGAGCTACTAAAGTAACATTAGCAGCATTAAATTAAATCTCCCGTTTGCTTCGCATCTTGTGCAGTGCAACAGATTTAACTCATGCAGGGCTGGGTTAGGGTAGGGTAGGGTAGGGTAAGTAAGTAAGTAAGTAAGTAAACTTTATTTCTATAGCGCTTTTCACAGACCCCTCCTCTTTGCCTCAGGTCGTCACCTGAAATGGTTTTCACTTCATAGGTGTGCCCTGTCAGATTAATAAGTGGGATTTCTTGCCTTATAAATAGTCATGAAAATAAAGGAAACCCATTGAATTAGAAGGTGTGTCCAAACCTTTGGTCTGTACTGTGTATATATATATATATATATATATATATATATATATGTTCCAAGGGTTTGAAAAAGGGCCCAGAATACCAGGAATGCAGTGTTTTACGTTCATATCCCTACCTCCAACATCAGAGATATTTCTTACCTGCGGTCTAGGCCGTTACTCTGTGGTCCCATATCTTCCTTTAAATTAAAGTTTGCATTTCATTTAAAAGTCAAAGTCCCAGAGACTGGAGCAAGAGAAGAGAGATGCAGGATCCAGGTTGCTTGAAGTGTGTGCAGAGTTCACACAATCAGTAATTACTGAGGTTGCTATTTTCATGTTGGTTCTTTTTTTATTATTAAGTAACACCAATTGCTAGGTAAACTCTTGGCTAATGAGAAATGATAAGTCTCAATATAGTTTCTCAAACTATATTCAGAAATGTTTCTCAATATCGTTTCTCTGGAGGTGTGGACTCTGCTGAAGCTTTAAACTTTACCCAACATCTAACATTTGCCTGTGATGTACAGGCAACTCTTGTGGAGACTATGAAGCTTACCAGAAATTGCCACTGCTGTAAACAACCATCCTCCCCATTTCAAAGGGAGAAGTGCAGAGCTGAACCAGCCATGGGAACGTGGCCAACACACGGACTGAACGGCTTCACACTTCCTCCGTTACCATTGCTGAAACTACAGGCGGACAGATGTCGTTGTTTACAACCTCATCTGTTTTTTGATTGGCCCAGTTGAAATTCTGCTGGAGAAAGTCCATAATATATCCATAATTGAATTACTGTATTTTATAAGTGCATTAATAAGGGAGAGCTGTATGGACACATTAAACCTGGGCCAGGAGCAGGGCAGTGGGGGAGATGATGTGTTCACATACACCCAGAAAGTATGTAGTTGCGCCCCTAGTGACATTGACACTACGATATAATAAACAGCTGATTTTCTGCCTTGTCAAAAAAGAAATGTCCACTCAAACTGCTAGGAGAGTGAATAGTGATACAACCAGAGGAAATTGCTTTTTATGAAGCTCAGTTAGGCATTTTATTAAAAATACTAACCGTATAAGCACTATAAAGGAATTTTTAAGAATTTTATAAAAACTTTGCGAACCAAGCCAATGCTCTCGGGATGAATACTGGTACCTGCACATGCCTAGATGTGAGACATTCATTTTGAGAAACTACAAAGAAGTTTGTATCCAAAATGAAAAAGCTGAGATAGTTTAGAGACAAGGAAGGATAAAAAAAAGGATGTGATGATGAACACTTGTAGGGTAAGGAGGATATTGAGTTATTTGATTGAGAAAACATGTAATGAACACCTAAGATTTGTATTTAAAGTTCAACAAATGGCTTAAACAACCAGAATTTTTCTTCCCTTCTCCCAATTTCCTTTTTTTCCCCGCTCAGGTTTTCTCGTTGCATATTAACTAAGCTCCACATAGTTCTTCCTCTTGGGGGCCTTCTATTGTCCAGACACTTTTAATTATCAGCTCATTATTCAAAACTACACGCTGAAAATATATAAAATCACAGACGAATGGAAAACATTACAGCGCTAAACGCACCCAGCAGCAAACATTACTGACTTGGTGAAAATCACCCAGGAGATAATTAAAGCCCAGTCCAGATAAATATCTCTCAATGGAAGAACCAAGTAGCAGATATTTATTAGCGGGATTTGCAGACACAGAAAAAGAGAAACAAGCAGATGCATTTGACTAGGTGCACATAAATGGGGCCAAATTAGCAAAGCAAAGTCATTTCCCAGAGTCCACCACGCTCTCTGAACCTGTAAATCACATTTTGCAACTTCTGAAAAAGCACTTAAACTTTCTCATCTCTTTGTTTTTCTTCGCATCTATTTCTGTCGGTTTTTCTCACCCCAAGTGTTTCTGTAGCTCCGTCAGTCAAGGCAGTGCGTCTGTCAGGCCACTGGCATATGACACATTAATATATGAAGTCGGTGGAGCAATCATTATCGGTCTGTGAGACCTACCACTGAAGGAAGTTGAGGGAGGCAGCGACTTCGTCGAGCGAGGTGGCTGCGAGTCACTAGAAGGACTCTGAGAGAGAAACTAAAGAAAGCTGTCAAAGATAATGAAATGATTTTTCAAGTTTGCTTTTCGAATTATTCAACTTCCTGAGACAAATCAGGAGGCTTCAAAAGAAACTAAGGAATGTGAGAGGAGGTCTCCGTAGGGAAACAGACGCTAACGCACTCGCTGACGCATTGCTTAGACATTCTTCTTGTGCTTTTTTAGAAATTTGTTATAAGTGCTGTCTATTGCAATTCAGCAGCAACAAACTGTTGTTTACCTTAAGATGAACTTTAACATCTGTCAGAAATCAGGAATAATATTCACAACAACAATATCTGAGGATAGGTGCTTCAGCCCTGTTTGGTCCGGTTTAGTTGAACTTTAGTTTGTTTCCCTAGAAAGTCCAGTTGTGTTAAAACTCTGCTGAGAAAAATAAAAGCAAATTCTGGTCCTCCTTAGAACCAAGGTTTCGCTTTGGTTGAAGTGAGCTCTGCTGCGGTTTGAATCCGTATGTGAATGCCAAGGGAACCAGAGACCGCTCCACAAGCAGGAAGCGGACTGTAGTTCAGGGAATTCTGGGTAAATACAACCAAAACAACGCACACGTTTGGCACTAGCAAAAGAGAATGGCTCGTGGACTGTTTACCAAAGGTAAAAATACCTCCAGCAACCGCTAAAATATGAATCCACTGCATTTTTGTTTTCACTTTGTGAATAAGGAAGTTGTGCTCTGCGTCTTCTTTAGAAGGTTTTTGTGTCGTTTCTTTGTGCAGCACCACCACAGGTGAGCGGGGGAACAGGTTTTTAAAAGGGTTCGGTTGAGTTGACAGTGCAGAATGAACTTAAACCAAAAATTTAACAAATTTTGGTGGCCAATTGAATCTAATCAGGTGTGATTAGATTAGAAATGGCCTAAGAATCCCAATTATTGTTTGTTTTCAATAATGACTAAAAGTTTGCTCTCTTTACTTAGTGGGTGGGTGGGTGGATGGATGGATGGATGGATGGATGGATGGATGGATGGATGGATGGATGGATGGATTCTACTACCAACAAAGTGATGGCATTGAGTCTAAAAAGCCTAGAACATGACTAATCTGAACACAGATAAATGCAAATGACATAGTAATGAAGTAAGTTCAACTAACATGCAAACACAACATGTATCTCTCATTTGAATGAATTATCAACCAATTGGCCCTTTTTGCTGGAGGACAGTTTTGACCCTTTAAGATCATGTAGTTACAATTAATTAAGGAAGATTTGACACAGCGGTGGCCCAGCTATTAATGTCAGCTCGTTTTTGCCTTTCAAGTTTTAATTGAAAACGTGGAATTGCCTCACTTTCTAAATGTGCGACTTGCAACCCCATTAAGTCTCTGTACACATTGTTGTGTGTTTCTTGCTGTGTGGGTGTGTGTCCCTTTGTCCTGGACATAAAACATCAGCAACTGAGCGCTAAAACTTTTCCTCTGCGGTGTGTAATTGTGGGTAATTCTGTCACACAAGATGAGGCAAGTTTATGTTCTACAACTTTATCATGATTATTTATCCTGCACAATTCAACTGAAAAATAAACATGTTTATATGAGAAAAATATTTAAAAATAAAAAAAAAATGCAAAAGGCTGGTTGCAAAATTGTGCAAGTCTATGAACCATTGACTTGGTAAGAACTTTCTTTAGGTATCTATCAACATTCTACCTGGCAAAGGTTTGGATGGATTTTGTTCCAGATTTGGCTAATCCAGTTCCTTAAACTCTTCAGGTGAAGCTGTTTAGTTTTTGATTTGTTACCCAGAATGCCCTGAGCTGTAGACTGTTTTCTACTTTTGGAAGATTTGGAGCGACCTCTGATTCACTCAGCATTCATATATGCATTCAAACCGCGCCAGAGTTCACGTCAAACATAAGAAAACGGGTTTTTAAGCAGACAAGAATTAGCTTTTTTGGTCTAGATTAGAGTTCTATTGTGGATTCACACCTCCCCAAATGAACTGAACTTCCTAGGCAAAAAAAAACTCGTGTTAAGTTAAAGCGGACATGGCTGGTGTGAATGCACCCTCACTTTCCTCAGCTGTAACACCAAAGTCTTCTCTCGTCTCGTTCTTGTGAACGCGACAATTTGCAACATGTTGTCTTGTGAACTGGAAGTATCATTACACCCCTACTGTCTCATGAAGCTCCACTTGAAAGTAATATATCTAATCAGATGAAGACTGAAACCACAAAGAAATGACCAAATTAAAAATTTCGGACTCAAAATGTTACCTTTAGGCTTCATGGGGTTCCCTTTATTCAGATTGCCGTTCATCCTTTTAGGGATGATTTTTAGGGGCAGTTGATTTTAAAATGGATAGTAAAGTTAGAAGTTTATTGGGTAAGACAAAGTTAACTGACACTTTAATTATGAGTCCTAAGCATGAACAACCACTGATCCCTTGAGAATCAGTTACATTAACTTTGAAATGAGTGCCACTTCTTAGGACACCCCGTAGGGTGCCCAGGGTTAACTTAGCAATTGACCTAACAATGCTATCTGTGGCATATTAAAAAATGTTACCATGTGGAGTGAAAAGTGTGTTTTTGGGTCAGCAGTTAGATTAGCAAAGCGAAGGGTTATATTCACACAAGTGTACAATCTAATTACAAGACCATATGGGGTTGGAAGCCAATTACAGCCGAGTCTCTTTTTGTACCATTAGTCTATCTGTTTGAACTTAAAGTAACAAATAGAAGGAGGGGGTGAGGGAGGAGAGAAGTAGCTGAGAAATTCAACCTGACAATTTCTTTGGGCTATTTCCCTCCATTCCAGCCCTTTGTGTTTGACTGAGGACGTCCTCTGTCTCTCTGATGCAAAAGTCTTACTTTGGCGCTGCAGTCTTATGTAACATTGTAGCAGGTCTTTTCATCCGGAGAGTATTTCTTGAAAGTGAGGCCATCCCAGACCGCTCACCTGAGGCGATAGTGGAATTGTCACATTTCTAAAAATCCACTTTGGCAATCTCGCCACTGAAAGAGTTTGATTTGTCAGTGTTTCAGTGCTCTCTTAGTTCCTTTTTGTCAGAATCTTTGCCTGTTTTTTTTAAAGAGTTCCTACTCTGCATTACCTTATTCCACCAGAGATCTGTAATTCCTTAAAGTCTTATGATTTCAGTGGTCCATCCCTCTACCCCAGGTAAATCAACCTACTAATTATAATCCAAAGAGTTTTCTTTGATGTTTAAAATATACTATATAATTAAGGATCAGTAATGCTTAATTATCCTTTTACATATTGAGCAATACAAGTTAAATTCAGCAAAAGACAGTTTATAGAAGCCTTTAAAGAGAATGTTTGATCTGTGAAAATTAAAATGACTTAAAACATGATAAATCTGGTAATAATTGATGAAAAATATCAGCAATAAGCTTGCAAACATTTAGAAGTAGTTTTTTTTTTTCTTATTTTATGCGATGGTCTTTTAGTTCCTGTACCTTCATTTAGAAATTACAAGATCGTCCTAATGTGCCAACGAACGGGTGGGTTTAAACATTTCCACTGATCACAAAACGTTACACCACACACTGCGTGTCCTTCCTTGAAGGGCTTTAACGAAAGTCGTTTTCTGATATTTATTATTTTGGCAGACCTTCTTAAATAATCACAAGGAGCTCATATTTGTGGACTTATTCTATTCCAGACACAAAAGAGTTCATTACCCACTCCCAGTTAGGGCTAATGGCTTTGGAATGGCACTTACCGTGGCAGATACTTTTAGGGAGTGGAGTTAAAATATAGTGAGTGGGAGTGATGTGTGTGTGTGAGAGAGAGAGAGAGAGAGAGAGAGAGGAGAGGGAGGAACCAGTGGGTTTTTCACATCCAAACCTTTTATCCTGTTTTAAAGTCGGAACACGAGATGCTTTCTTGAAGGGATATTTATGTACGTCACGATTCAATTCGATTGAAATTCAAGAATACTTCATTGGTCCCAAAGGGAAATTACATTACATTTCCTTGAGAAAATATTCACACCCTTTAAAACACAGGTGTCAAACTCCAGTCCTCAAAAGCCGCTGTCCTGCAGTTTTTAGATGTGCTACAGGTACAAAACACCGGAATGAAATGACTTCATTATCTCCTCCTTGTAAGTTCTCCAGAACCATAATGACCTAATTATTCTATTCAGCTGTGGTGCAGCAGAGGCACATCTACATGTTGCAGGTCACTGGCCCTTAAGGACAGGAGTTTAACGCCCCTGCTTTAAAATGTTCCATGCTTTGTCTCAGCCTTGAGGTCCAGGGTATATTAGAGGTAATTTATACAATAAGTCGCCATCAAGAAACTGAAATACTTTTACATTTAAAATTCCAAAAAGTGCAGTTTGAAATGAGATTCATTCTTCCTACATCTAATTTAATGTTAATAGTAAACACAGTCTCTCTAAGTGGAATTCATTCTCATTATTTATCCAGCTGTTCTGTAAAGACCTCAGAGGTTTGTTAGGGAACATTAGTGAATAAACAGCACCATGGAGACCAAGACGCCCAGCAGGGAGGTCAGGTAGAAAGCTGTGGAGGAGTTTGAAGTTAGCGTCTAAAACAGCATTAAAAGCTTTGAACATGTCAGAGCTCTGTGCGATTCATCATCTGAAACGGAATAGAGTAAGGAAGATCGGAGAGTTCCACAGCTCAGTTATTAGCTGTTCCCACCACATATCTGGCCTGCAGAAGAGAAGCAAGCACAAAGCCATTGTTGTGGAAGAAGGTTGTTTGGCAACTTGACACCTAAATGTTACTTTTTGGCCAGAATATAGAAACTATGGTGCAAAAAGTGAACACTACCTTATGTTTATCTTTAGCAAGAACACAAAATGATCTAAGTGTTTACTGCAAAACCTCTCCAAACATACAACCAGGTTCAGATCAAAGCACATTGGGTAAAAGCCCAGTGAATATCTAGATTCATTAGTGAATCTTTAGTAATCCTGGAAAATTCATATTTAGATAATGCTCTCCATCCAGTCTGACTAACCTAGAGCTACTTTGAATTTACTTTGTACTCCAGTAAAACAGACCATCAGTGGTGGGCACACTGGCGCTACTCCGCAAATGAGCTACTTTTTCGTTTAGCGCTATAGCTAACTTTTAAAACATCTAGCACACTTAGCTTCCTCTAAAGTATTTGTCTGGTATAAGTTGTAAACACAAATTTACTCGGCCATTTGAAAACTTTCAGTTGAATAGCTTTCAACATCTGTGAAGTTTTGCTTATCGACTGCTAATTATTCCTGAAGTAGTTGACATTCATGCTCTTATTTTGAAGTGGGAGAAGACTGTTAATGTAGCAGTTCTACTTCCTCTCACCATGCTCTCTCGTTTTTAGCCCAAAAACTTTATTTTAAACAAGAAACATACAAGAACCAAACAAAACGTGGACAAGATATAAATATAAAAACAAAATCTATTGCATTGTAGAACATGTAAATTATATAGCCAAAATTAAAATGGCGATTGAGGGTTGGAGACTTTTAAAGGCAGATATAACTTGAATTGAAGTTAGCACTGTAGCATTAGGTTCCTACTGTCCTTTAGCGTTAGCGAAACTATTGTTTATGATTAGCACTTTAGGGTTTAGCTAGCTTTTTAGTTAGCCCACCTTTAAAATGAATCCTTTTTGATTGTGATCTTAACTAATGTTGAGTGATTACAGTGTCTCTGATAGGTAGGTAACAAAGTTTATTAAGCCAACAGTCTAAAGAAAGCATCCACTAACCTTGAGTAGTTAACGTGGTGGCAAGGTGAAGGGAGCTATTTCTGACTGTGTCACGACTTCCATGAGGGCTCAGTCAACAGAATGTCAAGAAGTAAAGCAGAGAAAATATTTCTTATACATTCCTTACTATTTGTGCAATATCTGTTCAATTTATTGTATTTTCTTTAAGTGTTTTTTTCAAGAGATGTGGGGAGGAAAGTAGATGATTACGCCAGCCTAATGACCGTCCTAATAGGGCCAAGGAAGACTTGACAGGAAGATGAAAATCTACTACACAGAGCAACAAGAAAGACATCTGGAGAGGAGGCACCGAAAGACAAGATGGGAGGCAGACGGGCAAAAATAGACAAGAGAGACAGAAGAGAGCAGGAGCGAGAGCGCCATCAACCCAGCAAGAGATAACTTGGCACAGTCAGAAGTCGGTCTAATAGGCCACCGCTACCTTGAGAAGTGTAAAGTAGGTCTGTAAAGAGCAGGCCGTGAAAAGACTGAGTGGTACAACATGCTGATAATAGGTTAAACTGTAGTTCTGCTCATTAATCAGAAAGCAAGGAGTTACAGTAGGAGTGCAAGGAGAGATGGAGGGATGAAGGCTTTGGATGAGAATAATTAGGTATTTTCATACCAACTGGAAAACTTACTGATCTCTTATGCTTCCTACTTCTTGTTACACTATTGTAGTGAAGTAAGGGATGACGTGATTTTTCCTGTATTTTCAACCATTTTTATGCTCTGATGGCACAACTTGGACACTGTATCTGACTTGGGGATTATACTGATCTTTTCATCTCCCTGAGAACAAAATTGTAGAAGCAAATATTGCTTTGAAAAGTTGACAGTGCGTGTAATTTTCTGGTGTTGCTTTCTTGGCACATTTATGAACAATTTTTCAAATTACAAATGAGGATTCAGTTGTACTAAGATTAGATTTCCAGGTTTTAGTCAAATACTATGCAATTCCTGCAATTGAAAAATTTATATGCCAAATTCCAGAAGAAAATTGGGAAGATTTGGCATCCGGACTTCCAGACGAAAGCCTGAGAGAAAGAAACAAATATCTGTTGTCCTATTTTACGCAGGTCTTTTCAGACCTGGTTTTGGGCACAATTAAGTACTGTCGATTGTTTTGAGGTGAAGAGGAGGAGAAGCAACTCTCTCCTATACGTTGTTATGGCAGGCACCAATTAGAGTATTACTTTTAATCAGTTTAACGTGACTCATCGGTACATACTGTATATCACAATTTATTGAATGTGACTGAGATTTACAAGGTAACATCAAACTAGAATTAATAACTCTTTGGGCGAGAGGATTCTCCTCTGTCTATAACAAATTTAAAACGGCTTAAACAGTTTTCAGAAAAACATTTACAAGAAGCCATGTTCAGTCAGACTCCTTTACTTACCGTAATCTGACCATATCAACTCTGTTTCATTTTTGCAAACAACTACAGAACAAAAAAAAAAAAAGCTTTCTGTCTCATCTCTGATGAATGTAAGGACTACTTACAATGTCACAGACTGCTCTACAGCTATACATTGTACGGCACCAGTCTCAGAACAAATTATGCAGGACAGGTTGGCGGTGGGCTGGAGCACGTCCCAGTTTGCGCTGGGCAACAAGAAGTGAACGCTTGCCAAAGTTCACCAGTCTACCACATAACCCAAATCTGGCTCAGAGAGCTTGAAAACAAAATGGCACCATCAAACTGTCCAGTTAGTTATGCCAATATTGGAAGAGTAGGAGTCTTCATCTGGTGCCTCTTATATCATAATGTGACAGATTTTGATATTTTGTATTACGCAAGAAAAAATAGAAATAATCCATTGAGCACTTGTGTTTTTTCTCCACTACGAGCTTAGCTGTTACTCAGGCATTGACGTCTTTCAAGAAAAAGAAATTCAATGTCCAGCACACCTGCTTTTAATACATCAGTTACAGAAAATAACTAATATAAGATGAGAAAGTTTTGTGAGACATTTTTGTTAACATTTTTAAATGAATTGAATTATCCTAGAAAATACAAGACCAGACAAATGGCTAGATGTTTCAAATATCAGAACCGTATTCAGTGCCTTCTTGAACCTACCATTGCATTTTGGCACGTTAAAGCATCAAACGTCAAGGTGTATCATTGGAATTTGACAAAACAAAAGAATTTATCATAAAGTACTGGGAAAATACATATCATTTTCTGTTATTTTGTACAAATAAAATTATGAAAAGTGTAGCGTGCATAACTGCGTTTTCAGGACCATTTAGCCAAATGCATCTAAATAAAATAGTGGTAAGACATCAATTCAAATCTTGTGAGTGTTAGTCATACATATTTAGGTTTATTGAGAACAAATCATTCAGAACTATGTTTTGCTTAGTTATTTTGTTTGCTGACATCCACAAATTCCAATAAAACATTCAGGAAAATAAGAACATTACAGCAGTAGCTACAACAAATGTACAGTTAATTATCTGTCTCCTACCTTATTCCCAAGTTGACACTAAATGGAAGTGAAAGATGGTTTTTAATTGAGCCGCTGACTTTGAGTGAACTTAAATGTAATTTCTTTCTTTGACAGAAGGACCAGGATCTGTCTGTTAAAATCACCCAACACTATATTTTAAAGAGCTTTATAGAACATTTAAAAGATAAGTCACAATAAGTCTCCTTAATATTTTTTTTGTTTTTAACTTACAACCAGATTTACCAAGTTTGACAACGTTGAGGCCGTTTGCCCTGACATCGAACTGCTAGGCAATGTTGCAACGTAAACAATCCTGCCAACCATCCCACACAACTCACACACCAACTTCCAAAACGCCGGTTTCACCTCCCACAGTAAAACTTTGTCTTCTTCATTGTTGGGGTGAGACAAAAGTAAAAATAAGACATGCTTTAATCTTAGGCTCCATCACTACAAGTCCCACGCAGCCTTCTGTTACACCACAGAGTGATTCTGCCTAGCGTTCAGGTTATATGTGTTAGGTGACCACACCAGAACTGGACCGCCCTATCAGACCTATCTCAAAGGGTTTAAATCTGGGGTCTCAAACTCAGTTTACCTGGGGGCCGCTGGGGTAGAGGCTGGGTGAGGCTGGGTGAGGCTGGGCCGCATCGGGTTTTCCACAAGAAAAGCTCCTATCAAAACATTCCAATGTTATCAAATGTCTTTATTTTTAGTTTTTAACACAAAATAAGATGAAAAAATAAATTAACAATTCATAAGAAAAAAATCAATCAGTAATAAATAAATAAAATGAAAATAATGATAATAATACAGCAGATATAGAAAACTAGAGAAATGTAATTATTATAATTCAGATTCAAATGGCTGTATTAACAGTTCTTTAACCTTTAACTTTAATCTTTAACTTTCTGAACATGAATGGAACATTGAACATAAACTGTTATGAACATGGATTCTTCTGCCTACTTCTTACTGCTAGAGGTCTGGCAGCGCTCCCTCTTGCATAGTCGAGCCACGTTTGGCTTAAGGGTCCTCCCTTAAGGCAGAAGAAGCCTTGAGACCCTAAGTAGGACTTGAAGATGCTCGCCAGTAAGTCTGGACCTGTACTTGGACTTAATGAAGTTCAAGGTAGAGAGAAACTTTTCGCACAAGAGTGCTCCCAAAAAGACACATGGTCTGCTTGAACATGTGGGAAAAATCAGGGAAGCTCAAAAATTGCCCAAGCTTGTCTGCTTTTCCACTCACCTCCCTGAATTTGGCTTTGAGTTCAGAGTTGCACTGCAGGTCCATGAGCTCCATTTGAAGCACAGGAGGGACATCTTGCACATCAAAGGAGAAGGGGTCCGCACAAATTTGAAATGTGGCTCTGTGTGTCTTGAAGTCTGCAAATCTGTGATCAAATTCCTCCTGTAGCTTCAAAATGACATCCACATACTTCTTACCACTGAATGGTGTGCCTGCATCTATGAGCGCCTTGCATGCTGGGAAATGGCAAAGGTTTGTCTGAGAAAGCTGGGCTTTCCATAACATAAGTTTTGCAGAGAATGCTCTCACATTGTCATAGGCAGCACTGACAAGTTGCCCCAGGCCTTGTAACTTCTTATTCAGTACATTAAGCTCATGTGTAATATCAACAAGAAAAGCTAAGTCCATGAGCCATTTGGAATCACTTAGCTAGCAATGGCCTCCTCCACACTCTCCTCTTCCAGTTTTTTTTAACAAGTTCCACCAGTCCATTTTTCCTCCCTGTCATTGATTTCGCTCCATCGGTTGTTATTCCACCAAACTTCTTCTATGGCAAACCGGCATTCTCAATGGAATCACACAGCTGGTGAAATATCTCCTGAGCGGTGGGCTGGCCATGCATTGGGATTACTGTGAGCAACTCCTCTGTGACTTCAAAATTGTCATCAACACCACGGACATAGATTGCGAGCTGGGCAGTGTCGGTGATGTCTGTGGTCTCATCAAGAGCAACTGAGTATACACTGAAACACTTTGCTTCCTCACACAGTTGATCATAAATGTCACTTGACAGGTCAGAAATGCGCTCTGCCACGGTGTTGGCAGAAAGGCTGATGTTGCTAAACTGACCTTTCTTTTCTGGACAGATAATACTTGCAGCCTGTAATATGCACTTTTTGACAAATTCACCTTTTGTGAATGGCTTTCCTGCTTTAGCAATCATCTCTAGCCACTTAGCTAGCTTCGACTGCTGCATCACTCTCTTTGGTTACTTTCTTAAAGAAATCTAGTTGCCTCAGTAGACATGTTTTAAGATTAACAACTCGGTTGGCTCTCATCTCCCTGGTATTTTTCATACTCCTCAGCATGTCTAGTTGTTTAATGACATTTCAAATTGTATTCTTTGTACACAGCAACTTTCTCTGTGCAAATAAGACACGTCGTGATGCCCCTGTGCTCAACAAAGAAATATTGCACTTCCCACTTTTCCTGAAATTGTCTGTGCTCATCACCAACCTTTCTCTTCACTGCAGGCTTTGAAAAAGACGTTTGGGGCTGTAGTTGAAGTTTCAGTGTTTAGCCGATGCGTCTTTTCCGCTACTTTTTCTGTCCCGCTGAACAGCAACTTCCGGGTCTGGACTGGACGCCGAAGCGCGTAAAGCGGGAGCGGCCGCGGAAATTGCGCATGTGCTGCGTGCAAATGGAAAATGCACACAAATATGCTTATATTTGCTAAACGCCCAGCCGATGTCCCGCCCCCGAGAGCAATATACTCCACCGTGATTGGTAGCTCCGCACACAACACTAAAAAGTGCCAATCATATCAAACTTGCGGGGGCACTAACATTAAACTTTCATAATAAGGCGGGGGCCACAAACTATCGTCCCGAGGGCCGCAGTTGGCCCGCAAGTTTGAGACCCCTGGTTTAAATTGTATCAAACCTGAAAACTTCATTTCAACATGAACAATCAAGAATAATGGTAGCGGAGTATTCTACCAATAGATTATGTCCTGATACCAAAAACGTCACGGGTATTACATCAGCAGCAGGATATTTTCTCTCCTCAGCTTCAGTCTGTGGAATAATAACCATAAGTGCTTTTAATACAGCAAATCTGAATGTGTTTTATTTTGCCAGTAATTTTGAATTCTGATTAGAGCTGTATACTTTTAATTTTTGATTTAACATTTTCTGCTTAGTGCTGTTATATAACTGATTGTTTTCCCTCAAATCAGTGACTTACAGCAGTTAGAGAAGTTATTCCAACAGTTAGAGTCATTGTTTCATACTGGCAGCTTCTCCAGAGTCAAAGGGTCTTACGGTGGGGATATGTGAATTGCAACGCTAAAGGAATTAAATCACATAAAAACCATCAGTAAAGCTTCATTCTTGTTTGGAGCGACATGCTACAATAATAATAATACTTAAATTTTTAGAGAGATTTTTTTGGACAGTCTTAGACGAAGATTAAAGTTACATCTCACATGCCCGATGTTGAGAAGCTGTCCAGTGATGTCCGGAAACAGAAGTCACATTAAACGGGTAAGAACACAATCCTGCCATAGGCACATATATTTAGTAACAAAGTGGTTGTTTTAATAAAGTGACTAATGATTTTTGTCACTATACATTTGGGATGGCACTTAGTGATATTATTTTTTTGTTGCCCAGGTCCGAGGATGGTTGCATGTCAAAAGAGAAGAGGATGCTGCTAATGGGCTAATATAGCTAATATAAACATTTACAGCCTGTGTTGCCTTCATTATAAACCTTTTCATTTTTTGAGGCTCCGGACAGATTTGTTTTTAGTTTTTTCAACTCTGTCTTAGTGTATATGTGTTGTTGTTTTTTTTGTTGGGTTGGGCACAGCTTACCCCAATCCCATGAAGAAAACACAAGTCAACAATGTTAATAAATATCACGGAGCATAATATGCATAATGATGCCCCCGTCACATTTCTGCCCGCCCCCTCATGTGTCCATGTGTAGAACTGGCCCTTGGCAGACTAAAATTCTAAAACAGAGCAAAAAATCAGTGTCATTGTTCACAACTTCTTCTGTTCGCTGATTGGCCCGGTTGAAATTCTACCAGAGAACTGCAGCGCACTGGGAGAAATCCTAGTGAAGGGAGATGCATACATAGCTATCAAACTGGATGAAAATCCTTATTACAAGTACAAAGTTGACAACATTAATTTCTGTCAAGAGAATTCCTCTAAATGAGGACAACAGTAAAGAAAAATTATTTCTTGCTTAACTCAATGTTCCGTCTTCAATGTATTTTAGCTGAAGAGGTTCTGAAGCTACATTTAGAGGCCAGTAATTCAATTGCTTTTATTTATACAGGAAATAAATAAGAATTTAACCTGTAGACAGGCTATTTTTTCATGTTTATGAAACCCATCATTTTGATTTGAATGTGTTCTCTGCCCCCTGACTGATGATCAAACGTAGGTTAACCATTAGCTGCATATAAAACACTATATTTCTGACATTATTGGCATAATGTCACCATAATGATCACCTGTGCTATGATTCAGCAATCAGGCTGGGCGGACCTTAAAAATAAAGCTGTGTTTGGGAGCATGTTAATGTTTTGTCTTGTTTTGCTGCTCTTCTGTAGTATAACATTACTCTGCCAGTCAAAGTGAACACAGCCCTTCGGGGGGGCTCTCATCCAGCAGGTTGTTCAGGCTGGGTATTCATACTCTGGCTTACAGAAATGCTTCTCAGACCCGACCTGTATGTTCTCGACGTTTCCATGCTGCAGCACATCAGGTTTTAAATGAATGGGTCAGTAAAAGGTTTTTGTGGAACTCGGTGACAACCTGTGCCGTGTTTTGTTTGTTTGAAGCAGAAATATTGAAGCAGAGATGCCTTTTAAATATATGAAAACATATATTGGAAATACATGAAAATACTTTTCTGTGCAGATGTTTCACCGGTGTCGTGACCGGATGTTAAATTTAAAACAGATAACTTTCCATGTCACAGCTTCAGTTTCTGTTGTATATATTAGCTATTTGTCAGATCATTTATCCCTTCAAGTATCTGTGCTCATTTTATGCTCATTTTAAGAAAATACAGGTCTATATGAAGAAATTCAATCCTGTAACATGTGTGAAATGTTCTGGTTATTGTGCGCCACTGTTTTGCACACACTGCAAAAACCACAAAGTCCTACCAGGTATTTAATTTGGTTTACTTTCTACTGCAAATATCCTAGTACACTTGAAATAAGACTCAAGTCACTTTTCAGAAACAAATAAAAGCTGGTTTGGAGTCAATAACTTAACATTGATGTAAATCTCCTAGTTCCACTGGCAGATTATTTCACAAGACATTTTTCCATGTTTTAAGTGAAATAATCTGTCAATGGAAATAGTACTGTTTGGTCAATATAAAGAAATTATTGACTTAAGCTTCTATGTCTTGCTGAAAAGCTACTTGTGAGTTAGTTTCAAGTGTACTAAGATATTTGCACTAGAAACTAGACTAGATGTTGTGTTTTTTCTGTGTAGTGTGTTGCCTGTAAAGGGGACGAAAATCAGTGTTGACTCTATTAGTAGGGATTGTTGATTGTGATGTTAACTCTCTACCTTTTCTTGATATTTAGTGATCAACTGACCTCCTGGGGATGAAAGTGTGAGCAAGGTGAGGAAAGTTAATCTTCATTGGCGCAGTCAGAGCGTCTGCATAGTGCAGTATCTGATTCAGGTAATGATTATATTGGACATACAAATGTGTACGAAATTGTTGGTACCTCACTGTTCAAAATGGAAAATCCCACAATGGTCACTGAAACAACTTATAATAATAGAAATTTTAGTGAAAATTAACCAATCAAAATCAGACAATGTTTTAAGTTTATTTTATTTACTTTGATTCTGTTGGGCCAGATTTCAAAAGCAATGTGTGATTTTCAAAATATTGTCTGTAAAAAACCTTGAAGGCTTTCACAAAAAAGCTTTATTTACACCAGGGTTACATTACAAACAAGTGGATTCTATTCAGTCAGTGCTTCTGTAGACATTTGGTGGCACTGGATATTATTTAGGGGTATAAAAATAAAGGGGGTGGAATTCTCACCAATGTTTTTTCCCCAAAAATGTGAAAACTATGTATTTTCCTTCCACTTTACAATCAATAAAATACTGAGTATGTATAATAGGCATTGCATATGTTAAGCTGATATAATCCCTTTTTTATGTTGATTTTTTTTTTTTGCCTTCTATGAATTATTAAACTATGTTCAATAATCTCTCAAGCTGCCATATTCATATCTTAATCCTGTGGTTCTTATTGGTAATTTATTGCTTACGTGTTTGAAAATGCTTAATTCTGCTCCTTGCTGTTGTGTGGGAAGCAGGATTAAATTACACTTTTTCCACAAATGCACAGAGGCAGCAAAAAATGTCCGTCTCTCTGTGTGGCTGTCCTACCTGACTTGCATGGACACTCGGTGTTTACCAAAAAAAAAAATAGAGTTAATCCCTTCCCGCTATTAGCCACCGTCGCCTCCGCTGACTGAAATAAATGAATTCATCACCTCCTCCATTCTGGTACAAGGACATGGAGTCATTCTATAAGATGGCCATAAACACTGTTCACCCTATTCTTACAAAATACACAATACTTATCCCAAATGGATGTGGGAGTTTTGCCCACATCCATTTACGATGGCAGTCAAAGTGGTTGTTTCAGAAATCTCATACAGTCCAGGCTATTTCACATTCAAAAATGTTTGAGTATCAGGCATCTAATTATGGTGTTTTCTTTTACCCTTAAATGTTGTTGTTTCTGACAGGTAAAAACTCATCATTACTTCATAAAGTGTACCTCCGTTTTACATTTTTTACTTGAGGCCTTTTTCTACCCACACAATGCATGCTGGGGGGTCAGAGTTTATACTGGGATTATATCACTAAAACGCAAGATGTGAAAGTCATGGAGGATGACGAGGGCAGCCTGCAAAACATCTGGACTGAGACAAACTGCCACAAAACTTTCATGTCTTGTTATACATGAGATGTTTGTTGAAAAAAAAACAACAGATCTGCTGTTTATTATATTAACTAGAGCTAACACCACTAGGTAGAACTAACACTATTAGCAGGAGATAGCACAATTATAAGGAACTAATGCCATTAAAAAAGCTAACACTAAAATCAAGAGACAACCAACATTAGAAGGAGCTAACATTATTAGCAGAAGCTAATGCTAGTGCCAAATCATAACAAATTGGAAGATAAATGGCAGATGTTTAAAGACACAATGAAGCATCTTTAAGTCCTCATAACAAAATATTCTAACATATTTGAGGAAATGTTTTGACACCAATGCTAACTGTGAACAGCTTCTAAACACCAACCTCACAAACACCAGCTTTTTCAGCCCACTCTCTGCCCTCCTGTCATTACCCTCTTTTTCCATCACGCTCCTATTTAAATTAAAAGGTTACTCATTCAGCGTGGAAATTACAGCTCTGGCTCGAAGGAGCCTAGCATACCTCGTACCCAGAATACATTGCAGCGTAAATAACACGGCGACATCCATATGACTATATTTCACATTTATAAAAACTAAACAGCCAATAGTATTTTCACTGCATTGTTTTTACATCTGAAGTTAACACTTCAAATAAAGTTAATTGCTATAAATAATTGTAGGTCCCCTTAAGTATGTCGACACATTGTAGAAGTACAACACAACCATGTTTGTTAAGAAATACCAGGTATAAATCAAAAACTGCCATGCAATTAGGTGGCACCGTTAAAGGGTTTGTTTGACCATCTTTACCTTTGAATAAGTCATGGTCTTGGTTTAACAGGATAGCTTTAAGTCTGTCTCTTAAAAAGAGTCTGCATGAGTTTAAAAATCAGTACAGAAATAAAGGGCAGTTTGTATGCAATGGAAAGACTGACACTGTGCAGAAAGAGGTGACAGAGCTGTTAGCAGTAGCTAATAATGGCTCTGTTTTATACCGTTTGTTTCATTTAGCCCTTCATACCATTTCTGTTTTATTGTTCCTTTATTGATGACTGTTAAAATATTTCTGTTTCAATTTCCATATTTTCTCTAGAGTTCATTTAAAAGCAAATGCATGTTACACAGGAAACAAAAACTCTAAATTACCACAATCTCTTAACATTCTTTTATCTTCTGATTCAACACCCACCTTTTGTCTCCCACTTGGATTCTCCTTCATCGCACTCTAAAATACTTCTTATCACCAGAGACTCGTTTAGGCCTCCGCAGTTAGTCTTTCTTTAATCTCCTCAACCTCTGACTGTCTCAGAGATAACTCAAGTGGTGAATATTTTTGCTTGCATATTCATGAGGAATGGATCCGAATGGCTTTCTAGATGCAAGCAGAGCAGGTATTACCTGATAATCACCCGTTGGTACGTTGCTGTGCGGAGTACAAACATTTAGTCTGTTGCACAGTGGGTGATTCAATCATCCGTGGACATATTTCACAACAGAAGCCACATTTGCCAAATGGTCCAACACCAATATCTGAGAGAAATTTTGCCAAAATGACACATTTCTACTGCAAAACACTCCAAGTTTCCAAGCATAACACAATACGGTGCAAAGCTTTCCAAACTAGTGCAAAACAGTACAAACTCATCCGATTAAAAGCTGAAACTGTCTTGTTCGGGAGGCCAGAATACCAGAGGTCGCGTTAACGGAATACTTTTCGTATTTGACCTGTTATTTTCTTAAAGGAGGGGAAAATCTGAAGCCCGTCGGTCATTTGACAGGTTATAATTCACACTCTTGACTGGTGCACTTGCGCTGACATTATAGACTTTACGCAAAGAGTTAATTGCAGAGGCAACTAAAATCGATTAATACATTTTTTTTCTGAATATCATCTCATGGACACTGAACTAAATGTGTCTTTCTGACCAGGAGCTGGCAGGTTGTTGAAGAGTTATGGACCGGATGCTCTGGAGCATCTGGGTCAGAGGCGCGTTCCAAACATTTGGTAGAAATGGCGCCTTTTATTCAAGTCTCCATTACATACAGAACAGAGAAAACTAAAGAGAATGCAACGTTGAGCTAATCCATTTATAGTCTAAACAGAATAGCCAGCAGTTTATCTTGAGGAAATAAATAAAGGTGGAGAAGTTAATTAGACCGTAACATGCGCAGTGCGCTGCACAAACAAAGCGGACGCGGCTCCGCCACTGCGAAGAATTAAACTGAACTCATCCTGCGGTTTTTACAAATGGATCCAACTGACTGATGAACCAGCGCAGATTTCTCTGCTGGTACGACCAGGAGGAATTTGTGAGGCTGTGCGATCAGACTGCAGCGGGTGAAGTGCTGGTAATTTAAGTGGAGTCGCTTAATTTAATTAATGTAAGTTAAATTACAATAATTTTAACTTACAGATTTTATGTAAAAAAAAAAAAAAATCACAGTCAGTGGATTTTGTCACGGAGAAAAAGCTAGATTATTTAATCTGCTTTATGTGTGATGGGATCTGGATTCACGGTTCAACTGAATATTAAATAAATCGCATAAAAATGTGGCTAAATAGCATGTGTTGATATGATTATAATTTGACGGGTAAAACTAGTACATGACCGATTTTTTAAAATGTGCGACCTCTGCAGAATACACAAGAACTCTGGGTAATTCTGACCAAAGAAAAGCTGCTACCACTCTTTCTGTTCTCTCCATGCGTGCTGGGATTTTTTTTTATATATATAACATATAAGGTATCGATCTAATCCTCAGGAAATATGTTGAAACATTATGTAGCGTAACGTTTTTTAAAGTATGTTAGTCTGCGACTTAGCTGGTGATCAAGATGTGTAAGCTACTGAGCTATGCAAGAGCATTCCTTCCTTACAGAATCAGGTCTTCCTAGTGTGATGGGAATATACAAAAGGTCAAATGGGTTACATCATGTACATGTGATAAACTTAGAACTACAGAGTAATCTGGTCGGTTCCGAACCCAGAACCTTCTCACTGCAAGGCAACATTGCTAACAACTATCACCAGGCATTGATAAAAAAAATGTGAAACTATAAATAAAACTATTACTGAAATTCTAAAGTCTATTAAACCTTTCAACACCAAATGTTTCATTTTTGATACATTTTCCTAAAAGAATTCCTAAAAAACAGACCCAATTTTGGGTCCTGCAGAATTTCTGCTATCAAGAACAATCTAAGCACATGCTATTCAATAACCAATATAGGCATAGTGCATATCTACGTAATGGGCAAAAGCTCATCTAAATGATAACAACAAAATTTTCTACCTCAAAAACACCCAGCTCAAACACTAAGCATTTCTTTAAAAAAAGAAAAGAAAAACATAATTAGGCTCTAATTAGATGCTAACGACTCACACCTGGTAAACATGCAGCAACAGTGCAGCAAGGTCCTGCCCACACAAACTACCAATCAGATTAAAATCTGCTGTTTCCAACAATACCAGAACCACCAGGCTATGTGCAAACCTCACTGAACCAGCAGCCAAAGACAAAAACCAGCCAATTTTCATGAAGGTAAAAACATAAATTCAGTCCTACCTGTTTTGTGTCACGGTCATAATCCATGTTAGAGTAAATATTTCCACTCAGCCGCTGTAGTCCATTGTCCTTGTGTCACACTGATGTGATTTCTCAATATTTTCAACTTTGCTGTCTCCATGGATACCGCTTATATACTCAAATGTGTTTTAGCTTGTTTGTGATTGGTGAATGATGTTGCTATTGGATTTTGTAATCCCCCTGATTCTATTGGCTGTTCGATGTGTCAATCACCCAAATCAATCAATGGGCTGCAGAAAATCTGCCCTGTAGGTTTGGTTTTCCTTCAATGGTTTTAAAACCAGAGCGCCCAGGACTGTTCTTTTTAGTAGTAATTCATTCTTATATTGTTTTTAAAAAAATCACTGTTATTAATTGCAAATATGGGGGAAAAAATAAATAAATAAATAAGAAGAGAGAGAAATTTGTAAATTGCACATCTGGCGCCAAAATGTCCAAAAATGACACATTTGGAATGGTCGCCTGAACTTTTATCAAACAATACCTTTCTAAAATGTCTATGCTTCATTTTTTTGGAATTAAATTTGGTCCAATAATTGGTCAGAACCTGCATTGTGAATTGCTAGAGGTTCTGGGTTTCCACTGCATGCGTTTAAGAAAAACCCACATTACGTAATGTATTTTATTAGAATTTATTATTTTTATTTTGTATTTTCTCACTGTGTGCCATATGTATTTCTTCTTTCTCAGTAACACAATGTTGATTTTTAGACTTCTAGAGTATTCTCAGAAATATTACCATTATTTTGATACCTGAGCCAGTCAACTACACCTTGTAGTTTCTGAGATATATGGAATTCATTTTTGGGGATATCGTTTTAGAGAGCTCTCCAAACAATTTCCAAAAGAGAGGCTGTGGTACGAAGAGGTTTTAAATGGAGTCCTAAATTCAAAACGCTAAACTTAGCAATCAAATGCAGACTCATTGCAGTGGTTTGTGAAATAATTTCAAGCTTACTGTCCTGCCGCCCACAGTGTGTTGGTTCCTGTAGGTAGCAAACCCTGAAAGATCAAATGTCTTCTAAAAAATGTGTATGCTCACACACTTGACAGTAGATACACTTCTCTCCACATTTAAAAGAACACTTCAGAAAGTACAAACTAAAACATGAACCCGTGCTTCCTGCCAAGCCAGATATCGATTTAAAATCATCAGACTTCCTGCTGTGAGGTCAGAGAGCAAAGCTGCGCACCATATATGTATCTTAATTATCTAACAACAAAAGGAACTAAGGAACATAGAGCTAGAGAAACTAGAAGATCAAAACAAAGAAATAACCTAACTAGAATTACTAAAGGAAGATATACATAGACTCGGACATGGAAGAATAACTGAACCTAGGGTGATGAAATTAAGAAATAAACATTACTAGAAACACTGCAGGGAGCCAGAAATAAGAAATAACTGAAAGGATAAAATAGAAGGAAAGCAATAAGACAATTCTAATTACACTGAATACCTCAAATAATAACATCAAAAGGACCATGAAGGGCTAAACTAAAGTGAACTAAAACATAAAGCTAAATGAATTGAGAAGCAAAACCAACCCAAAAACCCAGAGTCCTGACAAAGAGGAATACAATCAATGCTTTCCTCTAAATTGTAAGAGCCTCAACTTTCTTTTTACCCCAGTCTATGCCTAGAAATAAATGAGGAAGAAAAAAACAGATTACTGGTAACTCTTTTATTTGTATTGCCTTGTATTCCACAGCTACTTCCTTAGTGGTCAAACTTTGCTGATAAGGTCAGTTGCAGTGGACATGTTGGAATCCATCTCTAATAATTGTGTAAACAACAACTGCATCTTTAACATTGTAGCTCTTTGCAGAATAAAAGGCAGCACAAAAAGCAATCGGGTTGAAATGTCAAGCTTATTTTCATTTGTTGGTCTATTGCTTTTGCAATAGACCAACAAATTCTGTGAAGTAGCTAATTCATAATTTGTACCCAGTTCTGCACTTTGTACATACAGGCTGATTTTTATTATGCCATTTTTAGGCGTTTTCTCTGTTGCTTCTTTATCCTCCCTTCTCACTCTGAAATTGATCCTAAATGTAAAACAACCAGAAACCATAATCAAGCTCATAGTAATCAATTAGTAAAAGTAAGAAGAATCTAGATGTAAACCTTACCACAGTCTTAGGGTGTTGACCAGAGACGCAGCAATTGTTACTTTTTCAGTTCACACTACACTGTGTCAAAGAAACTAAACCCTTTGAGAAACCTCGTTTCTTCTTTGCCTTTGGGGGGGCTGCACCAAAGACCACTGAAGGAAACGACACGAAAAACCCTCGAACTGAGCGCCAATTCCTTCTTCGCGAAGTGGAGCGTGTCAGATTTTAGCAGTTGTAGGATTTCTTTTTAAGTCATTGGCCGTTTCTCCTGCTAGCGTTTGTTTTGATTGTATTCAGCCACTGCAGTCTGCTTGCTGCTTTTGGAGCGTTCCCTGCTCCGCTTGGCATTCACTTTAACCAAACCGAATCCCAGGTGTTTCAGCAGAACATAGTTCGCTTTTTGGTGCACGTCCGAATTCGAACAAAGAGTTGCGTTAGAGTTCAGTCACACCTCCCCAAACAAACCAGACGTTCCAAGCAAACTAACTCTAGTTTTGCCATAGGTGTGAATGCACCCTACGACTATTTACATTTGATGCCAAATGTACAAGAACACACCGACCAGATCACACCTGATGATGAGGGCACACATCAAAAGTGAAGCACTATTACTTACTGCCATTTTATATATAAAGATTAATTAATGAAACAAATAGAAGAGCATCATACCCTAAAACCTTACATATAGCCACACTAAAACTTTAGAATTTAAATAGGGTGTACATTCTGTATGTAATAAAGACAAGCTCATTTATTCCTACACACTACCTGCGTAGGAATAAAAGGCTGCAGGTTTAGAGCAGCTAATGTATTTCCTTCAGCTCCCCAAAAGGAACGGTCCAATTAGGATTCATTTAGGACATACGCAGGCCAGCTTTGCTCATGAAAATGAGTTGATTTGCAATGAGCCGGCACAGCTGCAACAGGCTCCAGAGGTTGGGACACACATTCTGATTGTTCTGGTGACTGGAAACAACAGACCACACCAAGGGAGGATTTGTTACACCGCGCATCAACTGCACACACACCGTCTGCACACAGGGGTGAGTCTCTCAGCTCTGTCACAGCATCCCACATGTGCTGTGCTGCACAGTGGTGCATCATGGGAAACTGCATCATGTCTCTTTATGGATCATGCCTTGTGAAGACTTGTTTTTTTTGTTTTTGGGTCTGTTTAAAAAAAGAAAGAAAAAAGGTTCATAAAAAGTATAAAGTGTTGATGAATTTCAAGGGTTTTTGCCTCTTCTGAAATAGTTTATGTTGCCAAAATCGAATAATTATATATTTGATATGTTTGTTTACAGTTATACAGCTCCACTAGAGAACTGACTGACTGGATGGATGGATGGATTATACAACAAAGCCACTTAAAAATAGCAAATGCTGTTTAGGATCTAATAAGACTTTGCAGATGTTTGCAGAACACCAATAAAGAATGGTTAAAGTTACATTGGAGTTTTTGCTATTTAATCAATCCATTATACAAGATGTACTTGAACGCACCATGCAGCGTTTTGGACTGGTTGAATGCTGCAGGCTGTTGGATGTTGACATCAGCTGATTTTGCTCCAGTAACATTTACATTCAGCTTGACGCTGTTTCTGATTCAGTTAAGTGCAAAGTAATATAATGTACCTTATTGTTGTTGAAACATGTATGCCGACATTAAGTTCTGGCCTGGATCACCTTCCTTTTTTATGTATTATGTATCTTCCAGGCACATTGTGGCCATTTTGTAGCACAATCAAGTAACTATGTTACTTTTAGTTAAAATGTTGTATATGTCAAACATAACTTCTCTGATTTCCAAATCTAACCTGGAAATTGGCCTCTGTCACTTTAAGGATCTCCTTCACTACAAAAACAAACAAAAAAATTAAGTATTTTTGTTCTCGCAAATATATTAGTGCAACTTGAAATAAGACAAAATAAGCTTCAATATTTTGCTGAAAAATTACTTGGAAGTTAGTTTTAAGTTAACAATTCCATAATAGATATAAAAGTACTAGTTCAAGTGGCAGATTTATTTTTTATTTATAGAAGTGAAAGATTTTGCCAATGGAACTGGTACATTTTGTAATCAACATCAAGGAATTATACAAAATCAATACAAAACTATAAATATTAATGTTGGTCAACTGAGATGAGTATAAATGTCAACTATCAGTCCAATTTAAAGTAGTTTTCTCCATTCACTCCATTCTTTTACAAAACTCTTATTTTCATTGAGCTTTGATTGAAATAAAAATCCAAATTACATTGAAACTTAGAGGAGGGATTACAGAAACGTTAAAAACTGAAGCGTAAATATAGCAAAGGAAAAAAAAAGAAGTAGTCTGGGCTTGATGATCCATTTACATGCTTAAACCTATTTTACACTACCGCCCCTATTCCTTCCCCCAACAACAATAGACGATAATTTCCCGAGTGGTGATACATTACACAGCTCTCTTTGCAAACACAACGCGCTGCCGTACTCTTATGAGTCGAAGCCAACGCTGCTTAGGCAGAACAAGCATTATTCTGTGAAAAATGAATAAGTATATTGGGCTCAGACAGGCTGGGGGAGTGGGAAACACAAATGTGAAAAGGAGAGAACACAATGCAGCATGCAGAGTTAATTATTTTACCATGTAGTGAAATTTGTGTTTCGGGAGAACGAAAAAAATAAACAGCACCTGTGGATTAAGAAACAAGTAATATGAAGGAGGCAACCAACTGTTAATCCTGAGGGAGAGAACGAAGGAAGAGGAGCGAATGGAGCAGGTTGTGTGGGCAGACTAATTACCAACTGCTCCCCACCAGACACATCAAAGCATCAGAGACAATAGAGGAGAACAGGGACTATTTTAAATCTAACTATGTTCCATCCACCAGCTTCACCCCAACACACACAGTGTAACAGTGGCTGGGGGTATAATTAAAATGCCTCAGGGCAGAATCTGTCGTCGGAGCGTCTCAGCTGCCCGTAAGAACCAGACGGATGCGAGTCCCAGACATGGTGGGATCACGTCTGGAGGTTTACCTTTGATGAGTGTCGGCCTCCCGCCTACATCTTCGCCGTGTTGTATCTGCCACTTTGCACTAAGTTGACAACAGGCTTAAGTTCTGAGGATGAAGAGAAACAATGGCTGACATGAATGTAAATTATTACAAAAGGCTGAGAAAGTGGATGAAAGCAGAAAAATTTAGAACTTAAAAGCTGACTGTTATTTGGTGTTGAGATCCTGTGTAAAAAAAAACACACACAAAAAAAAAACAGCTCCTTGTTCTTCGCTTTGCTTCATTCAGAGGGTCTGGACCCTTGGCTATTGAGAAATGATCCCTTGCTGGAGCTGTGGACCGTTGAAGCTTTAAATGACAGCATCAACGATAGGATTTCATCCTATCGGTGATGTTTGTAGAGCGCTAGCTCCAACGTGAAGAAAGCTGTGCTACGAAGCTTGCCTGAAATTGGGTGCGCTGTAAACAACCCTGTGAGAAGTAAGGAAACAACAACAATAAAATGGCTCAAACTCCTCTTGCCCCAATTTTAATTGCTCAATATTTGAGTGAACGGCTTCGTTCACTTTCTCCACTGGTAAAAGCTACAACGGGCAGACTGCAACTCAAAAATTGCACAGAAAATCGTTCACATTTCTTTCTGTCCGCTGATTGAAATTCTACCAGAGAAATCCAGCTCAGTGGGAGAAATTTCAGATGGAGCACTGAAAGGAGATGAGAATCGAGCAGAACTGCGTAAGAAAGCAATGGCCAGGCTAGCTGTGTGTGGACATTAGTTAGAAACAACTGGCAGACAGGTTGGGACTTCACCTTAAAAAGCAAATATGCTTTATCATCATTGTATGATTTTATTTTATGACTTATTTCAATTCATAATTAAATATACATTTGTTATAGAATCTACTCAAACCTGCTTTAATACAAACTCACGTCAGGAACATATTGTGTATTTTTGCCAGTGGTGGAAGATCTAACAAGAGCAGGGCCAACAGGCAACGTTTGGGCGTCGGGTAAACGAAGGACTTCGCCAATTCATAGCTTGTTGGCATTAGAAGACGTATCCTCACTGTGGCACACGAGACTCATGGCGAGAGATGAGCGGCTGTGGGTTAAACGACGATACCGTTGTAGAGCTTCTGCTGCTGAAGAAAAGGTCAAGCCACATTATCAACAGCTCAAATCTGAACATGTTGCACATGTTTAGATTTACAAAACATGTGCTACATGTTCAAATTTTTGCAGAAACCAAAAATTTGAACAAATTAGATCACGCAGCAGGTAATGATCAATTAATGTGAAAATATGCAACATGACTGGAGCTGTATCTATTAAGTACATTATTGTGTCTTTATCTCAAATAAATAAATGTGGAAATATTTCTTTTATTTAAATCACTGTTGTTTTTCAAAAATTATAAAGCAAAATCACAAAGCGCTGTAAAAGTAGTGATACAGACCTAATTGATGATTTGTTTTATTTGTTAAAAGAAGTTACCTTTAACAGCTAAATGTGTTTTTTAGTTGTTTTTATTTGTATTTTCTGTGTGTTTCTTAACACATTCACCTAATGTCTTAACCTACCATATCTCTCTAGTTTATGAAACATTTTGTAAGGATAGAATGATTTAGTTTGTACTGCTGCCAGAAAGAAACTTTCACAATATTTGATCATTTTAAAAGATTTTACAACTTTCCTTAAATATATTATTAAATACGCATAACTCTGCTAATACAGTAATCCTGCCAGCTTCATTAAAATCCTTTTTTTTTTTTTGTCTCAGCAGCTTTTTTCCTTCTGGTCCCTGTGGTTTAGGAGTTATTATTATTATACGATAAACTGGGACAAAATCCACAACAGGACTAAAAATATGTGTAACAAAGTTTACAGAACTTCATCAGTCTAAATACAAATACCGCTCATGAAAAGCATTCACATTCATAATGCATTTCTTTAGCACACCAAGACGTGAAGTTTGTATCACTGAAATGCACACAGTAACCACATATAATCATATTTCCAGATGTATTGCTGTCTACTGATAGTCCCTCATTGAGCAAACAGATAATAGTAAAAAATATAATAATCCGGACAATAAAGACAGTCTTAGGCGTTTTTAAACATTCTTCAAATGGAATCTTATGATAAGAAATTTATCACGATAAATGAACGAACGAAACAAGAAGATGTTTATTCAGTCTCCATTCACACATTTTCATTTTTGGATCCTAAAATATATTAATCAAATGTACACTGTTGGCCAAAAGTTTGCTTGTGTAAAATGCCTTCTCTTAAAAACTGTTCTGATTTGTGTGGATTTTGGTACATTTTATTAATAATGAGCTACGGTCAGATCTTCTAAGACCGCTGCTGAATGAATGTTAGGAAGGAATCTGTTTTTGGGATGAGAAAACCTTTCAGAGTCACAACGTCTTTGCCAACATGTTGTTGAACCCACAGGAGGTTACTTTGAAGAATACAAAAATTCTACATTAGAATAATCTAGGTATCTGTATAACAATATATTCTGTCAAGCGACTCCAGAGATCTGTTTAATTTTTTTGCAGCATTGATCGTCTGCTTACATTTGAGGTGTTTGGCCCGTTGTATAACCCGAGAATAGTTGATTTCCTTTCCAAAGGCCCCTGTTGTTTTTACTCTGCTCAGGATGAAGTGGTAAAATTTCTCACCATGTCCTCTGGTCGTCTGTCCCTGGCGGCTCAACCATCATGTTTTATGCGCTAGTTAAACACATCATTTCCAAAGTGAGCCCAAACAGAGGGTAGTGAGGGCAGTCCACGCCGTACGTGTGTGTTTGAATGTTTATGAGCGAACGAAAATATGAACCGTGCAAACAGTCGTAGGGGGCTAATGAGAAGTAACCAGTAAAGACCTGCTTCAGGTACGCCGAACGAAAAATGTTTTAAAGATGAGCGACATCAAACTGCGTGGAACGTGGGTTTGTGCGCTCGCTGAAATATTCATGCACTGAAAGGCATGAGGGACAGAGACAGAAATCCCCCCGTGTGTATTCAGCACGCGCCCCACGGGGGATAAATCTGGAAGTTTGTATGAGAGGGTAAAAATGTGGGACAAATGAAACAGACGAAGCATTTTCCCCCTACTTCTGAAAAACGTCATTATGTACAGAAACAAGTGTTGCAGTGGGGGATTTTTTATTGTGTGGATGAATGTTTGAAAATAGTCTCCTTTTATATTCAGTTTTACAGCTTTAAAAACACTCATAAGTATTAAGAGAAGAATAAATGAGGGAATTATTTTGGAGTTAAAGTATCAGATTGGCAAAGGACTCAAATTAGCCCTGATTGGTGCTGACCCATTCAGATCCATTCAGGCTTCCATTAAATCTGAGCAAAAGTAATTTCCTTGCTGGGATGAATAAAGTACTTCTATTCTATTCTATTCCATTCTATTAACTTGGTGATGCTGGTCTTTACCTCCAGTTTAACTCCATTGCAAAAGAAGAATTTTGTGCACTGCAAAATGCAAGATTGGAGAGCTTGAAGATCTCCAATCTTGAAACTGGACATCAAGATTTTGTAACTGGGTAATTATCACTGAATGAAAAGCTAATTATACAAAACTACAGTATATATGGACAGTATTGTAAAGACATGAATGAGAACTTGCCTGTTGTGCTTTGAGACTAACAAAGAGTAAAGCTACTAATATTAAATTTATTTCATAAATGATAAATGTAAAGGAAAAAAATAAAGCTCAACCAGGCCTGTCAGGATATGTTCTTGGAATGCTTCCTTTCTAATTTCTTTGAGTAGATTTACCCGCCTGGTTAAATCTAATATGTTAGCTAAAACATTGCAACAGTTTTAGCTCTTTACATCTGGAATTGTAAGAGCTAACACACTTAATACTTATGAGTGTTAGGATGAAACAACTGAAGTGCAAAAATTTGTTAAATTATTGTTAATAATGTCTTGGTAACGTATAATTACCTAGTCATATTTTCAAATTTCCAGTGAACTTTAAAAGCACAGTGGGCCGCTAGGCAACGAGGACCCTTACCCCCGGGCTCAGCAGGGTATCAGGGGGAAACCCTGATATCCATCTGACCAGCTGAAATCTCCAGGAGAGCAAAGGATCTTGGGTAGTTTTCAGGATAGGACGGTTAGGATGGAACTTTGTGGATAGAAGATCCATCACATTTCTCACTATTTGTATATCCCTGCTGTTTTATTGCTGTCAATATATCTATTTGTTATTTTACTTGTCAAAAATAAGGTTACATTTGCTTCCTCTTCAGGTTGTAATGATAACAATATTATGTTGTAACCTTCCTGCCTTCAGCACTATATCAAAATTCTACCCTTCTCCCTGCGGTCCCTTGCTATTATTTCTTGTCCTGCTCTCTCTGTTCCACACTGATTGCCGTTATCATCACACCATCTCATTTTTTCTTGCTCTCTGAGACTTTGCTTTTTTTGTCCTCTTCTGTCACTTTGTATCTCTCTCCTACAGTGCTCGCTCTTCCATTTCTCTGTGTGTCCAAATCACTCCATCTCTACCTCTTTCGCTGCCACACTCGGGGAAAACAACCGACATAATCTCGGAGTCGCTCGCTCTCGGGATCCGAGTGCTACTTTGTCGCCTTGATTTTTGCCGTTTCGTTCGGGTTCAGTGCAGGTGAGGTGGGACCTTGAGGAAAACTGCCGTGATCGAGATGTATAAATGTTCAGAAATCCCATCAAATTGGAGAGTGCATTCATAGCGTCTTGGAGTTATTGGATGGTTTGAGTGCTGCGTCCCCCAGGCTCCTGGCATTTATCAGCATATTAACCAGTCAGATGTGTTATTTGCTTCAATGACACACTCGCAGTTTAGGGTTGCCTTGCTGCTTTGTGTTTGCCTGTCAGTTGAGGCTGAAATAATTAAGTTCAGCTCAGTTGAATGGGTGCATCTTTTTCTACCACAGCCCAGCGTTCCCCACACACTGCCACGGCGCTGCTTGACAGAGTAATTTACACTTACCACAGAACAATAGCAACCAATTAGATCCGCATTATCTACATCCACTGCCATTCTTCTCTCTGTATTGTTGCCCGTTACAGGTCGTTTGCAGCAGTAATCACATTTCCCCCACGCTGGTCAGAGGCCCAGGAACATCTGCACTGTAACCATAGAGGCAGAAAACTTTATTCACTAACAAACATAGCCAGCTGACTTTATATACGAGGCACAGTGACATTCATCGGCAAACGCAAACGGACACAGAGCGCCTGGGACAAGACCGTCAATCTGCCCCACCTTCCGTCTCCGGCGAGAGTGAGATATCGGCATCTCTCCATTTAGCTCCGGCCAATGGTCAAGACCCAGATAGCATCTGCCCTTTCTGGACGCCGTTGATCTAAAGAGCAACAGTGACAATTATCGACAATCAATGTCTATTTACCTGCCATTCACAGCCACTGAATGAGCTCGTTCTGAATGAAGTGAGTTCTGTCGAAGTTTTTTCTAATAATAGGGTCGAAGTTTCTAGCTTGTTGAAGCTTTTTTTTCCTTTTTCCTCCCACAAGGACAAATGTAGATTATATTGTAATCCTGTCATGACTTTTAAACCGGACTCTAGAGTGAGCAGCAATTGTAGAAGTAAGTGCAGGGAAATGATTTACTTTACAAGGAAGGAGTGGATGTTTGTCACGTTCTGGGAGTGGGTTCCGAGAGGACACTAGGAGGTAAGATAAGTGGTTAGTTGGAGGTTTGGAAACAGGTGAGGTATTAGCAGGGTTTGCTGATGCAGGAGGAGGCGAGTCTAACCACAGGTGTTTGATGATTCTGATGACAGAATCATCATGGTAAAATCCACTGAGGAAAATTCCACTGTCATTAAAAATTTCTTTTGCAGGAGAATCCTGGTCAAACCTGGCAGCAGTATACAGAGTTTATGAAAATATTCACAGCAAAACAGAAAAGCTTAACACTGCCATCAATAAAACCATTAACACAGAGATGATTCCATCTCAAATAAGAACAACCTTAAAACCACTTACTGACAACAGCACCTCTAGGTTGCTAAAGGGGCAACCTAGAGGTTGCATGTTCTTGCAACTAGTTCCAAGAACATGGAGCAGAAAAATGAAAATATTTCAAAATTCAGTTAGGACTTTATGCACCAAAAGTAAAAGTAAGTTCTCACAGAAAATAGACTTTCTATTTATATAGACCAACAATTACAAAGGAATAAGGCCTTGTGAATAAATATATGCTAACGATGGGATCTACGATTGGCTGTCCATCCAATCCGATTGTATGATGTGATCCAGTGATGGCAGCTGATGAACGATGTAGGGTGGACAGACAGGTGAGTAGAGAGGTTGAACAGGTGAGCTAGGACCCAGGGAGCAGCTACCAGGTTGGCTGAGAGAGAGAGATTGATCAGGGAAAAAAAATTTAATATATGTGATAAGACTTATGAGGAATATCACTGGAGTCCAGAGCTACAACATCAACAAGATCCAAACACGGGGCAATCAGTAAAGATACACAACTGTTCATGAATCGCAGAAATCTGCAAATACTTAATATTTCAGATACCAGATATACCTTAATGCGCACAGTGGAACTCAGTCTTTCTATTAAAGTTTTTTCAGCTCTTGATGTCTTTATTGAACAGTAATTAGACAGGAGAGGGAAGGGAAAGACATGCAGCAAATGGCCCAAGACCGGGAATCGAACCCAGGGCAACCAAGTTGAGGACTATAGCTTCCGCACATAGTGCGAGTGCTCTACCAACTCAGTCACCTATCCTACCACCCATCCATAGTTTTCCTCATCTCATTTCATGGGGGTACAGCTAATCAGCAGAAAATAAATGCTAGTAAATGTTTACTTTGACTTGGAAGGGCTTGGAACCTGTTGGTAACTGCTTCCAGTTCTAGTTTTTTATTGTCGGCAGTAAGAACCTGTTCACTTAGCACATCAGCGGATCTTTCAAAATTAAACTTGAGCAATTACTTAATTTCATTTGTTGTTCCCAAGTCGAGAAGTTGAGACAAAAAAAGGGGACTGAGCGTTAGCAGTACCCAGTCATCTGCTACATCACAGCTCATATGTTATTTACCTAACCTAACAAATAGGTACTGCATCAAATTCTTATGAAAACAACTTTCAGCAGCCTAAGTACCACCAATGGTACCAGTCCCACAGTTTAAAAACCCCGGGTGTAGATCTAAGCATTCCACTTGACAACTATGCAGTACTCTGTGCTGTATTCCAATAAAGCAGATTGAAGTTTGTGGTAACATAAACTGTAATAACTGAGCAAGACAGAAATGAAGGATGAAATTGGAAAACCGTTGGTGTATGGTTACAGTGTGTTGGGAGCCTCACACCGATCAAGGTTTTACAGGGACATAAAATCAGGTAAAATGTTTTCATGCATAACAGCTTCATGTGATAATGAAAACAAACACATGAAAAAAAAAGGCTTTTGTCTTTGTTTTTTAGTGGAAATTGCTGGTGGCATAAACAAAACCAGCACAAAAAGTACAACGGGGGAGGGTTACGTACAGGCATAGAAACAGGACACTGACTCTGTTTGACAGAGCAGAGGGGGGGTGTGTGTTGGTGTGTGTGCGTGTGCCTGTGTACCAGCTGTTGGGGCGACTCAGATTCTAAGGATGCAGGAACTGTACAAACATTTCACTTCAAACCGGTGACACCCCTCTGAGAAAACACACAAATGGAAAGGTGGATGCCTCAGCAGCGGTCTGCGCCAGCAGACATCCACAAATAGGACACAGAGCTGAGGAGCAGAGGCAGAGGAAGAAAAAGGTGAGATGACTGAGAAGACAGAGGGAGGGAAAAGAAAAGAGCAAGAGCAGAACTATGAAAGGAAGGAGAGAGCAAGAACCCAAACAGTCGAAGATTCATTTGATTTCCATGTGACAGACATCTAAGGAAATATTCCTATTTTGTTGGCTTAAAATGAAACAAGTAGGTAATTTGGTATTTTTTTATATATATATTAATAGCTACATATTTATTTACTTATGTGTTTTGAATGATTTCAATTGTTAATGAATGCTTCAAATCTACTTTAGCAATGCTAATCCAATCCCTCTCAACAGAGCTTGTTGAGAGGGAATACGTCAAATGGTAGAGTGCCTCGTTTGCATTTTAGAGGAATAGGAGCAATAGAGAATATACTTCAGACCTACAAAATATTGCCGTGATTCTTCAACATTGGATGGTGGGGGCGTTGGGAGGAGCTTTGGAGAAGGGCTTTAGGGTGACCTTGAAGAGGCTGTGCTCACTCTAGACAGCTTTGTTTTGTGGGGTGACCCAGACTCAAGATATTATTGGGAGGCAGAAGAAACACGTTCAGTATTTCAATCCAATCACCATGTTTTACATAGAGTGGAGAGAGGACTCTAGGGAAGGCAAGTTTATCACTACAGCAAAGGTCGGCAAGGTGACAGAGTCCCAAGAGCAGACAAGACTTGTTATAACACGCTGAAGAGTTTGGAAGTTGTGTGGATGCTGTCACTGCCATGTTGTCTGAAGGTCTAGGACAATATTGATGGAATTTCAGACCAGTGTGATTGTCACAACATTTGTCAAAGTCAACTGGAAAATGTACGTTGCAAAAACAACGAGGGTTCCTGCCTCTGAAACCCTGCAGTAAGTTGTTGACAGAGGATAATTGTTGCAACTCTGTTTTATGAAAAGCAATACAGTTTTTTGCATGGAACAATGGACACGATCTTTATTATGAGAGGATCAGGGGAGTTCGGTTGTTTGGTTTACATGTGTTATGTGGATCTAGAGAAGGCTGATGACGGTTTTCCATAAGACATTTTGTTCGGTTGTTGAGGCAGTATTTCATGGTAAACATGTTCTTATGTGCTTTTCATCCCTCTTAGAGGGAAAAGAAAAATGCTCACATTCTATGAGCATTATTTAATTTAGTTGCAAGGTCTGTTAATATTTTTGTTTCTATTGATTTAGACTCTGGTCCCAACAACTGAAACTACACACTTAAATAATAGACTGAACATTACCACACTGATTTCTAGAAAATTTACAGATTTGTTTTTTTCTAGCAAATTTCCAACTTTTCAGACTCTGAAGTTTTGAGATTAACCCCAGAAATATTCTAGAAAAAAAAGGAAATTTCTGATTTTTCTTTTGGCAGAATTTTACTCCTCTTTTTTTCTTTCTACAATAGCCCTAATATGCCGTCATACTCTCACTAATGCCAGCTGATAAACCAGTCATTGTAATGGAAGCCCGTTATGCCCAGTTTTCCAAACTTGCACGCTAAATATATGAAATTTTTTTGTTGTCTTTTTTTGTTGATTGACACCGCAAGAATTAAAACAAACCAATTTCCTCCACCAACACTGGTGGTTTCTTTGTACCTCAACTAATATGTGTAACACCCAACCAGCATGAGCAGAAGGAAAAGCTTCAGAGGTCTTTACAGGGACATTGAAGAAGGTTGAATTCAGTGCGTAACTTGAGTAAAAGTTGGATTTTTGAGGGTCTTCACGTTGCTTTGTGTAATAACCTGGGAGGTGGACTGGGTTCAGTCATTTACCAACAGAATCTCTCAGCCGGAAAGTGACACTTTAAAGGCAAAAATATGAGGAGAGAAAATGGAAGCTGCTCCAAGGGATCTGCAGCTCGTGGCGTGACGCATCATTTCAACTTTTCGGTTGACATTGACGTGGCTGGTGAAAATCCACCATGTAACTTGGTACATGAGTAGGTCATACTGACTCATCTGTAGGATTTAGACAAGAGGAGATAAAAATAGATCGCTGCATATGGGATTTTCCAAAAAGAAGATCCTTGGAAAAATACTCTCAACATCAAAAAGTCACAGTTTCAGTTTTTGCGTCCACAGTTTTATTTTCAAGTGACATTTAGCAATTACATTTACACCACTAATATCTGCGCTGTCGAGTATTAAGTATAACAAAAAGTATGCAGAACAATCTTTACAGGAGCCCGTGTGTCAGTAGATCATATAACCACCTTAATCATTAGCATGGCACGACGTGGCATTAAGGCCATTGTAGGTAGAAAAAAACAGGAATCAATTTTTGTCAAAGAAAATCTCAAAATTTTCTAGAATAAACAAGGAAATTTTAAATTTTGAGAAATTTTGAGATGAATCTCAGATTTTGTTTTTTTTTCTGAGTTTCAAAAGTCAAAACCAGTCACATTTACAGAGCAGCGCCACTCTTCTCATTAGGACGAACAGAGAAGACAACAGTAAGTGCAGTAAGAGACTAATGTTTCATTTCAGGTTGTATATGTATTAAGATGTTGTGTTATTGAGGGGTAATTTCAAGTTATATGGTCGGTGAACCTGAAAAAGGTTGGGAGACCCTAAACTCTACCTCCACGGTAAATAATTAGACCCTTATTGCCAAATCACAGTGAATCAATTACGATGTTTAGATCCTTACAGCTAAGATTTGAGTCCTGTCCTCTCTCTCCTCTCATCAGTGAGAATGAGTTCTCAGTGCTTTTTTTATTCATAGGGCCATCATCTTTTCTTTAATTCCATCTCTTGGCTCCTCTCCCTCTCCGTCTCTCTCTCTTTTTCTCTCTCTCCATCTTTCTCCATAGGTGGTAGTTAGTAATTAAAGTGGTCAGGGCCATTCCATTACCTGGGGATGGACGACTTATTCGGAGGCCGCTGAGATCAAAATGAAAACCAATTAGTGCTGAGGCTTCTGTCCTTACATAATGCAGCAAGAGAAAGCCTGCCTCGTGGTTGGCCTTTGTGTTTTTATTTTTATTTTAAACAATGTGAAGAGCTGTTGCTTGCAGGCTAAGTTTGGATTGGGGTTCAAAGAAGAGAAACTGCTCAAGGCGAGTGGGATTCAACGGGCCATGTGCGCTGGGTATCGTTGAAGAATCGGTGTTTGTAAGGTCACATGCGTTCAGTGAACATGTGAAGAGGGAATCTGAGGCGGGTTGAATTGTCGGGCGAACGTGACGTCGCTTCGTGTTTTCACCTTGAGTACAATCTGAGCTTCAAAGGAGAGATGAATGAAATGCTGAGGAGAAGGCAATGTATTCACATAGGTAAGGAAATGTTCATGGAGTTTTGAGAAGGAAATGAGCAGAAATACACATAAATGAACTGACATTTTTGGTAGTTACAACTTCAAGATGTCTCCTGTATGCAGAAACTATTCCTGTGTTAGGTGTGATTAGAAACTCTCTAGCCTTCCTATTCTGAAATTTTGCTTATTTCTCATCTCCCTTCAGTCCTTTGTCTGACCGTTCTCCCATTGGGTTTGATTTCTCCAATTGAAATTCAACCAGGCCAATCAGAGAACAGAAAGAGCTGCTGTGAACAATTACGGTGATTTTCTGTGTCGTTTTAGAGTTGTGTTTTAGCTTGGCAATGGCAGCGGAGAATCATCCCAGTTCAATTCAACTCCACTTTGGCATTGAGAGGATAATAAACATCGCTGATGAGAAGGGAGAGGCTTCAATGAAGAGCATATGTGACCATCTCCAGGTGAAAATGTGAATGAAACCAGGCATTTCTGAGAGATAAGACTTATACCTGCCTGTAGTTCACAATGTATTTGGAAAAGTTTAAACTGTTCTAAGCTGATTCAAAAACATTTTTGTCATTTTGTTAACAAACCAAATCCCTCCTCTAGCTACATTAGTTTTTCAAAAAATGGTCTTAGAGTAATTTTTCAATACTTTATTGTCTGGGTGATAAATATGCTTTGAACGTAGATATAAATGTAAATTGCTTGTTAATTACAATACAACAAAACATCCATCGGTTAGAAAGTAATACTCTTCGTAGTTTTTGAGAAAAGTACTTTGTACTTTTACTTAATAATATTTTTGAACACCAGTACTTTTACTTGTAATTGAGTACAATTTAAGCAATATAACAGTATTTGAACTTGAGCACAAATTGTCAGAACTCTGTGTTGCCATAGCGTTTTAATCGTTAGCGGAACCAATAGGGTTAGGGCTACTAACTGTGTAGTTACCAGTGCCAAGTACTGAATTTATAGTATAGTATGGAATAACCTAAGTGAAAAATTAATTACCACGCACAGTGATGTAATAGAGACATAAACTGTAGCTCAAAATAAGTACATCATGTACTGACAATACTTTATTATTATCAAAATATAAACGTGATTAGAACGTCTCTGATATTTATCAGTAATGTATTTTATTAATAATTACCTAGTTTGTTTTATTTAAGTGTGTTTTTATTATTTATTAATAAATATTTTTAATATTATTAAATTATAATATTATAAAATATAATTTTGATGACGTAGCTAAAGCTATGGGCAATCTTTGAATCAGTCAGACCTTTGGCATATTGAGATTTAAAATCATATAAATTCAGTCAACAAATTTATAGAGAATAATCATTTTACATTTACATTTTATGTGAAGAAACAACAGTTATTAAAGTACCGTCATTTCTCTGGTGTTTTACCGATCTGTTTTTATTGATGAGCAGATTCTCTGTCGGATTCATGTCAGAACTCGGGTCGGACTGTAATTGTAAGATCAGGAACGGAAAAACCAAACAAACTCGAGCTTAAGAGAGTTCTGGGGAAAACTGGGGGGGAAACAAAAGTCAATGGAATGCAGCCAGTTTGAAGAAAGGTGAGCGTCATTTTTATTGCGATCCATTCAAAATGTCATGGGAGTGGTAAAGTTATTGCCTGATAGCTCTTCGTTCTGCATAGTTTCCTGGAGGGAAACTATGCAGTTTTGACCTTACGGCGGCACTAGAGGGAAGATAAGTACACAGTTATTGGAAATCATTCCAGAGAAATGGTCAAAATGCCACCGAGGTTCAGCTCATATTTGTTAAAGAAGTCATTTTTAATACCATAAATTTGCCAGAGGGAAAGTCAGACAATGACAGACTGGATTATCGTCTTATGAGCATTAATATCAACAACTAAATATAGACGATTCCATCCAGGAGTTTAAGGAACGATGAATGCTGCCTCAACTACTGCAATGGGTTACAAAATACCAACACAATAACCCCCTGCAACTATTTAGTTGAAACAAAGTGACAAAAATATGTTTTTTCATCAAAACATGGAAATATGCTTTAAGAGTAAAAGATAAATAAAAATACATCTAAATGTAGTCATATATATGACTGAATATTTGTTATGTAGGCAATTTGTGGATTATGTCGGCTAAATAGTTAAATATAGTAGAACTATTGTCATATATTTATAAGTCCAAAAAGAAAATAGCCTTGAAATACATCGAATTCACTGATTTAGTGCCTGAATTCATATTTACATTGATGTTGACTGAACAGTTAAGGCAATGAAATACTGCCAGCTGTATGTACACAAGACGTTTTGCAAGAGAATCAACATTCCTAATGTATACTTTTTCTAAAGAATTCACCTTGTTTTAAAACAATCACCCTACCACTCCTCTACTTGGGATATTTGGTGCCTATTCTTCACATTCTAGCTCTGGGAGAACTTGCTGGGGTTCCACACGACTGTCCAAATGGAAAAGAAAGGGAACTGAAGTGCATTTGAGTCGCGGCGGAAGCGTTCCAGAACAAGAAGGTGAAACGGTTCGAACAGGTGTGGGATTATTTTAACGCGACGCGAAAAGACACGATGCCAACAAGCAGGGTTGATGTGATCCAAATGATTCAGTTTGAGGCACCAAAATGAATACAGACTGACCAAGGCATAGAGTTGGTGAATGGACAAGTTTGTACTTCCTTCATGTTTGCTAATGTTGCAAATATTCCACAGAGTGGGACAGATAAACAAGAACATGAGAAACTCAGTAGAAGCAGAGGTCTTTGTGTCTCCTACCATCCCGAAGCGAACCGTCTGGTTGGCCGAAGAATTGGCAACAACCATAACAATGTCAACTATTAACGGCTCGCCTGCAATTATTGTCCCGATTTCAGGAGTTAAACCATAATATCATCTTTTTTTCAGGTTTCTGTGCAAACTTGTTGCAACAAGAGCAGAGACATGAGTTGATTATAAAAACAGAGCACAACCAAGTTTTCTCCACATTCCCAACGTTTAGGAGGGAAGCTTGCTATCGCATTGAGATTCCAGGAAAGTACCAGGTAACATTAAAAAGTGTAATTTATATCATAGTAAAATTTAATATGGGTTGCCCACGTCTAATTAAACTCTGACGTTTTTATGTGTTGCAGATCAGCAGCAGCACAGGATGACAAACGGAGGAGAACAATACAAAGGAGTACGGTAGATAGAAAAAAGGTTGTACTAACTTTTTGAGTTTTTTGGCAGATATGTACTTCTCTCTAGTTTTTTTTTTTTTTTTTTTTATCTACAGTGGCCATAATGCACCGTTCCAGGAGACAGTATTAAGCAGCTTGATGACATCTAAAAAATCAGAGGAAAATTTATCCAAAGACTGAGAAACGTCGACGTTCGTCCAGTGGGAAAGTTTTTCTTTCCTTATCGTTAATCAAAGAGCAATGAAGGAAAATGCGAGGAGTCAGCAGCGTAACGCTGGAAAGCTTCAGTCAAACATTCTTGAACCCTTAACCTACATTACAGGGGGAAAATGCTGACCTTTTTTCCAGACAACAAGGGCGTGTATAAAAAGTATCAATGTTGACCATGTGAAACATTACAAAAAATAAAATCCGCCATTCGGATGATTGACTCAGAGTTTACTGTGAACCATATGATAGCCTGGACCCTAGATTTGTGGCGTTATGATGAGATGGTGGATATTTCCTGGCACACTTTGTGGCCTTTCGGACCAACAGAGTGTTGTGTAAAATCCCACAGCCGACCAAAGTGTTGCTGCCAATTCCAAATGTTCAGTTGGACACTAATTTATTTCTGTACTCTTAACAGAATCGAAAAATCACACCTCTGAAAAATAAACCAAAGAACTATTTTCATATTATGTAAAAGGTAAGATGTCTACCACTGTCCGACAAGGAGATTCTTCCATTTAATTGGCTAACAGAATGTGCCTGAGATTGAAAACAGGGTTTAATGAAGATTTGTGATCTCATCAGGTCCGGTTGATGGGAGTAAACCCCTTTTGTCCAGCATCTCTTGCATTACTGTCTCTGCTGTCCTTCAGGCTTCAGAGAAATCAATAGCTTGTAAGTTTGAAGGCCAGTACAGTATAATGATTAGCCAGTGGGCCCTATTCCTCTTAGCTCACCTAATATGACTTGAAATCTCTAAGACAGATTCTTGCTGGGTCCATCTAAATGAGCAGAACCTCTCATGCTCCCTTTTAGAGGTCGTGGTTTTACCCTTCAAGTTCCTGCCTTCACTGAAGCAGTACTCTCGTTTTCTGCCACAGAGCAAAAGTTAATTAAGGGAAAAATGTTTCCAAAACAATATGGAGGTGTTAAAAAGTAATCTAGCCGCAAACTATGCCCATTCATTGCACAAATCTTTGTCTATACTCTGCCCATGTAAAAAAAAAAAAGAACAAAAAAAAAAACTATTTCGCATTTGCTGTTTCTATGAAAAAAGAAATGAAATTAAAATGACATGTTAATAGGCTTGTTCACACAATAACTTATTAAAAGTCATCTCAGTTACATTACATATTCCTAGCACAGCCATGATGCTATCGCTCATCATCGATCATCAATCAGAAGAAACTTTGTTGCCTTATTCAGGCGTTGGAATGACAAGCCCCGCCTACTTGGGAGTGGCTACGTATGCAGTGACATTTTACAGAAGAGCTATGGATTCAACATGTTCAAATCACACAACCTTTTATGTACTGTGATGCTGTGAGAGCTCTGATGGAGCCAAGCTTCACGTTGTCCAAAAAACCCCAACAAAAACAAACCATCATCTCTTCCCACTTCCTGTCATCTTCTTTGTCATTTCCACCAGTAGTAACATCATGTGACATGTATGATGTGAAAGAAGTGTTTCCATTGCAAATTTGCGAAATTAACTGACTCTGATACGATCAAAAAAACCATTTTGCTCATGCTAGAGCAAAAACGTTTTCTTAAAAAACTTGTTTCCAAAATCGGCGTTGTTTCTTTAAGCTAATTTATTTTCATGATCTCTATTAGCAACATTTTATGGTGAATGGAAAAGCTGCTAGTGTCCAAGGAGGCCAGTGGCTACAAATAACCGCATTGCTGCTGTATGCAAACTGGTGTGATGCAAAAGAAGTGTTTCGATTGCAGTTTTGCACAAAGTCCAACAGGATTGAGAAACCTCTTCCTTTTAGCAAAAAACATGAGTTTTTGGAAAATCTTTTGGGACTAGACAAATTTCTCCTACGGGAGATAAATAAATTCTCCTATCTCATCCTATCTTATTGCTTTTTCTGTCCATTTTTCCGACTTGGTTAGATTAAGACTCTCAACCTAACAAATTTCAGTTATACAAGAACGTACCAAGGTCTTAGCTCTTAACGTTGGGTTGTTTTCCAATAATTCAGAAAAGAAAGGAACCAGAAATAACCAGAGCTTCATAGAACACTTCTCGTCTTCAGACCTCGTTCCACGTAGCAGAAACCATAAGCTCCTTTCAGCCACTGAATCGCTGGCTGCGTCTTTTCAAAGACGCTCAGCCGTAAGTATGAATACCTTCAGAGACAACTCCAAATATATGAATAAAATGTTAAAGCACTCTGTTATCTCTGAAGTGTCTTTTGAAAAACGGAATTATATGTAACTGGTTGAGATGTTTACCTTAGACGTTTTTTTTAATATTCAGCTTTTCACTGCGACGACAGCGAGGTTGAGTAAGATGCTTAGTGGGACTTAGCAGAACATTACACAAATGGTGTTGTGTTTTTTTACAGTGGGGTTTCATTTAGAGGTTATGAGCAGATAATGAGCTACATGCTGTAGATAATTGCCTTCACCTCTTTATTTGACATTATTAAGTTGCCATTTTTGATGATGAGACACTGACCACCAAAACTATCTTGGAATCAACATCTTTACACTTACATTATGAGAAAGAAATGTGTAATGTGATGCCATTGCTGTAAAAACAAACAAACAAAAACAAAACAGAAAAGCAGCAAATGTTACTGCTAATGCTAAAGTAGCAGTAATAAAGAAGTCATTTGTTTATTTCATTTCTACACGGTTTATGCAAAAATAAAACAGAAAACAGCTGCTACATTTAACTTTGAAGTCTTTTCCACAACGTATCATGTCTTTTTAACATTTGTAGACTAATAGGAGTACAACAAGCTGATACTAGTTAGCCTGTCTTTTTACACAATTTCACTTGATTCTCATCTCCCTTCAGTGCTCCATCTAGGATTTCTCCCATTGAGCCTAATTTCTCCAGTGGAATTTCAATGATGATGTAGATTTTTAGTCTACGACCATGTGGTTGTGTTTAGCAATGTTGGCAACATTTCCAAATACTGAGCAATAAAAGTCAAGAGCAAGAGGAATTTTTAATAAGCTTCGTCACTCTGGCGCATTACATACGTCAAAGTCAAATGTTAGCGATTGGGTAAAATCTGATCTAATCATTTAAAACTTCAACAGAATGCACACCTGAAGGAAACAGTCACTTCTCAATAGCTGATTGTCCAGACCCTCTGTATGATCACAGCGTAGAAGACAGGTCTCAAACTCCAGTCCTCAAGGGCCGCTATCCTGCAGTTTTTAGATGTGCCTCAGGTACAAAACACTGGAATGAAATGGCTTAATTTCCTCCTCCTTGTGTAGATCAGTTCTCCAGAGCCTTAATGACCTAATTATTCTATTCAGGTGGTGCAGCAGAGGCACATCTACAAGTTGCAGGACTGCGGCCCTCCAGGACTGGAGTTTGAGACCCCTGGCGTAGAACAAGGGGCTGGTGTTCACCAGACTAGACTGGCTTATTTGTCTGTATTGGTTAATGGCTGCAAAATGATTGTAGGTTTCCAACTGTAGTTACTGATTGATGGATGATGCTCCTGCAGGTCTGACACCACCACTATCTGTGATTTTCATGACAAAGATATTTATAAATCAGCTGAATTTGTCTTTTTTGTGGTAGCCTGTTTTCAACTAACTGACAGCAACAGATTTGGGAGGGGCAGTGTTACATCCTTTCGTGCTGCATGCAGCCTAAGAAAACTCTGGTTACACCGGCAATTTCTCTAAGCATCTTATTTAAGAGGATGATAGAACAACGTGGTTGAGGTAGAGGTCGTTTCTTTTGTTTTCAAACTGATGTAGCCGGGTTTGTAAAAGTATTCGGAATGCCAGAAAGTTCAAATGGAGATCCACCAATTCATTGACTCTAGAGGTACAGTATGTACTTGATTGAGGTGAAAGCAAATGAAACAAGTCTGTGGTCTTTACAGACATGGAGTCATCCGTCTCGTTCTGTCTTCCTGGTCCCCAATGCCCTCCAGCTAATCAGTGCAGAGCTAAAGTGGTCACTGGTCAGTACTGACTTCGCCGGGAATGGAGATTGGCAAATGGAGCACCATAATTTGTAATGGACTCAATCTGAAAACAATTTGAGGTCACAGTGATGAAGACGTGCTTCTCATTCGCTCAATAGCCTTTTTGCAAATTACTATCCCTGCGACGTGAAGGCAAAAGTGGCCCAACGCCCGTCTGCTGGGGAATGGGCACGAAAACTGGGCCGAGACTATTAGATTTATGTCATCTAATTTTACTTATTGAAGTCGATTAGGCTACAAATATAACGAGATGTTACAGAAATACAATGTAGAAAAAAGTATCCATTACAGATTTTTCTTGCTTTTTTACTTTTGGTCACAGTTACATTTTATAGACCGTAGAAAAAATGGTTCTATCAGGTAAAAATCAGGTGTGTCAATAGAAATTGCAGTTTTCAAGTGAAAGTAACCGTCCCTCCCTCCCTTGGTAGACTTGCAAAATTGAGCTAAATTAGCAATTAGCAACATTTTTGCTGCTTCAGCCAGAGTTCAAATGACCAGAGGAGCTGAAAGGGTGAAAAACCGTCAAAGTTGTTTCAGCCATTCAGATGTGGACTTTCTGGTGTGCTGCTTGTTGTAATCCTGCTTTATAATGCAACGAGTTTAAATTCATCATCCGACACCAAATGTCGACAAAAAAAAAAAAAAAAATTGCAATTGTGGTGTTTCCCCTAAATAAGAAATGCAGATAAAATTACATGTGAATAAGTTTGTCCAATAACACAACAAGTGATCAAACCTGTAAGATAAAAAAAAAAAAACGCCATCGTCTTACAACTTCCTGTTGTCTGTTGGGGAGCCTTGCGCACGTGGTGCCAGGTAGCTTCGTTGTACAGAGAAAAAAAACAAAAGTGCCTGTTGAGGCAGAAAACCACCTAATGCTCACTGACAGAATATCAGTGGCCCGCAAGCAAAGGGATGCTGGCACAGGAAGTAGGGAAATGTGCGATGCTCAGCGGTAGCTGCTGCCTTTGGCCTGCAGACATGAAGAAGGCTGAAATTCAATCAGTCACACCCTGAAAGTGACTTCAGCTCTCTGGCTGCGTGTTTATGCGTGTGTGTATTTTAGGGTGTGTGAGTATATACCTGGTCCTATGCTACAAGTAAAACCAGCTGTGAACACGCTCATGTGTGCGGTAAGTCGTGCACATGTGTGAATAATTCTAAATGTGTCTCCACTTTAGAGAATGCCCTTATTTTCTTAACTCGCTTGTGCATTTGCATGCACGGAGTTTTTTGGGGGGTTTTTGCAGTTGAATGCGGATGATTTAGCTTTATATTGCTGGAGTTCCCTCGGTTTTTGTTGCTTCGCCCCCATTAAACTTTGTTCTCAAGAGGAAAGCGGGTGATTATGTGGGGAAATGACGCAATGGTTGGTAGTTTTCAAATAAAGCAAATGGGGTCTCTGCAGCAAAACCGCTATTGTTATTTTTCTGTTAAATGAATCGGTTTCTGAGGGGCAGAGAAATACTCTAAAACTTTACACAAGTGTAAGCCTCTAAGGAAAGGTTTGTATTTCAATTCAAGTAAAAATGTACGTGGCCAAATGGCTGAACTGTATGACTTATCGTCCATGACAAGAAGAAAAGGTTTCCAACAGGACAGTTGACCAAATGATTTTTTTTTTTTTTACAGTTTTAGTGATTTTACACATGTGGATCTTTAAAGAACTACTCCTAAGTATTTGATTAGTACCATTATGTGATTAAACATTATTTAAATAGTCCAAAGCCCACAAGAAGTCAGCCATTTTGGTCCAAAGCTGTCATTTTGTGCCTTTTACTACTTGTATCTGATCCTAAGGATTTACAGGTAAAAAATTCAAAATAAGCCATTTAAGTATAAAGGGATTAGTTGAAACAATAGATTTTGTTTTAATAAACAAATTTTTTCAGATGTAAAAAGAATACAATAAAAATTCTGCAGGCATTTCAGGTTTTTAACTAAACTTTTAAATAGAATGTTGTCACACGGATGTCGCCATGCTGTGTACTGCTGCAATGAATCCTGGGTAGCATGACGAATGCGAGTGCTCTAGTTCTGCCCAACTAGAACAGTACATTTTGTGCGATGAATGAGCTCCTGCTAGTGGTGTTAGCTCCTGCTAATGATGCTAAGTCCTGCTAATGGTCTTAGCTAATTCCCATGGTGATAACTCCTAGTAATGGTGTTAGCTCTTGCTAGTAGAGTAAAAAGTAGGCCCCAAGCCGGTCGTGTTTGCTTGATTCAGCAGATATTTCCTGTGTAATTTCACATCCAAACTTTAAGGCAGATTTTACCCAAACCATGACCACCTAACTAACGGTAACGGTGCTAACTACCGCCGCACCACACAGCCCTTTGTCTAGAGGTAAAAAGCTAACTATGGTTCGTACTTATATATATATATATGTATATACAGTATATAACTATAAACTTTCTATAACTATACATAAATACATAGTTTTCCCACCCATCTGTCTTTTTATGTTTGGAAATTCTCAGCTGATGATACATATTTCACTAGAAGAAATTCACAAGAGGAGATTAAAAATAAAACTCTACTTCTGCAGTTAAAGAAACCCATTTGTTGATGTGAGCAGAAGCGATTTGGTTTTCCGTACCAGTTGCCATGACGACTTTTATAGGATTTAAGAGCAATGGTTCTTTTTGATTGACTGACTCGTTCTGACTTGTTTTATTGGGAGTAATGGTTCCTAAATAATATAATAACGTACATTAGAGCAATGCATAATAGCTATCATGTGTGTTTAAAGACATTTTGTAAAATATAGGTAAGTCTAGAAGCCATGGAGGCAGTATAATGTTGTTTTTTTATCCAGCCTTACAGATAGACAGCATGTATCCATGTTGTTGCCTGTGTGTTTCTGTATGCAGAGCAAGTTTCCGTATGTTGGCGTGTGTGCGTGGGTGTGTGTGTATCAGTTTCCATGGGGAGTTCTACCTCAGCCTGTCAGTGTGGGTTTCTGTCTTCTGTACAAGCAAAGGTTAGCTCTCCCAGGAGCAGCCCGCTGCCGAACTGGCCTTTAGACACACAGAGGAGCTGACGGCAGCACGTGCACGCGACATCAAAATTCACAGGTGCAGCTACATCCGCTTTGTTTGACAGATAAAAGTTTGGACAAACCACAGTTTGACATTTGAAAATGCTGTCATCTGCAAAGCTGGAAAAAGATGTGCATAAATTCCAGCTCTGATTTATAAGGCGGCTCGTTTCCGTCGTCCCGTTGCCCCACTTTCTAGTTTATTTTGGTTCTTCCGATCCGATTTGACGTTAGAAAACAGAGCATACAATTCTCTCTGACGTTTGCTATTTTCCCCAGTAAAAAATCCTCAAAAAAAGGTTTTGATTAAGGAAACAGCTTTGCCACTTTGTCATTGTTGAACCAGGTTTAGTATCATCAAAACACTCGTGGCATTTTTATCTTATGTGGTATCATACTGCACTCTATGGGGGTATAATAGTTTGAGCTACCCTCTAAAATTTATGAATGCATGCAATATAGTTGATTATTACTTTTTTTGTTTTGCTAGTATATCTATAAGCTACATAAACTAGCCTATAGTATGTAAGGTGGCATAGCTGATATGTAGCAGCTACGTTTAGAAAGTCTGCTAGCTTAACCTTGGAAAAACAAATACCTACCTTGACTTTTGCTTCAGTGCTCTTGGGGGCTTGCTAGCTAATATGCTAATGTCATTAGGGCTGCCAATTTCCATTACTCTCTTCAGGTACATCTAGACACATGCACATATCAGTTAATGAGCTGCACACAAGTCGGGTTTAGCTACACAACCACACAAAGCCATTTGGACGGGTGTTCCCTCCCCACACACACAGCACAGAAGCACATATACTGTCCAAATGATCCATACCTGCCAATAATGAGCCGGAGGATAATTGCTAGGAACAAGTCAACCATGGACCCTCTGTTATTACACTTTGGTCATCAATATGAAGTGAAGCGTAGGACAGCTTGTGTGTTTGTGTGGACAGAACAACAACACAGACAAAAAGAGAAAAAAAGAGGGAGGGTGTGCAGTGATGCAATTTGGTGGTAACATAAAGAAAAGGCTCTCAGAAGTTTGAAACTATGCGAGCAGTTCTTTGAGGCAACAACCCATACTTTGTTCTTTCATTTTCAGAGCACGGAAAAACAAAAATCCAAGTATGAGATGACGCACCGTTATCAGACAGTAGCCATAATGAATTATCATAGCGGTTCAGTTCAGGGAGTTGAGCCGAAAGGTCGTAAACAACGAATGACCAAAAGAAGAGTGGAGAACAGTGAGACATGCAGTGCAGAGCACGAGTCTCTGTAATGTACATGACAGTTTGCTCAAAACACTTGGACTTTTTTATGTTTCTTCTCCATATGTCAGCACACATTATTTGCACTGATGGTAAAAAGCGTGATTAGAACTGCTGCCACAGTATGGCATACACTTTAGGTTGGAAAATTTTTTTCCCTATTTGTAGGTGTTATTCTTACACTTTCACAGTGATATAGCTACTAGGGTTTTGGATCCTGGCCATTGAAGGTCTCTTGGTGCAATGGCTCCACCAGCCCAACACCATATATGTTACATTAACAAGATGCTCTAAGGGTGTTCTCACACCAGATAGTCTGGTAGATTCAGTTTGATCGGGGACCAAAATTGCAACTTTTTGTTCATTTTCAGTCGATGCCGTTGTCTGTCATATTGTCAAACGATCCAAACCTTTGAGCAACCTGTTGCCCCCCTCGCCTATAGTGGCACTGCACCAAAAACCACTGGAGAAATTGACAAAAACCTCTGAAGAAGACAACTTTTCTCTTCATGAAATGGAAACAAAAATGGAGAAATGTGAGATCTTGGACATTGTAGGATTTCTCTTTTGTCTTTGGCGAATCTGCCAATCACACTCTTTAGAAATGGGCTCAGAACGAGATATTTCTCCCGCTAGCACTGGACACGCACACAATGGTATTGTGGATAGTTATACTTACCCACAATACCATTCGGTAAAGTCAGTTTTCTGCTTTTGTAGCAGTCTCTGGTCTGCTTGATGTTCACCTTTGCATTCGAACCACACCAGAGTTTACTCCAATCGAACCGAGACCTAGAATTTTCAGAGTTTGCTTTATTGGTCCACATCAGAGTTTGATTGTGCATTTGCACCTCCCCAAACAAACCCACATTTTTTTTTTGCAAATGAGCTAGAGTTCAATTAATGCAGACTAAACGGGATTAATGTGAATGCACCGTACATCACCCTCAAGTTTGGGCTGTCCGGGTTGCATTCTAACTCTTTTCTATCAGTTCTTTCATTTCCTTCACTCTAACTTGTTAATTTTGTAGCTGGAACTCACTTCCTCTCTAATCTTCACAAACTTTAAAATCTGTTTATTTCCAAATCACCATAAAATGTGGAGGGGCTCTAGTGAGGGTTTAGACTATAAATTCAATAAAACAATTTAATAAAAATCTTACATTACTCTTTAGTTGTTTTTTCCATCACATGCTTGTTTCTACAGACACTTTTACAGCTCAAAAGGCCCAAAAGAAATCCAGGCAAAAAACAAAACCTGTGGAGTGTTGTAGTAAATCGCCACCTTCCTAAAATAATGTCCAAGTCATTTTTTTTTGCCAAAAGTTATTTTGTTACAGAGAAATGAAAATCATCTTTTTCTTTGAAAAAGATCTTTTCAGTAAAAAAAAAAAAAAAAAGACTTAAATGGTATGCTGAAAAAAAAATTGGTATTTTATTTAACCAACCAACTGATATGATGCAGAAGCCAGATTAACTTACCCCCCATTCACCCACACTGTGTGGTACCCAGCCCAGTTAACAGACAGGAAGATTTCCTCAGGGGTTGTGATCTTACTCTAGATAGAAAAAAAAAATAAGAAAAGGATTTTCTCATCTCTTGCAATAGTCCTCTATCCCCCTCAGCGCATTCTTTTTTTCACCCTGCGATTACACCACCGTGTCTGTCGATACTGTGAGAAAAAGAGACCAACTCTCTCAGCCTAGGATCATTCTGCAACGAGGTGATCCTGGCTTTTCCAGATGTGATCAATACAAACCTGTTTGGCTCCAAATCACCTCCACTCTAAGCTGACTGGACAGCTGATGGAGGAGCTAATCTTGAACGATGGACAGTGGGTCTATTACCCCCTACCCGCTGCCCCACCTTGAAGTTGAGGTTTTGAGCCAGACGGCAGCTGCGCAGCTCAAATGATGCATATTAATCATTCAAATGACTTGGAAGGAAATCCTCATTGTGGAGGAGAGTAGCTCATAATTTATTACACTCAGCAGCTGGAATATTAGGGGTAAAAACCCCAAAACATCTGGGCATATTTTATACACAGTCTGACAGAAAACAAATAGAAGCAAAACAGTTATCACTACATTTGTAACACATTGACATGATTTCCTTGTACCTGCCATTTTTTATGCTGCTCCTCTGCTCTGCCCCTCCCTCTCCTGATGATTGCTACCACCGGTTTTAGTGCCTGTATAAACTCCTCGTCCAGATCCTTGGCACAGCTTTCGAGCGTTTCATTTCTTCAATCCTGATTGTGTACCTGACCTATTTTCTGCCTCCTGACCTTCATCTCTACCTCCTCCCTCTGCTCTGATTCTGGTTCTGAATTTTTGCTTTATGTACTCAGACTCTGATCGCTTCCTCACAGATTGTGGATCTGTTCCGCCTTCTCTTCCTGCCATGTTGCTAACCTGGATCGTTTTACCAAGCATCGATTTTTGGATTGTGGAAATTGTAACCACTAGATGCTTTTGCATTGCAAAAGCTCATGAATCTTTGTCTAGATTATGCTGATTTAAAAGAAGAAGAAGAAAAAAAACAACTCAGCTTTGCAATTGGATTGTTTCCATTCAGTAAGAATAAGATTGAAAATCCTGGCAGCGACAGATGTAAACACTTACATGATACATGTTCATAATTCAGTCATGGCTCTAGCTGCGAACCGTCATCGTCCGATTACTTCCTGTTGTCTTCTTTGACGTTTTTGCCAGGAGTGACATCTGGCTGCTCATCACCTGACTCATGTGACGCAAAAAAGTGTTTCCGTTGCTGACTGTCCGGTTGATTGGTCTTTTGTTTGTTAGACGGGCTGGTAAATTCAAAGCTTTCTTGACTCTTCAAAACATGCAAAGCAAAGTCAAGTTTATTTGTAAAGCAACGAGACAATTCAAAGTGCTTTAGACCATGCTGCAGAAACCAACTGGGAAACAGCAGTAAACATTACATTTTGTCAAAGGCCGTCATCAAAATTAAAAAGCAAATATACATCAGATACACTGATTAGTGTTCCAGTTGTTGTGAGTCAAAAGGAACTCTAAACAGGTGGGATTTTAGGCTTGATTCAAAGTAAGTAAAGCGTTTCAGTAGCTTTGCAGTTTTTTGGAAGTTTGTTCCAGATCTGCGGTGCATAGAAGCAGAAAGGCTGGCTCCACGGCCGCTTTGCCCCGGCCAGTCGATTTTACCATCACTCAGGGAGAAGTCACCCAAATGTTTGTAGACTCATGACAAGCACTTCTTAGCATCAGCTAAATCTATGCAGAAACAGTTTGGTTTGTTAATTAAAGTGCAAACTGCAGCAGATGGTGGATGCAACAGATGGCCAACAGAAAAAAAAAATCTACTTAATGCCATTTGTGGCATAATCTCATCTGATCTGTGCCTGAAAAAGTTTCCTTACTTTAAAAGATTCTAACAAATTCATGTATCTATAGAGTTCTCAGATCACACAGCCAGACGGCGTCTCAGAGCAAAATGAAATTCAGGGTCGTAGAGCTGAACTCAGGCAAGGCAGACTTTTGTTCATCCACTTCAAAGAAAAATGGAATTGATGTTAGCTGGTAATTTCCTATGACTGTCCCCGCACACACACACACACACACACGCACACACACACACACACACACACACACCCACACGCCAACAACCTTGTTTCCTCTTCTTTCAAGCTCTACAATTTCTCTTCAGCTAAACAACAGTTGTTATTTTTACCCATCAATTTAATCTGGATGGGATTTCTGAACAATTTTCACAACTACTATCAAAATCCCAGAGGGAAATCTGGGAAATCTAAAGTTGGGGTTTAGGCCAGACGTGCAAAACACAGTAGCTTAAACCAAAAAACCAAAAAAATTATCTTCAGATATGTAGCGTTTTTATTAGTGAGTGCCTTTCAACTCAACATGTTTCAACATAGGAATAAACACCTATTTAAGCGACTGTGTTTTCTAACTGACCTTAAGAAAACATGCTTTGCTTTTAATAGATTAACCCTGATGGTAGAAATCAAAGAGCATAGAAGCATAGAAGAGGACAAGTGTGAATGCAATCAGAGGAAAGACTGAAAAGGTTTAAGAGTTGTAATGCCATTGGAGACAAGAGGAGCTCTCCTCTCTCATCTATTTTCCCTTAGAATCCGTTTCCATCAATACCGCAGACATTCACCCAGCGCCTCCGTTTGAGGACGGCCATCTCCTGTCGATAGAGCCCATTGTGCCTCTGGAGACTCTCAAATCTTCTTAAGTCTTTCCCTTCTTGACGCCACCTTTTAAAGTTTTATTCTTTAAGGTAACAGCGAGTTCTGCGTGTCTCTCAATCAGATACGGTCATTTCAACCGGCCACAAATTCATAAGTTCATTGCGATTCAGAAATAAGTCCACAAAAAAAAAAAGGCTGCAAGTCGACCCTTTGTCATCGCAGCATGCGTCACATCAGATCACAGTTCATAGGTTTCCTGTGCATGATCTCCGATGAAAGCAAACAGAGATCTCTGACTGCCTCCCTCCAGAGTGAGACGTCTGACTTCCTCAGAAACAGTTGGGATCGGCGCTCGCACCTCCCACACTCCCACCCACTCAGGAGTCCCCCCAGGATTGTGTGCTCATCCCCCTATTGTTCTCTCCTTCCACCCACGGCTGCAGAACAAGAAAAGAAAAGAACTCTTGTTAAGTTTAATAAAGACACTGAAGAGTGAGGAGACTTTATATGATGAGACAAGCGTACCTCGGTAGACCATGGAAATTGATGTAAAAAAAAAAAATGTTGGGAATCAAAAAAATATTTCTCATATGTCCAAAGAAATTTAGTACATCAGATTGTGGAAGTGAGGCACCTGAACTCTTCCTTTGTAATGTAACCCTAGTAAAAGATATGTATGCCCACAAATAAAATGTGTGACTGTTTCGCATTGGGGTTCTTTACCAAGCAACTAAAACTCAAACCCAGTCGAGCCTCATCATGGTGACCCTCTTTAACAACAATGTTTAATGAACCAAACGGACATGTTTAATTTGCATTCCCAAATTAAGTGCCTTGCAAAGGGATTTACACCCTTTAAGCTATTTTACTTTCATATGTTGGACTCCAGTTTTATTCTATGCGAACTGCCTCTCACCACAGAGACATCAATGACCTATAAAGCTGATGAACCTGGAAGATCCCACGTGGGAAAAGTCCCTTCGGACCATCTGGCTCCTCTCACAGGCCAGTTCATACTTACGACACATTACCAACAGAATTCAGTAACTTTACATCTTGCAGGCAGTCCTCAACCTATAAATGAAAATAAAATATTGAAGGTAAGACTGGATTTATGTTCGGTCAGCTAGGTACTGTGGCTAAATCTATCACAGTAGCATGAAAGTGACTCATTTCACATTGAAGTGGATGATGACCAGTTTTTAAATAAATATACTAAACTAATCTAAATTTCCTGACCCCAATTGCATATTTAGTTAACTGTTATTTTTATTGGAAAACTCAGGTTGTTGTTGACTTCAGTGAGAAAGGTCTCCTTGTGGTCTTGTTAAATTGTAGCCATCTTCTCTTTGTCCCACTTTGGGTGTTTATTGAACCCGAACTTTTATCAGGGAATGTTAATTTGGTTGGGGAGTAACCTGAATAACTGATGTTCGATTAATTGGCTTGGTTAACAACAGGACAAAATTTGAACCTCGATTTGATGACACTAATACTTATTTGCATTTAAACTTCACGTGTTCTGGGCAGAAGTGCGCAAAACTAGGTTTGTTATTGGACACATTGACGGTCAAAATCGTAATCTACAAATGACTCTGTAGTCTGACTTAATGGGTAATGCAACCCAGGCCCAAATTTTGCTTTAATCTTAAATGAAACAAGTGCTGAAAGAACGATGCCTGAGGCTGATGGTGTGCAGGCTTCGAAAGGTGTAACAAAAACTCCTACCTTTTATTTCTGTCCTTTCTAATTCCTTAAGTCATTTAGAATATGGACTCCATCCCCTTTTTTCATTAGTTTCGAGGAAAGCCCATAAAGGCCAAGCCTGAAAAGACTACGGACTGTGCAGAAATTTCAAGTGGTGAATTATTTGGTTTAGAGGGCAAATTCTCTTCTGCGCTCTCCTCCCTGCCCGTAGCGCTCTTTTCTCATTATCCCATGGTCTCTATCTGCATGAGAATTGCATATCAGTGACTCACAGAGTCGGCGTAGCAGCTGCCAATGATGCTCACAGCATTTTCAGATAGCTTGAGATTGGCGTATATTAAAAGGGAGAGTGAAATGAGGATGAGAGAGAGATCAATGGCAGGAGCAAAGAGGATTAATGCCACACATGTGCAGAGGTGAAGACATTGCTGGAATAAAAACAAGGCAGCGGTTGTTGCTTTACCCCACTGGACCAATGACTTACTTAGGGATACTTGTTCTGACACGCCGGTAGGTCTAGTGCACCTAGCAGGCTTATGAGCTTAGTGGAATACAGAGCAAACCTGTCAATATAACAGAGTAACAAGCCAATGAGAGGGAAAAACAATCACAGTAACTCAAGGGAGGAAAATAGCCTTAATATTTCCCCTCAAATAGAAAGAAGGAAGAGCATGAAAGGCAGAAAACCGTTTACTTGCACTTTTACCAAGGCATTATCCATCCAATCCTTCTGTCTCAAGGACACACTTTGGGATTGGAATTGTTTTCAACCTGGCAGAACAATCAGCCGGGTTCTTAGCTGGCAGAACTGGACACGGGAGTTTAGTTGACCAATCTACATGTGTATAGTGGAACTTTGTAAGGATGCTACGGGAGTACTGGGTTGCTTTCAAGGTTTGGTCAGTCTTTCCATATGCAAAGTTTCACTTTTTCCTGGTGCAGATTAGAGTCTACCATGGCTGGCTCTTTGTTTCTGATCCTGCGTTTGGTCTCAACAAACAGAATACCGAGAGGCCCAACAATGGAGAAGAGCTCGCCTGGTTTGGGAATCAGATGCTCTCATCTTTGCTTTTTGTTGTTGATGTTGTTGTTGATGTTGTTGTATCAGCGTCTTCGAGCCATGACCTCCAGGCCTTCTATTGGAGTGTGTGAAGGTGTGAAGCTGTGGATTGCTCGTGCTGCGTTGGGAGTCAGTCTCTGGCTCAGGTCCAAAAGTTCAGGAAGGTGATCTCTTGTTTCTGGATGATAGTAGGGTAGAATGGGAGGTGGGTAGACAGATTGGGGCCTTATTTTGTGTCATCTACTGAGAATCAGGTTCAGACTAAATGTGTTGAAGTGGAAGCTAGCACATGACTCTTCATGGTATGTAAAGAAGTTAGGTTTATTTCCTGCCATGAGACAGGAAATAAACCAAAAGATAAGGAACACCATTGTTCTTGTTCTACCTATTGGGGTTTGCAGATCATCCCCCCCAAACATATCGGAGTGTTTTCACAACACTGTATGTCTTTTGTCATAAGGAAATGCATATAATGAGATGCGGACTGTGTAACTCGATGAATTCTGTTCTTGTTTGGCAAGCAAGTACTAAATCTAAAGACACTAATTCATGGAATTTCTTGGTTTGGTCTTTTTAATAATGAATTTTTGTAATATCTATGATGTGAATGCTACTATACTACACTCACTGGACTCAGGCGATCTCCATTCGACTCATTGTAAAACTGCTAGCACCAATTCGCTGGACTTCTGCTGAACTGGGTCAGTCACTTAGTAGGGAGGGAATATTTATGCAATGACTTACTTTATATTAAATACTTTAATTGTTATTATTTTGTATAAATAAGTTTGACATTAAATAGTTTTTTAACATATTTTTGTCACAAAAAAAAGATCTAACTTTTTATAGGTTCTGTATTTAAGTATCCTCCTGATTCTACAAGTCTGGCAGTAATCACACCTGGGTGTGGCTGGTAAAATTAGACAAATACATGATTATCAGGGTTAATTCATGATTGCACTGGGAAGTGGAGGTGAGTGTGTGTGTGTGTGGGGGGGGGGGGTGGGGGGGGTGGGGGGGCAATTATATTTTCACAAATGGCCAAATGTTTTTAGAAAACTTTTATTCCCCTTCCGGAATGCCTTCCGATGTTTTATTCCCCTGTATTAATGTATTAGAAATGATTTCATAAGAACAGCTTAAATGCCACAACAAAACAAAAAGGGATCATTCCTCTTAGGGGTTGAAATACTTTTTCACAACACTGTATGTCTTTTGCCATAAATGTGACATTTGAGGTTGGAGTTAAATCTGGTCTCTGAAACTTTGGGAAAATAAATGACACCTCTTCGCCGCAGCACTACACTTAAAGCTTTTCTCCCCCCCTTCAACCGCGGCTCGCATGAATCCCTCACACCTCTCTTCATTTCCACAGGAAGAGGCAGCTTGGAAGAGAATGAGATGAAGGGTGATAAAATCTGGTGTAAAAGGGTGTAAAGCTCATCTGTAACAGAAAAAGACAAAAAGATTGCTATAGTCTTTTAAAACGACAAGCTCTCTTCACTTTTTACTCGCTTTAAACTAAATCCACACGGACAGAAGAAGGGCCTCTGAGAGGGAGAGTTGTGGAAACTAGGAAGGAAAAAGCGAGACATGATGGACGGACAGACGTGAAAGGCAGTAGAATTGTAAAAGAAAAAGTGGATTCGAGGAAATGGGCCGAGGGATGAAGATGGAGCGGTGGGAGACAGAATAATATCAGTATCATTTTGTTTTACAAGAAGCTGAAAGGAACATAATTGATGGGAAAGTGACAGAGAAGACACTAAGATGGATGTAAATTCTATCGTCTGCAGTGTACAATCCCATTCAATAAATTAGAATATGCCTTCCAATGTGAAGTGTTAGTCTGGTTAAAAGTACATTTTGAAAATATGAAACCTATGTTTCAATATCTATATAATGAATGTGATTTTCATAAGCCCTATATTTCTGTTTCAAAGTTTTTTGTGTGTGTTTTCATATAATTATTATAATCTTAAATGTAATCTTTTCATGAACTGCAAACAGAAAATTATTATATCTATGAGAAATCAAGGCTAGCAATCAGTCTGTGTGGAATTAAGCTAAATATGTTTTTCTTAATGATGGAGTTACTCACATGAATGAACTCTTCAATAATATTCTGAGTTGTTGAATATAATTGAATATATATATATGTATGCATAACGCTATCACTATCACTATATATGTGTAATGTCAGACAAATGAACAGATGAACTTAGAAAATCCTTGAAAAATAAAGTCTGAGATCTTGCAGCCTACCAGTAGTGGGCATCGCTAACTAAGACGATAGTTGCGCTAACCCTAAAGCGCTAATTGTAAACATTAGTTCCTCTAATGCTAAAGCGTTAACTTCAATTCAAACTATCGGCCCTGGAAAGACGACAACCCTTCAGCTGGAATTTAATTTTGACATGATAATTGACATGTTCTTCAATTCCCTTAGGTATTGCATTTATTTATATCTTGCTCTTTACTGTCTGTGTTTTATGTTTTTTTTTTCCTGTAATTTTATTGTTTGAAATAGTTATTGGGGAAATTATTCCCCAGTAGGAGAGGAGAACGAACTGCCTTCACCCCCTTCAAATTAAGAGCATGAAAACAAATGTTTAACTATTTGAAGAATTATTAACTGTTGCTAACTTTGTACTTAATTTAGGAGAAGCTAAAGGCACTAAACCTTAGCTTCTGCTAACCTTTTCAAAAGTTAGAACAAGCACTAAAACTCTAAACAAAAACATTAGCTCTGCTATTAGCTCATTAGCTCATAATTAGGAGAGTATCATTCAGGATTCCTGCATTTTGGAAAAAATGTGGAAATGACATTTGGGGAAAAAATGTAGCATTTCCAGATGTTCACTATCATAATAGTGTAACATCCATCCACCTATCCATCCATTCATTTGCATGTGTTTATGCTGAAATGAATTCTGAAAACATGCAGAACCCTCGCTATAGAAACGTGTCGAAGCCGTGACTTCTGCTTTGCTGGTACATTTGTAAATGCCAAGAAATGACAAAATACAGAACGGAAATACAAGGAGATCCCACCTTTCAGAGAACGTTGCTTTGCACTTCAAAGGAGAAATATTTTCCCAAGGGACTTGAGTTAAATTATGAATGGATGTTACAGAGAACGAACAGAAGCAAAAGGTCTACACACAGCCAAAACACACACACACACACAAAGAAATCAAACGAGAAGCGTGTAGAAAAACTGAGGGGGCTGTGACGGGCTTTGAAGAGAAAGGAAAATCCCCTCTGCTCACCCAAAGCATACCTGAGCAAAACATCAACTGACCTGCAAAATTACCCAATCTGCATCCCGGCATGGCAACAGCTGCACCAGACATATTCGGCTGTACCGCAGTTTGCCCCCGAGAGCAAACCAGATGTCACAGATGTTACTCAGCCTGTGCACAGAGGCATAGATGTCTCAAATCAACCACAACCTGAGTGCAACTGCCACTCAGAAACCATGTAATCCTGTGCCCAGGGCAAGTCGGGGAACCATGGAGTGGAGTGGACAGATAAATCCCTACTGTCATTCACGTAAACTAGACCTCTGTGAAAAAGAAAAGACAGCAGAAACAACTGGAGAACCTAACAGTGCAATTATAGCTTGATCCATAGAATGACGAGGCACAGTACATGCAACATATTTGCTGACCTACAACAGTGAGTAAACTTAAGAGAGCTGTTCTCCTCACCTTCTCGACACCAGGCCTGGTTTGCAGTCTTTCAGAGCTCTGTGAGATGTATTGTGTCATTGGCCAGAAGTATGTACGTATGTTCATAAGACGCGGTGAGAGATTACGTACCTTATTCACAAAGTATCTTCAACGATTGTCAAATGACAAATTTATACTCGACCAACGGCGTCTCCTGCAAAGAATCTGTGAATTCTTGCATATTCATCCCTGTCATGGCTTCTGCCGCAGCAGTTTTGTCTATCAGGAAATAACACCTACATACTGAAGTGAGAAGGGTGTCTCCAGGTGGTCTGCATTCATAGGTGTGTGTGATTACAAACAGCCTGCAACCACATGACTGCACATCGTCTGTTTGGCTTCAGGTGAAGTATGGGAGAGTCCTACCTCCTGTTGGGTGTTTTATACAGCTGTATTTTTGTGTGGTACTTGGTCTTGTAAGATTCGGATGCAGGAGACCTTGAGGACTATTCTATAAAGCTCTCTAAACAATGTAAAACTGGACTTATTGTGCAGGTTGCATCCTATCAAGCTCTTGAAAGCGACCCACAAATGTTTGTAGAAGAAGACTGCGTGCCTAGATCCAAAATTAACGATTTAGATGGGTGAGCCACGGCCATAGAGGATATATTTATCTTTTAGGCCTGGTTCATTAAACGCCTGCGGTGCTACAGTCCTTCCAAGGTTCTCCTAGAATTAGCAGAAAAGTCGTGAACGAAAGACGATCAAGGTTGTGCCTTGGAGTACCGTCCTCTTCCAATGTTCCTTGGTTTCACGTCAACCTCGGCTCCAAGAGATGAAACAAATCCCACAGCCCTCGCATCTTTTCCCCTCGCTTCTTCCTTTTGTTTGAAATTCAAACAGCTGGAACAACTTGACAAGTTGGGCTGTCCTAAGTGATGTGTTTCATATCTGGTTGCTGAAAAGTCATTCCAGCTCTTTTCTGTCCCGTGTCTTCCTTGGCCCATGATGTCTTCCACCAACTGGCCAACCTTCCATTCCCAGACATGCTGGTGCAGCTCTTCTGTTGCAAGATTGAAATATACGTCATTGGCTGTCCGGCCTTTTACAAGTAAGACAAATGATAGAGCTTTGGCATGCACGGCCACATTTTCTCTCCATTTAGAAGGTCCAGATGGAATAATGGAAGGACGAATTAAAATGGACGAGTGGAAACAAGAAAAATCCATTCCGTCTGTCATGGTGAACATGATCTGATTTCATGGTCTCTTTTGAGGGAAAAGAACTCAAAAGGTCAACTCTGTTTACAGCCAAGATCCTATAAATTCATTCCCACTGTGTATAGGTTAACAGAAACTACCCGTTTTTTTAACACCGAAGGCTATGCATAATAAGAAAGTCTCTCATTGTGCACTGTAATCATTTTCCCCACCAGCCGATCTGCTACCGTGTCTTGCTATACACACACTATATTGTGTAGAAAGAACCTGTTTCTCATTAGCACACGGGGAAATGTCATGGTCGGCTTTGCTGAGACGTTTGTTCTCTCTTTAGTTGAAAGCTTGGAGGCTCAAAGAGCAACGGCGACACTTCCCTCTATTTAAGGGCATGAGAGTGGAGGAAACAACAGCTGATGAACAGGACTGCTTTCAGTGACTTCTGTCCACACCTGAACCCTTCATTCAAGCGAAGTGAAAGAAAACACTGAAGCACAAAAGACACACAATGTATTTACAGTATTCACTGTAAAAGTATTCAAAGTATTCACACCGCTTGTTCACTTTTTGTCAGCTTGAACAACCACAAAAGTTTGTCTATTTGATTGACACCAAAACGAAGGAGAGGACGTTTGTACAGAACTGGATGTGATATAGAAGGAATTTGTGCATTTCTTCAGACGGAGATAGCGCCTCAGGGAGGACTAGGGGGAAATAAATTTTTTCACAAGTTATCTGTGTCATATTAACCTGTCATGACATGGAGGCAGTTTTAACAAATGTATAAAAAACATATTTTTTTTGTACAAGTTACATTCTTCACTTTTAATTAATTCAACCTTTTGAAGAAGAAAGATCCTAAACCTAGTTATAGCTAAAGAAATGCTTTAAATTTCAGCATATTCATGTGTTACAGTGAGATAGTCCAACTCCAGATTAAAAAAAAAAAATCTGTGGTAAGATTTGAAAGCTAATGCTAATCATCACTTTCCTTCCATTCTGACTGATCTTGAGCTATTTTGCAAAGGCAAATGAACTAAAATGTCAGTTTCTTGACATGTACAATCATAATCTCCACAGACATCTATTCTGTGTTGGCCTATCAATAAAACTCCAGGTAAATACTATGAAGTTGGTGATTGCGACATGAAGTAAAAAAATTTTTTTTAAAAAAACATTTTGGAGCAGGGGGGCTGATGAACTTTATTGTTTAAGCAGCAGGAAGTAAAATGCGATTCTGTTTGTGCCTTGAGTTTAATAAAACTCCAGGTCGACCGATGAGATTAGCTCGGTTTTTATCAGCCAACTGTTGCCAACTCTCCCTGGACAATCTGGAGAGGTATTACCAGGTTCTACAAAAAAAAAGAAAAAAAAAAAAGAAGCCTCTGCCCTCTCTGCTGCTTGGTTTGTTTTCCATTAAAGCAATATTTCAGCAGTCTGATCCTGACAGAAATATTGCATTGATGTCTTACATCTTTGAAGTCAAACTGCAAGCCTCTGCAGAGCATTAACCCAGTTTTCATTACTGTGGATTTCATTTCTTCATCATCCTCCTTTTTTTTTTTTATTAAAGTAAATACATTATTTAGAGATTCTGCTGAGGATGCATGCTTCCTCCCTCTGCAATGCCTCTTTGCTTTGACACAATAGACTCTGATCCATAGCTGCAGACCCCAGGCATGACTGGGTTTAAAGGTTGATTCTTACTGATGAAGAAGCTTGTGAGTATTTTCTGTGGTGAATTTGTAACTACATCACCTTTCATGACAAATATGCGTAGCATAAAAGCTACATGCTGTATGATTTTTTTGTTTGTTTTGTTTTTGGAAAGAGCTAATATGACAGTGAGGTTTTGAACAGTTGACATAAGACCTGTGCTATTTATAGCAGCTCTCTAACTGAGTTTACATTGAAAAGTTCAATTCGAATCAATTTATTTACATAAACGGATATAGATTAGTAGTTCCTGGAGGGTCGCGCTGACAGCTAATAAGGGTGGAGATATTTACATGATCCTTTAAACAATCCTAACTTTTGGGACACAGAGCTGGGATTAATTCAGAGAACCTTGTGTCTAAAAAAGTTTTTTAATGTAACCAAATGTGGAAGAAAATGAGCTGCATTTTGCAAAATGTCAACTCTCGTCACATATAATCGTGAAGCAGCATGAAATTGTCACTGAATGATAACCTTTAGCAAAAAAATAAAGGTTTTCTTTAAAGCAGAGTAATGTAATGCTGATTTTTGCTAAATAATGTGATATAACTTTTTATTTTACTCTTTGGAGAATAACACTTTGATTAAACAAATGAATATTAGCCAATAGCAATTAATTAGTCAAGCACAATGGGGAGCAAATGTCCGTTATGGCACTAATGGTGAAGCTAATTTTCCGTTTAACGATTTAGCGCTTTTGCTAACTGTGAACTTTTAAGCTTCTCCTAAATAAAGCTTTCCAAATAAACTCTAAAGTACTTGGCTGTTTCATAAAACAAAATTACATTGGTGCTCTGGAGTTGTAGTCTTTCAAGGTCAGAGATGATTTTAATTGAAATTAGCGATTTAGCATTAGCTTCTGCTAAATACCGTGTTGGTACAGTGCTCTCTATAGTTTGCATACCATGGCTATCTGTACTTTTGGCACTTTAATAAGTTTACAATGTTCTCAAAATGTAATTTTTGCACGTGAAGGTAAATGATTGTTTTTAAGGCAGCTCAGAATCAGTGTGCAGCAGAAATCTGAACACATTTTAATATTTCCACTCTTCAAACCCAGATTTAGTGTGTTTGCAGTTGTTTTGCCCGTTGAGCCAACTGTTGGTCTATATACAGTCACTTCCTGTTTTCTTTCTGGTTACTACTATAATGTCAACTTCCTAAATTAGCTTGCTCTGTAAAATTAAATTGAGAACATCTTTTAAGATTTGGTCCAAATGTCTGAGGCGAACCCCTCCAGACAGCCAAATATTACCAGCTCTGATGAAATGCTTATAAAAAAAAATTCTCCAGTGTGATCATGGCCTCGAGCTACAGCTGCCCTCAGTCTGACATTTAACATGACCTTTCAAATAAGTGTCAGTGGCAGAACATTGCCCCAGGTGCTTCTTACTATTGAATCCTACGACTCGATTATCCCTGTCTTTTTAAGTTCTCACACTGGCCCTGCTAGCACAAAGCGAGCAAATTGATGGAAGTCACTGAAAGTCTTGTTGCCAAGAGTGTTTAAGTTGAACGTCGGACCTCCCATAGTCCTGACTGATACATTTATGTTTTACAAGCCAGAAGATAGAACCTCAAATGAAGATTTCATGTGGAATTAGCCCACTAATCATCTCACTTGGGTGAACTGGAAGAGATGTGATGGCATGTCTAACCCACATCGTCTCTCTGTAGGGGAGAGACAGATTTATATGACCGCCATTCAGCGTGGATATCTCTAGAGAATTTGGGAATGAATAGAAGTGTTTCTACAGTGACCTGGAGGAAGTACAATGATCCCTCACCTATTCGCAGTTCAGTAATTACGGACTGGTTCGTAGAGCATATCTAAAATATTCCAGCTTTAGGAGCTGGAATAATATTGCACAATGCTAGTTCGCATGCTGCCTGGCATTTATAAAAGCAGCCAATCAAGGACCTGCATTTATTTTTATTGATGAAAATAAGAAAGAACGACTGTAGATATCAGCTTCTGCGCTCAAACTTGTGCTGTGTTCAGACTGAACGCGATTAGAGAGTGAGGGTCGTGTGGTTTACAAAAAGTCTATGAGTATGCATTTCTGAGGAGCGTCGAGAAGTCTCACAGTGTGGCTGGCGATGTGCGTTTTAAGCGTTTCGCGTGTTTGGCGCTGTGTGTTTGAAGTGTTGAAAACAGATAGGCTGTGAAGCTCCCCAAACTCAACACCACTGAATTATATGGTGAATTCAAACCCGACAGAAAGGCGCCTGTCAACCATATTCTCCTTCTTTCAGGAGCCAAAACCAAGACACTCTATATTTTATCTGCCATTGTACAAAGAGACTGGGGACGGATGAAAAAGCCAAGAGGCTCTTCCACTCTTTGCTCGGACACGTGCTTAGAGAAATGTTGATAGTCAGTATCAAGCACCTGATTTCAAAATGCAAAAGCGTCAAACTAGAGGTGTTGGACGTGTTTTTGACGCGCGAAGCGCGTTCAGTCTCAATGCAGCATGAAACTAACAGCAGAAGCTTTTCACCTGACATCAACCCAAAGCATACCAGGAAATCCAGTTCATTACTGTTTTTGCATGAACAAGTGCCTCAAAAATGTCATTACTAAAATTGGAGAGTTTTTCTCAGGCGACTATAAGAGGCATCCCTCTGTAACTTCTGCCGTAGGGACTCCTGGTTTCTCTTTTGGTGTATTATTGGAAAATGAATAACAACAAGGATAATTTTGGTGATTACCTGTTAAATGTAAATTTATTTAGCCACAAAATTGCTACTTCGTGGTCGGTAACTTGGATAGCTACAGTACATTCAAAAATACCAATATAAAGAATTTGACATTCACAAAAACAAGTCATAGATATTCTTCCTTTATTAAAACATTTTTGGGGGGGGAGAATAGTGGTTGCAGTAACAAACAGTAATCCATGAAGCCTCTGGGGCGTGTTTTAATCGGTTTAGCTGAGTGAGGAAAAAACAATTTGAAAACAGATGAAGACGGGTTGTAATTTGTACAGATAATTACATATTCGCTTACAGAACATTTTTTATAAATGTCGAGATGCACCGCCACAAAACATTCAGTAGCTTGTCTCCTTGTCCTTTATAGCTCTGGATATACAAACAGAGCACACACAACAGACAGCTGTCTGTGTGCAGCACAGCAGGTTTTATATTCCATACACTTGTTAATTTACTCCACTGCCTCTTATTTCTTTATCCTATTTTGGGACTGTGTTGTGTTGGGCTAAGGTCACATTCTTCGAGTAATTATCTACAAAGCTCACCGATTAAATTATGTTGGCTCATAAAAGGCATCAAATTTCAAGAACCCAATCCAGATGAGTCTATACTGTGTTATACTGTGTGCACATTGCTAAATGAGTGAATAAACGCAGCCAGCTGAGATTTATTTAGGGTGTTTTATTATTCCTTGCGATTTCCACACTCTACAACCACAGAGATCAGTTTAGTGTGCAGCACGTCCTGTTGACTCCCTCAGCAATTACAGGTATGCATAATCCTAATTTCTCTACGTAATTTATCAAACCTTCCTCAGTGAAAGAGATTTTAAACAAGACGGGGGTAAATGATGACAGAATCTGCACAGAGCTGAAGACACTAACCTGTCAGTCTGTGTGTCAAAACAGTAGTTGACAGTTTCAGAGTCATCATCAGCAAACTTTAAAATTCATTTTAACATGATTTTCCTATCTGTGGAGTCGTGGCTCTGGATTACTGTGGGTGAAACCGTCCATAAATTCATTTATGTGCAATGATGATTAATGGAGTAACTGGAGTAATTATTGAACACACCAGCAGAAAAGTGCTGAATACTTTGTGAAAAAAAACCTAACTATTTTGGAAAGTGGAACTGTAAAAGTTTCCTATATGGTCAAATGTTGTTCTTTAGACTTCCATATTATGACTGCTACATTTCTCACTGAACTTTTATGTGAAGGTCTCTTTGCTTTTACCGACTGAAGCACGATGTGCTATATTTTGGTAGGGAGAGACTTTCTTTTATATGTAATCAGTTAATATTAACCCAGCTGAAGGTTAGTTACTCATAGTAGCCATAATGCTTTCTAAATATCGACAGATTGAACCTGGTTTCTTGGTTTTCTACAGCTGCGATTCTATTACAAATGAGCGCAAAACTTGGCCGATATTCTGATAATGTTGAAAAAATTTCGCAACTGCTGTGTTTCCATTAAATAAGAAATGAAATTAAAATCACAAGTGAGTAAGTTTGCCCAAGCGATAAGTCATTAAAAACATACCACAATGTCTTCGTCCTCCTACCACTTCCTGTCGTCATCTTCTTCATGGTTTCTGCTAGCAGTAAAGTCTGACCATGCGACTCGTATGATGTGAAAAAAGTGTTTCCATGAGAGTTTTGCAAAAATACTTCCATTTCACTACAATCGAAAAACCACCTCATCCTAGCTCAAAAACGTTTTTATTGAAAAACACATTAAGAGGACATGTGGAGAAGCTGCCAGTTCAGCATACATGACAAGATACGACAAAAATAAGTCAATAAATTGTTTTCAATAACTAGATGGATATACATGCATTGTTGTGGTTTCAAATTTCTACCTACAGTCAACAACAAAACATGTGTCATATAAAACTCGCCTTCCTGTTCCTTGATGATGGTCTGTCTAGTTAACCTCTAAGTCGAGATGAAATGTAGCAGTTAATAACAAAGTGTATGACGATCTAATGTCTTCGTCATGATGTTATGTTGCTTATTAAATAAAAGCAAGTGCTAATGACAGCCTATACTTGTCTGACAGATACAGCCGTCAGTCTGTGCTATGCGTATGACGATCTGACAGCGTATGCTGATCAGACAGAACACAGGTCAGAGTGGTCTCTCTCTCCAACAGACCCACGCGGTGCCAGTCAAACCTGCTGAATCAGCTGTAAAGAAAGATTTACAGGGTCTCAGCAGGACGCTGAAAAGACACAGCTGACGGGTGGTCCAATAAACCAATGCTCCTGACATGGCCTCGGCGTGCAAAAAAGCCATTTTACTGATTTCTATAGGTGATTTATAAATATTCATGAAGCCTCAAACTACTTTTAAGACAGTCCACGCTTATCCTCGTGAATGCATTCGCAATGCGGCTGAGTTTGTGTGTAATAATGCAGGAGGTCTACAGCTCTGATCATCCTTGTTAAATTTGTTCTAACCATATGATACTGCCAGCAGCTGCTGTCAAATGAAAAATAAATGAGTGACTGTAACAAGAGTGTGATCTGGCACTGACTGAATGAACGAGGGTGACAGATCCTCTTGCACCCTGTGTGGTTTGTTATAACCAATCACATCAGCGTAGGAAGAAGAAGACGACGAGAAAAAAGAAAAGGTGTTGGCAAGAGCTCCCTAATCTTTTTGAAGTATTTATGTTTAAAACTTTAGTCGTCGTGCAACATCGTGCACGATGATTGACACTTCGCTTAGCGACGGGATTAACCCACTTCTCCCTCACTATGGAGTCGAGGCCGCAGGGAGGCGACACGAGCGCCACGCCGCTCTGCGTGGAACCGGAGCTCCACGCGTTCCTCCTCTACTTCCCTGGTTCCGTCTTCACCAATTCCTCTAGTTCATTTCCTCCTTGGCTTCGTTCTGCAATGAGGCCTTTCATTAGAGGAAACACCCCTTTGTGAAGATGAGACGCCTCTTGGATATGAGATACACAACAGTTCATTTTCCTTCTTGTCACTTCACCTCGCCGTTTTCTCTAATCACTGCCTGCCACTCGCTTTTTCCCCCCCTTCTTCAGACGCTTGGTTTCGAGATTCTCAGCCTGTGCAGGTTTCAGATTTTCCCGGTGTCCCTTTGATATGGAAATGAACTCCACTCTGTGTCACAATAGCTGAGGTACAGTCCTGGTAATAGTGGTTCAGACGCTCTCTATCTGCTTTTCTACTCTCAAAAAACCACAATATTACAAAGGAAGAGATTATACAATCACACTCTAATCATTATTCATAGTTTTCTCTTGAGCCTTATAGATTTTTTATGTCTACAGGCATAACAGAATTTGCTCCCTTATGTGTTTCTTCCTGTTTGGGCTTCATTATCACACTTGAACTGAATGAGATCATCAAACCAATTTTTATATCAGACAAGGATGAAATACAAAAAAACAGTTTTCAAAAGATAATTTTGTATATCAAGGGACAATTGCCTCCCATCCTCCTTGCTGAGACAAGAATTGCGACAGTGTATGAGGGCCATGTAGATAGATATTTTCTAGAAAAAACTACAATTTCTGAGCTTCAAAGGTCGAAGATTAACACAAAAAACCCAGAAACTTTGAAGGAGGAAACATGGCAGTTTATGAGTTAGAAAATTCCTGTGATGGACTGCTGACCTGTCCAGGGTGACCCCGCCTCTCGCACGTTGATAGGCACCAACTGTCAACACGTGTTAGACACCAGCTTGTCTAACGCCCCATGTTTAGACAACGGTTCAAACCTTTTCTAGAAAATTTTAGTTTTATGGAGGAAATGTACTTTTTCTTTTTTTTCCTATCTACAATAAGCCCTAACACACTGCCATAAAGAATTAACAATGATTAGCTATACTCTTTTTTTATTTTAATTTTCAACCACACATAGAATTAAGAAATCACAAGCAGTACGTGTCTGGCAGCATTAAGGAGGTACGGGTTGACATTTATAATGTTTATTTTTTAGTGTGAAACTTTTATTATGACAAAAATTTCTATTTATCATTTTCTTGATACATTTTTATTAATGTTGCACAAAAAAGATCTGACAGTATTATCAAAATGTAACTTTTGCTATTTTCAGCACAATTTGCTCTACGAGAGAATCAATAAATGTCAGAGAGTACGGAAAATACGATTAAATACAGTTACTGTGCGCAGTTTTAGTGACCTAAAACACATTTCTTTAAGTAACTGGCGTCATGAAGAAGCTTATTTCAAATGGGAAGATTTTTTTAGACGTATGAATGCTGTGCCATTAAGTTTACAATTACCTAACAAGATAAATGATAAAATAGCTTTTTAATAATTTTCTATTGTCACAATAGTACGACAAAATACGATCACATCTACTTATGGGAAAGTTTTTCATTTTGTTGTAACTGAAGAGTTTTTCTCTTTTTAACAAATATTAAGTGTCGCAATGAGAAACGTTCTCGTTTCGAGTTTTACATTTCGTTAAAGCGGATTTTACGTCTCATAAAAAGGACGTTTTTTTGTTTAAACGTGTTTTATATTTCATTATAGTGAGACTGTTTTTCATTTTAACTAACTCCACCTCTCGTGATGAAAAACTTTAACGTCTTGGCTATGGTTTTGCATCTTGTTACAAATACTGCTCCTGAATTTATTTCCTAGCACCATCAGGACGTTCCGAGTACGTTTGTTTTTATTGCTATGTGGAAATTGCCACAGCAACAATTGATAAGATCACTGTGGCCTCATATTATGCAGTCTACGGCTCGTGAAAATGATTGGCATAAATACCAAACCAAATGCATTCTAACTTCTAAAAGAAGCTATTGAAGATTTTTTTTTTGAATACAACAATGATGTGAATGGAGAAAACCATTTGAGTATCTCATTTTGGTGCCACCGAATTTGAAAAGGTTTTTAAGGGCCAGGCAGAAAATATTGCCTCTTCTTTAACTCTTGACCAAATTCTCACACCGGTGTGTGAATTTCCTCTTATTGGCCTAAAAACTGACCATTGGATCAGCACAAGAATGAAATCCTGAAGTTCTGACGAGTTTTGCTGGAGCAGGAGAACTTGGAACCCAAACAGAACAAAAGCAGCTCTTAATTACAGTGACAGGAGATAAAAGACGGTATCGCACCGAACGGTTTCCCACAAAGCGAGGACTCGGATCGAGGAGTGATGTAACACTGCAGCACACTGACATCACGGCAGGATAAGGTTGAAATTCTAATCACTCTCAGGCTTTGTGGCAAACCTGAGCTGATGAAATGTGTTTGACCTCTGGGCGTTCCTTTCTGAGGTAATGAAATTCTGAAGGAAAGCCAGGCCATCGGGGAAGCACCTTAATTTCCCTGTTCAGTTTAAGGTCTTAACTCTAACCTTCACCAGCGCTCTGTTTTATTACTGAACACATTATAACTGTGGGATATGATGGCACGGACTAGAGTTCCTGGGTTCACAGGGGACTGCTGGTGGAAAGGGTAACATTTCATACATGGTTAGAATTGGTTTAAAATACAATGTTTCATTGGCAACGTCTGGCTCTCCAACCGTAAAGTGCTCCAGTTCTTCGTGACTCCAGGAGCCAAAGACATGAAATCAATAATCACTCGGTGATTTTGTGTTTTTTTGAAGAAGCATAATTTTGAAATATCTGTACCTAGCCCTGTAGCTTAGTAGAAGGGCTTGTTTCACTGCAATGCTTCATTACAATGTTGGGGCTTCGTTTTATTCTAGGTAAGTAGTATCATAAAATTCTACAAACACCAAATTCCTATCAGAAAATGAAGAACAAGAACTCTCATTCTCTTAGATTTTGTAATTGCAGTAGATTTTATCACTTTTTATCTACTGCAATTTCGTCAACTTTTTGGAATGGATGTACAGTAGTAGTGGTGGTAGCAGTAGTTTTACTAAAGGTAAAGGTAACTTTCTGGTGTGGACCCATATAGACATTTTAAAAGTGTTGAAATCAAATCTGACAGAGTTAATTTGGGTCTGCTGGATTTGCTGCTTACTTTTATTTGGGTAATGGTATTTTTGAAGTATTGCAATATTCACTTGAGTGAAATTGTTGCATTCTCTACCCACTGAGTCACTTCACTGAGTAAAGAACAAACATGTTTTAACTAGAAAGCCATTTGTTTGTCCTTCCATTTGTCCATCAGTCTGTCTTATCTGTCCATTTTTCTGTCTGTGTCACCAGATCAAAATATGACATATCTCATCAGATTTCAACTTGATTATTCTGCACAAAGTAGAACAACATTAAACATTTACTTAGGATTTATTCAACCTTTGTTCTGTTTGGGGAGGGGGGGGGGGGAGCACACACAGAGAGAGGAACATGTCCAATGCTTTCTTGGCATTTGGTCAACCTCGGACTTAGAACAGAGAGAAAAACCAAATAAACGCCCCAGGAGTCCTGCAGGAACTGCCACTGCCTGAGACCTAGTCAAAGGAACTGAACAATGCCACTGTCTGGAACATTAAACGCTTCATGTTTTGTAGCGTCAACACACACTACAGGACATTTCGTTTACATAATTAGTCGCTAATTAATTTAGAAGGACAAAGCTGCCAACGATGAGCTTCTAAAAAATTTGAGAATACTCACATTTGATTAGCTAAAACAGATAAATATAACATTACAATCACTTTAGGTGCAAATGAGTTAAATTGGAAAACGTTCTTACAGTCAACTGATAATTAAAAACATAAATTGACTCCCACACCTGCCCTGTTCTGTGGTAGTTATAACAAAATGGGTTTTGTATTGATTCCATCTCTAATTACTCTGAATTGTTATTATTGTTATTGCAGAATTATGAGTAAGAACCTGCACAGCGTTTTTTAATAGAACATGCATTTGCTGAGTCATTGCTAGAACGATGAGGTTTACTAAATAAATGACTGTTTTGATTAGATGGAAGGAAAATCTCAGTTTTTCTGCGAGTTTTTCAAACTCTCTGCGTGGGGTAGTTTATGGGCATTTTCAAAATATACCCTCAAGTTGCTTTACATAATGTTATCGGCAATGAGCTCCATGTCAGCCAACTTCCATAAAACAACTGCTGACATGTTTATGCAGCAGATTAAGTGTCTAAGTTATATTAAATTCCTCACAGTTCGGCTGCAGAAAAAGCGAAGCTGAGCTTTATCAGCAAAGCAGATCAAGTATTCATCTCTGCAGCACAACGCCGGCATCTACGAGCACAACACAGAAACTCTCATAAAAACTTATTTTATATAGAATACAAAAATGTACTTGCATTAAAAAAAATGAAAGCTTTAGAAAATGAAATTAAACTCCTTAATTACACGGGGAGCCAAGTGCAGCAATGTGTATGCTCTTGATATATGAACCAATGGAGGCCAACGTTCCCTCGTTATTCAAATAACCACAAAATAATTACTTTATTCTCTTACTTTTGGTCTTTTTACAAGATATACTATTTTTAATCAGATATTCCTCACAAAATGTACTACTTAGCCATAGCTTTTAGCATATTACAGCTTTGTTAAAATAAAAGTAACAAGACTATACTAGAGCCTCTTACTGTAACACTCTTGTACAATTCCAGGGCTCAAGTAGTATACACATCTACTACTTGAGCCTTTAAATTACTGTATTTAAGGGTATTTAACAGCTAAATTCAGCTCACCCTCCTGCTGCTCCAGGAGGCTCTCCCTCAGTGCGCCTCATGCTGCTCCGCTGACCCCCCAGCAGCTGCTCTCTGACTCGGTGGGTTGAACCGACATGCAAACGACAGCAGGGACAGACTGTTAGATCCTCAGGATGCAGCTTGAACTACGTTTCCAGATGTTGAGGCAGTGGTTAGAAGCTTCAACATTCAGGGTAAAGCTGATCAGTCGTATGGAAGAAAGAGAATAATGTGCATCATGTCCCGTGTGATTCTGGTAGCTTTTGCTTGAGTTTGCTGTTCCACCTATGGTAAATTACTTTATATCTTTATCTATCTGAGTTCCTCATCTTTTATCTTCAGAAAAATCTGTCATGTCACATGATTGTTTTGTAAAAAAATACCCCTGCATGTTCAGAGGGAACGTGCAAACTCCATGAAAAAAAAAGCTCAAGTCAAGATTTGAACCTGGGACCTTGCGGCTCCAACGAAGCAGTGCTTTTGAAAAAGCATTTGAGAAAAAAAAAAAAGAAAAGACGTTTTCTTCTGAGTTTGAGGATTTGAGTTTTTCTGTGTGTTTATTTTAGGTTTCTGTGTTTTTTCAGTCTCCCTGTTGTCCTGTCGACCCCTTGATTGATCCCAGCTGTGTCTCGTTCCCTGATTACCCTCTTGTGTATTTAATCCCACCTGTGTTCCTCGTCGGGTCCTTGTCTTGTCTAATCTGTCTTGTCTGCCGTCCAGTTCAGTTCTACCAGTAGATGAGCTTTAGCCTCATTTCTGTGCCGCCTGGATTTTTGGACTTAGCATTGCTGACTTCATCATTAAAATCATAATTTCTTCATTTCTACCTGGGTCCTCAGCGTCTTCCTTACCGCACTTCATGACACTGAGTTTTCCGTACAACCAAATCATTTACTTTAAAAGCAAAGCTTCTGTTCAGTATATTCTATATATCTCAAGCATAATTCATATAGACATAAAGACAAATAAGTTTAACTAGCAGCTGTTACAATTCTGTACCTTTGGTTAAACACACAATATTATATTTGTTCCTCTTTTTTAATAACATCTGGCTTTGTGCGCTGCATAAAAGAGTAAAACACAGACTCTACCTGATGTGCGGTAAAGGAATATTAGCTTGAAAGAAAAAACACCTGAAAAGAACAAAGCGTAGCTGCATGGTGTGGGCGTAAAGCCGCGCAGCTCTGTGAATTGGGTTCATATTTTAAAGATGAACAGGTTCTACTGTGGAGTAAACATCTTCATGATGGCATAAGGCTCACTGTTTACGTTCATGTTATGTAATATGACCTTTGTGATTAAAGTCTGCCTTATGAAAGGAAATGTGTGTTTTCTGCCAAAGAATTAATTCAGTATCTGGGCTGCATGGGGTCCAGATGACAAGATTTTCATCACAGTATTAGGAACGTATGGCCTCAAGGATTCGCTTCCTTCAAAGAGACGCTCAAATGATTCAGTTTTGAAAACAAACATTTTTCTAACAAGCCATTTTCTCCGTGAAATAGTTTTATTTTTATATGTGATGTTCACAAAAAAGTTGAATCATCTGTATTAAGTAAATAATCGCCATAATGTCCTCGCATTAAAAAAAAAGCATATCTATTTTCATAAAACATAAAATTTTAAAACATTCAAAAACCCACATGGTTGTGGTTGTTTTCCACAAGTGTTGTATGTATTATCATGTTAGTGCTATTTGTAATGTAGGAACAAAATAAAAGGAAAATGTAACAAACGGAAGGAAAAATGTGGACTTAATTTGCTTCAACAGAAACAAAATTCCTCTTTTGCACAGTTAACTGCAACATTTAAATACCAAGAAGTAGCAAGCAAGAAATTAAAAAAATATGTTGTTCAGATACGGTGTAGCATTACACTACAGTACGTGGCAGTATTTGATGTATGGGCATAGGAACAGGTTTTGCCGTCTTTGTGATCAAGGTATTAGAAACGTCGTGAATGCCAGAAAAGGAAATGGAAGCACAGCATCACAATCATCTGCTTCGGTCTACTCAGTAACAGAACCACTCCAGGTTTTCTTTGTGGCTCTGAGAGGTTTTCAAAATCACCCATGTTCCAGTGTGTGGTTCTCTACCTGGGTGTGCTTGTGCACCAGAGCAACCCAAACAACCAACCATCTGCCCCCATTCTGTCACTCCACAGCAAATTAAAAACTTGATCACATACACACACGACTGCCATAGAGCTATTTAAAATCCGACATCTTATTGCAATCTGACCGTCTCTTTGGAAACGGATTCATTTATTCAGTCCTGGAGCAGAATTCAAGTTAAATAGATGTTTCCCACAATTATTTTGCACATCTTCTCCATAACGATGCGTTCGGCTTTTGTAGGCAAAACCGGAATATATTATGTTTTGGTTTTGCCTAACATGGTAGATAAAAGCAGTTCAAATCAAAGGTTAGTGATTTTGAGTCATTTGATTTTTACTTTTTGGTAACGTTCATGAAGACGCTACATTATTTCAGCTAAACGATTTAGACACTCAACTGTCTCTTAGCAAGACACTAAAAAAAATATTTCTCTTCAGGGGGCTCCTTGCTTTGAAAATGATTGGTGTTTAATCATCTGTTACATTGTTCTATGTAAACTGCTGTGAAAAAGTATTTACCCCCTTCACAGATTTCCTAGGTTGTTGCCTTTTTGTCACACTTAAAGGCCTTTTTGAACAAATGAATTCAAAAGTAAAAATTTTAGGCTATTGGAAATGTTCAACTTTTCAAACTCGGAAATTTCCAAGGTTTTCTAGAAAGTTTCTGAGATTAATTTTAAAAATTCAGCATTTTTTGGCAGAAATGTACTCTGCTTCTTTTTTAGTTTTCTATCTGCAGTGGGCCTGATACACTGTCGTAGTCAGTCTAATAAAATTCGAAGACTATTTGAGTGGAAATATACAATCACCTTCCTCAACAGAAGAACCCCCCGGCCAGACAGAATCAGATTTCCAGATACAAACTGATGAAATGATTATAAACAATGCAAAAAATTTTAACTAGCATAATTGAGCTAGATTCTGTTTCACTGTGACTTTATAGTAAATGTAACAACACTGTTCTTCTCTCAAACATAACTCATTAGTAGCTTCCTCTTTCAGACAGTTCTGACCTCTACCTCGCTTCCCTCCTTCCTCATCACCAGCTTTTCATTTCTTGCTGCTGTTCTCCAGCTACGTCTCTCTTCAACACAGTCATAATATCATAATATCATCGCCCTCCTTGTCTCTGCTGCTGACCGTGTTACTGTCCATCAATTCAAATGGGAGTCGTGCTGTGAGCATGTGCAGCTAATTGACTCAAAACTAATACTGTGTCTGCTACAGTCATTTATTTTTTCCCAACACTGTGTCTTTTTTCGGTTTGTTTTTACAGATCTATAGATTTTCTCATTAAATCTTGTTCATAAAAACTATTTTCAATGTTTAACATGCCTGCAATACTCTCTGTGTTTCTGTTGTGCTTGGACATGCAGGAGTTTTTTAAGTAAAGATAAAACTTTGATAGATTCCCTGTGGTGACGAGCTTAGCTTTGTGGCTAGTGTTTTAGGATTGTGTTTGTTGACCTCTCCAGAGTGTGCCATCCTCTCACCCAGTGACTACCATGAATGATTGAAGATTTCTAGCTTTGCCCTTTCTCCTTTGATAAATATTTGAAGCTCAGTCAAATTGGTTGGAGAGCCTCCAACCAATTTGGAGGTCTTGAAACCAATTCAGGTCTTGAAACAAATTAATTTAGTCAGTCGCATTTAGGTCTGGAATTGGACCCTTTGTAGGTATTGTAGGATTGATTCTCATCTGCTCTGGTTAGTCCAGTCCAGTTCATTCGGGGGAAGTCTGAATGCGCAATTGAAATCTGATCCTTACAAAAGAAAGTCAACTCTGGTCCGCCTACAAACCTAGGTCTCAGTTTGGTTGAAGTGAACTCTAGAGCGGTTCAAACTAGTATGTGGAAGCTAAGTAAGGTGCAGGGCATTCTGGGTATTCTCTGTGAGTCTAATGCTAGCAGGAAAAATGACTCGAAAACACAAAAGAGAAATCCTACAACCGCTAAAATCTCACAGCACTCCATTTTGGTTTACACTTTGTGATGAAGAAAGTTGCGTTCTGAAGTTTTTGTGTCGTTTCCTTCAGTGGTTCTTGGTGCAGCGCCACCAAAGGTGAGGAGGGGAACAGGTTTTCCAAAGGGTTTGGTTTGTTTGACAGTGCAGTGTGAAAGAGAACCCAGCAGCTGAAAATGTAACAAATGTCCCAACTTTGGTCTATCAGACTCAGTTTGATCGGTTTAACTCAGTTTGTGTGAAAACACCCTGAGACTCAAACTACCAAGGTGGTGCATGTTTGAAAGATTTCCAATCATTTTTGACCACTCAAAGCGCTTTAACTAGAGTCACATTCACCCATTCACACTCACATTTATACACCAATATGCAGATCAGTAGGTAATGTAGGGTCAGATGCTTTGCCCAGAGGGGCATCAACATATAGCAGGAGGAAGCTGGAATCAAACCTATAACCTTTCGATCACAAGTTGATTACTCGACTACTCTCCCCACAGATCCACAGTCACCCCTTTACCAATAATCCCTGTTGATGCATATTGTATACTACCACAGATGGTATCCCAATTATTTTGCCACCATCTAGCAACTAAAGTGTCATTGAATGATGCCTAATTTAGCTAATTTGCATAGTAAATAGCAAAATATACGTATTTGTGTCATACTTGCATTACTGATCTCTACTTGATGTCAAATTAGCTTGATATAGCACAAACAAATATTTGTGATTTTATTTCTGGGTTTCAGAGTACAGGGTGTGAATGGATAAGGTTATCAATTAGGTAAAGACCCACATTTGTGTTCATTCGACTTGACAACCTGTCTGTCTGTTTCTCTGTTGTAATTCAAATGTTCTTATCCCTCATTTCCTCTTCATCATTTTCTAACACCATCCCGTCTCCGTGCCCTAATTCGTTCCTCCGTCTTCATTCTCGGCCTCATCAGTCCCTCCATCTCTTGAAGCCACTCATCAGTACTTGGGGCCTCATGTGTCCTTTGAAATAAAAACCAGGCTTCATTACCTGCCTTCCACTCGTTCTCCCAGTGACCCTTCTTAAAAATTAAACCTGGCTCTTTGAATCTCATTCCGACTCCTTGATCTTCACAGCCTCTGACCCACTTTGTTTGCTTCTCCCACTGACGTCCAATCAGAGCAGACATTTGCTGCAAAGAAAAAAAAAACCTCACCACCATCATATCACCAATACTGCTCCATGCTTCTGTGGCCTTTTTTTTTGTTGTTGTTTATCTCCTCTGTAACAGTTCCCATGGTGACAACGAAGCAACAAATCCAGGACATCCTTGAGGAGAGGTGATACCTTTCAGGAGAAGAGGAAGGAGCGGCGAGATAGATGGACCTGAAGAGAGGAGAGCGAGGCTGTGAAACTCTTCAGATTACATGTCACAGGAAGAGGGAGAGAGAAAGAGAGAGATATGGCAGAGAATTACAAGGCATTGCTGGGGCAAGAGGAGGAATTGTTGGAAGAGATAATGGTCATTAAACTAGTCAAAGGAAAGTGTATGAGAAGTAGGATAGGCGCTACGTACATGCAGACAGGCTCTTTTTTTTTTTTTTTATCGAATCCTTTAGAGGCTAATTACATCCCAAAAGGAGACTTTTTCCCTTATCAACTCTTCCGTTGGGGATACGGAGATATCCTGGGAATGACCAGAACAGAGAACAAGCTTCCAGCAGAAAAATAATACTGTTCATCTCTAGGAAAAGCTGAAAAAGCCAAGCAGACATTGTTTTTCTTAGAGTTGGTCTTTGTTTGAAGCAGCTATTGTGGTAAAAACAAATATGACAAATACCACTGCTCCTGTCCAATTTATGTACCAGCTGTTGCTTTCTCAATCCTTGAGTGTTTAAGTTTTGGTTTAATTTTTTTGGTTAATTCCTTAGTTGTGTTGTTGTTGCTTGCCTCCATATTTTGCTGCTTCTCTGATTTCTAACGAAGCACCAAATCAATTTGTTTTTGCCGATAAACTGTATAAATTCGGCATTATGGGTGTCTGTTATTGTGCAAATTGGGATATTTTTGTGTAAACGTGCAATATTTGGCAAAAACGCAGTAAAAAAGGTCACTAGATTTGCTGCTAGTCATGTTTTTTTTTTCTTTAGAGAATTACTAGAGGGGTCTGGAAATACGCTAAGCTGGCTACGTTTTTTCTCCAAAATGGAGAAGCCCAGTTCACCTTTAATATCCCCGCAGCATGATTCTGCCACTGACAACATTTTTCATGGTGGAGATGGTTTTGTAAAGGTGATGTTTTTAATGTAGCTTTATGTGAAAAACAACGCACGCTACACAATCACAATAATAATCTCTTCCTCTAAGCTCATTATCAGAAATATGCCCACCAACGCTTTCCAGATTTAATTTTTTAAATACTACCATCATCAATTCAATTGCTGTGCTGGTGTTACAGTTTGTTGTGGTAACACCAAATATAGCAAAAGGTTATGAATAATTTTGCAATCTTTACTCTGAAAATATAAAGGTGTATAGACACAAGTATAATGGGACTTAGAAAAAAGGCTAAAAAATTGGGGATTAGATTTTTTTTCATCATTATTAATTTAACCTCATTAATAATAACATTGTGTGGATATTTAACTCCGAACCTACTGGGGGTGAAGTTAGCAATAGTTGAACAAAAGGTTGAAAAATGCAAGAAAAACAATGCAATAAATATCTGGACTTGCTGTTCTGTCTTTGACCTTGATAGTTGAGGATACTCGGAGTGAAAGTTATTAGTTATCTTCTGCCTTCCAGAGGCAAAAAGCAGACCGATGTAGGGAGACGGCAGAAAGCAAAGGAAACCTAAAGGAAAGAGCAGAGACGATGATGAGAAAGAGGAGAAGACAGGCGCAGGAAGGAGCTGGGAAAACAGAAAAGACAGCTAGCTATTCAAGGCACGGGGAGGTGAGCGCACGCAAACCTGCACCAGGCTCCTTTTCTTCCCCAAGCATCAGGGAGGCACAGGAAGAGTGTGTATGCTGGCCCAAATCCCAGGTACAGTGGGAGGGATCTGTGTTTCTCTTCCTCTTAGAGTCAAAGTGCTAACCCTCTCTCTGTTTGGGAGTATTTGTGAGATTTATCTGTTTGGAGCGTCTATCTTTGTGGGCTTATTTGTGGTTTGAAGGCCTTTTGCGGATATACAAGATAAGAAACCAAGAGACTCTTCTAGCGTGCTAAGGGAAGCAACGGTCACCGTACTAATGAAACCGTAAAAGCTCCTGATTAATGAAGGAAATGGAGTTGGTGTGATTTCACTGCTCCACTTTCAAAACGTTCTAGTCCATTCCTTTTTTTAAACAAAAGTCCTTATAGTTACAGATCGCTCTGGTCAGGAAGCTTTTCTCAAATATAAGAATATTTCTTTTGAACTTCTGTCACTGAAACTTTCTGCTGCACATTAAATAAATTTGAATGACGGCTGACTTCTCTTATGTTCATAAAGCCAAGGAAATAAAAAATAATAATCTCCATTAGTTGATCTAGTACTGATTTAATCCTAACTAATGCCAGTAAGCAAAGATCTACTGCTACCAAAATATCAGACAGGAAGCATGAAAGACATACCTTTTACCTGACGACCAAGTGCTACTTGCGAGGTTTCAGACAAGAGTCTAAAAATATCTGAAAAATTATTATAGAACATGCAAATGATCATGGAGAGCTTCACAGAGATCTATAATTGGTGGCACTGAATAGCTATAGTGACTGTGCGCACTCTCTGCACAAGACTCCACTGTTGAAGAAGTGTTAGCTTTCAAAATCAAATAATTTAAATTGCTACTAAAAAAAGAAGCCAAGAGTCGTCTGCCACAGGTAAGATGGCAACTGCTCATAGAACAGTCCTCAGTAAATATATTTCTAACCGTCAGTGACAGCAGGCCAGAAACGAAGAGTAAACTCGTTATATTTTCAGTGTGTCCGTGTCTCGGTACAGGAGGGACTGAGTGAGGAGATGATGAAACGGAGATGGCTCCGTTTCCGAACACACTGATGTTCCCGAATGTCTTTAGTAGTGGAGTAGATCCTGGCACACCTCCTGTTGTGTGTGAGAATTAGACGACAGATACCTTCAGTATTCCAAACCTCGAGGTGTTTGAAGGAGTAGCCGCTGAAGAAGTGTGCCAGAAAGCTTTCAAACAAGGTGCAGGCACTCGCGCGTTCTGCGTGCTGTTCCACACTGCTGCTTTCTAAACTGCAGAGGGAAATTCTCATTGAAAAACTACACCTTCCTGCCAATGTGGGTCCTTTTTTCAGATTTCCTTTACAGCAGAGATTTCTGTAACTAACCGTACAGCTTGATATTTACTCATTCAAACTTGTAGCATGCAAGATTTCATAAACCGGATTATAAAGACTGACCTGCTGAAAAGCTATATATCCCTTTCATGAAACAAGAGATCAGGCCTGAAATCTGGGTGTAGTAATGAACTCAGACCTGAACCTCCAGTCACATAAAGACAGTTACAAAGTCGGCCTTCTGTCACCTGAAGAACATTTTCCTCATTGTGCTAACAATGAGGAAAATGACATAGTGTTTGTAACTTATATTGTTAATTTAATGTATGCGGCCATGAATTGCTTCTTGTAATTATTGAGAAAGGGGACAAGTTTCTACAGGATTTTTTCTTCCCCCTGCTCCACTTTTATCCATGTAGTGTTTCGAGAGAATGTGTTTGTAAATTAATATTGAAATTTGTTGAATCGAGTGAATAGATAGATTGATAACGACAGCCAGCTTAGCCGATAAAATAAATTACAGCTGTGAGTGAAAACTTTATATCCTGTAATGAACCTTAATGCTCCATGATAGACAGAGTCCATCATGTGTCGAACTGTGATCTAACAAGGACTAGAAGGCCATTAAAACTAGACGCTTCCTCTCACCTAAAGGAAAGCAAGACCTATTTCTGTGACGATGTAATGTTTCTGTTTTGTTTACTGTATGACGTTTGTTTACTGTATGACCATAAAGCTTCTCAATTTACACTGGCTGGTAATCTGGGTTTGGCAGTTACCAAGACTACAATGTCAAGTGTAGTTTGGTGCAGACGGGATGAATTGAAGGAGACTGTCCGACACCAATGTGAGATCTCAGAGATGCTCTCCTGGAAGAATAGTCGGATATTCTCACACATGCAACTCAATAGGTGGTAGACAACCATAGAAAGTTTTTTGGAAGAGTAAAAGCTGCAGTATGCATATGCAAATATGTTTTTTAACTATTTATCAAAAAGGTGTTTGAATATAGAAAACAAGACATTTTGCCCACGACTAATGGTGCGTTAACACCAAATGCGTTTTGAGCGTCAGGCGCGTCTGGTTTACATTCAAAGTCTATGTCGAGGCACGTCGACGGCCCGTCTTGGCGCGTTTCACGCATCTAGCGTAGCGCAGCTTTTTGAGGGTTTGACACATCAAGCACATCCAACACGTCCAACAAATAGACTGGCAACGGAAAACAACAGCTAGAGCGATTTTGATCCATTGTACGCGCCCTCAATGCCTCCATTGAGGGCACGTGGATTGCGCATCAAGGGCACGATCCACCACATCCAAAGTAAACCAGGCACATCTGGTTCACTTTGAATGTAAATGTAAACCTGGCTCACTTTGAATGTAAACCAGGTGCGCCTTATGCGTGAAACGCTAGGTGTAGATCAAAATGTCAAGCTTCTGCATTCAAAGTGCACACATGTCAAATTTGAAGCGTCGGATGAGTTTTTGACACATTTGGTGTGAACGCTGCATTACGTGAAAGAATCTGCCAATGGAATTAGAACTTTTTTTAAAATTAGTATTCAAGAATTGTTGACTTAAAACAAGCTCCTTTATTTTGTTGAAAACGTACTTTTCAGGTCATGTTTTTCTTATTTCAATTGTGTCAAGAAATGTGCACTGGAAATGAGACCAAAAATACTTGGTGAGATTCTGTGTTTTTGCAGTGTACTGCCTTCCTCCCAGATTTATTTAATTTAATTTACTAAATCTTTTTTGACCCGTTCTTAGTGTCCTTGCAACTTCTTCTGCCTTGGTTTCGCCTCCTTAACCTCTCATGTTCACTTTCTCAGCCGCGCTCGCGGCCATAAGGGAACTGGAAAGATGAATGGGAGCCTGGATGAAGAAAAACCCAGAAGAAGACGAGACATCTGCTAAATGATTTAGCAGACAAGCACAGGTGGCTCTCCCATCTCCTCGTGTCATCCATACTTTTACAGAGTAAAATATTTATTGCAGTGCCACAACACAAGATGCTTGTAATTTGGTTTCTGTGGATAGAGGCGCTCTGGCTCATTACAAGTAAATATCACACGCCATATGTTTTCATTTTTACAGACTCGTGTCCTACAGACTAATGTTCTGTTACCCAGGGAGAGCAGCGGAGGAAGGGCGGGCTTTGGTTTAGGAAGAGGAGGGGAGAAAGAAGAGTTAGGTTTCAGATGACAACTGGTCAGTATTGGCTTGATAAGATGTATGGTTCAAACCAGCTAACTATTTACAAAAAATAGTTGGTGGAAACTCTTTTGTTCATTCTGTCGCATTATAACCACAAACCTCAAAGTGTGTTCAGGGTATCTGCAGATGGAGGAAAATCTCTAAACTCACTGCATATGCTGGGAATTTCAAACGACTGACCACAAAAAGTGATAAATTGATACATGTTGCCAAGTTCAGACAGACTCTACAAGATGTCTTTATCACAGGTGCTGGAGCATCAAATAATTTTTTATGTTCTAGTTGACGTGTCAAACTCAAGGCCCGGTGACCAAATCTGGCCCGCTTTAGCTTTTTATATGTTTTTATTTTAACAGTTTAATTGGTTTTATCAATCGATTCTGGCACAACAGGCCCTTTGAGAAATGTTCTGTTACGAGGTTGCATATATTATGTTTCCAGTAGTTAAGTTAAATTAAGTAGTTCAAAACGGGGGAAAGCCTGCCCTCATGTGTTCTTTCCGGGAATTGCAACCCAGAAATCTTTTGTTATTTGAAACAAAACTTTATTGAACAGCAGTAGCAGTCAAGCAGACAGTATGGCGTCCGCATCCATTTTGTCATGTGGATATCTGCAGACATCTTTCGTTCATGGTTACATTGCCTGTATGTACTGTGAGAGTAATACGGTGGGATTGTTTCCATGCCAGCTTATTAATCTGCTATTTGACTGTATGATACGTTTTCTTTGTTATGCAAATTTAACCGCGATTTGAGAGGTTAGCCAATAGGGTGTCAGCAGCATAGATTATACATATAGATGTTCGACAGAAACTCAAGAGTAAAAGCGGAATTTATTCTGCACATATTTTATATTTACTGTATTTTTTGTCTTGTTTTCAGTTTCACCCTTTTGATTGTCAATAAATCTGCTGACAACAGTTTTTGTTCTTCCGAGTTTTGATAAGAGAAAGGTGTTAGCTAGCCTTTGTACCAGACATGCACCATTGACGGCACAAGAACATTCAGATTTTTGTTATGGCCCAAAATGAAAATGATTTTGACGCCCTTGTTCTAGATAAAGCATACAAAATGGCAAAAAATAAAATGAGTTGAAATGAAAGAAGCTGATGTCTAAACGGTGATGTTAATAGCCCTGAATATGTCTCATCAATGTTAAAAGGTTACAAGCTTTTAAAGATTCTGTGCCAAAAACACAAACCTGTCAACAGCTTCAGGTCGGAGGGAGGCCTGGTGACCCGTCACCACATTTCCGCTAGTACTAAATACCATTTCTGTGTGTATCTGTTATATACACACAGTGTATCGGATTCACTGTCGGCATTCACATTAAATTCTGCGTCCGTTAACTGTCTGAGTGATGTCGGGTCTTTGGAAGAAGATTTTTTGGCCTTTTTAAAGAAACTGGAATGTCCAGCCAATCTGTTTCTGGAAACGGATGGTTTCAGGGTTCACAACAAAACTGCGACAGACAGTTGCCACAAGCTGATTACAACCACATATTCACAGAATGGTCACATTATTTTATGTAGGTTTTATTGGGGGACATTATTGATCATACAGAGGGCAAAATTATTGTACAAATACAATAATTATCGTACACATGGCAACACTGTTACTCCCGTTGTGTGTAGCGATGCACACCTGATGGCTTTCTGATAAACTCCACGATGTGAGAGCATCTCGCAGTCCTTGGGCAATGAGCTCGGCTGTGTGGTCTTCAGGGGAAAATTGCCTTTTAACTCCCACTGGTCAATGTAATGGTTCACTAGTGCAGTGTGGTCCCACCGGTCTGTGGTTGTTGAGAAGAAGGTCACGTTTGTTTGCTGTTCTGCTATGTTTTCTCTTACTGGGATGTACAACTCTGGCAGTGCTTTTTCTGCAAAGAAACTGCAATCTGGTAAGTCATATTTTGCATCGAGTCTTAAGATTTTTGAATCCAGCCTTTTCCACAAGCCTGACAGGAGCCATGTCTTTGGCGAGATCTTCGTATATATTACTGCGTCAGTGATTTCCCTCCAGTTTGTACTGTTTCTGTCGTACGAAGAAGCTAATGTCATCTGCTCCACAGTTGACTTATTTGACCATAGCTTTGGTGTGTGTGGGGAGACGTTGACATTTGGAGTTTGCAACATTCTTCATTTTGCACTGGATGACTTCTTAGGTGGTGAAATAAATTTGTGGTACTGCTACATTTTATGGCAAGGGTTTCTACGACACAGTTTGCAAATTGCTGTATTTTGTTCGACATCCTATTTAGAAAATCCAAACCACCACCAGATTAATGATCCAGTGCTGTTTCTGTAAGTGACTAGACCATCTGACTCCTCTTCGTTCTCATTCACCAGCTCACCTGAGACTCCCGCTGTCGCCATATTGCTTCATATCTCCAGTTCTACATGCGCAGAAAATGTTCAGGTCGGGAGAGGTTTGAGAGGCATTCGCAGTGTGTCAGATAAACAACACTCATAGCGAATTAGATACAGAAAGCTTAGTTGAGTGGAAAGCTATACTCGATAGTTGCGAAAGAGCCATTTCAATCATCGTACGTTGAAAAACCCATGAAGCATCGAGTGTTTTCGATACATCTCCCAGTCCTACTGTGAATAACGTATTTAATAGTGATGGATAGTTCGGCTCATTTCAGAGAGCCGGTTCATTCTGCTTCCAAACGGCTCTTCGTTTATTATTATCTGCAGCACCATATTTTACGTATGAAAATTCTCTTCGATTGCTCATTGGAGCATTGTTTTGCCAGAACTGTTGGCTCTGCTTACCTGGACCGTCACCGGGATCCTGTCGCCGCTCATTGTGGCTAAGTGCGCCTCACTCTCTTTGAAAAGGTAACTTGTTTGGTGCCTCAATGATTTTGTGCGCGTTCTGGCACTTTTGCATTGATGCTGAGGCATTGAAGTTTAAAATGACAGTGACATTGGTGAGAATAGAATGTAGCTACACTCTTAAGTTTGATATTGTGCAGTATACCTCTGAAAAAAACGAGATTCTAACCTGAATCCGTTCATCAGCACTCTGTTTTTTCATCATCTGGGATGGCTCAGTACCTTCCTTTGTGTCTTTTGTCCACAAGAAACAAATAAAAGCAGAATACAACATTTCAGTAGTTCCATGCTTTTATTAGACCGCTTCTAACCTCACTCTCCTCCTCCATAGAAGGCCACCAGACCACAACCTTCCTCCTACGGAGATTCAAATATCAATACTCACTTGTACAATAAAAACTTCTTCCTGTTATCTTTGCCAGCTTCTGGGTCCATTTAGATTGCATAATTATGACAGTCAGAGGCTGCAAAAGACTTGAGATTGAGACAACTTTCCAGATCAAATCAAAATCAAATTTTATTTGTATAGCACATTTCAGCAGCAAGGCATTTCAAAGTGCTTTACATCATTACAAACACAGAAACACAATGCAACATAGAATCAACAATCAAAACACAGCATTAAGTCAAGTTCCATCAATACATTTGTAATTAATTACGTTTCAAATACAATTTTAAACAAGTGGGTTTTTAGTCGAGATTTAAAGGTAGTCAGTGTTTCAGCTGTCTTACAGTTTTCTGGAAGTTTGTTCCAGATTTGTGGTGCATAGATGCTAAATGCTGCTTCTCCTTGTTTGGTTCTGGTTCTGGGGATTCAGAGCAGAACCAGAAGACCTGAGAGGTCTGGAAGGTTGATACAACAACAGCAGATCTTTAATGTATTGTGGTGCTAAGCCGTTCAGTGATTTGTAAACTAACAACAGTATTTTAAAGTCTATTCTTTGAGCTACAGGGAGCCAGTGGAGGGACTTTAAAACTGGTGTTATGTGCTCTATCTTCCTGGTTTTAGTGAGAACGCCAGCAGCAGCATCTGGATCAGCTGCAGCTGTTTGATTGATTTGTTGGACAGACCTGTGAAGACGCTGTTGCAATAATCAATACGACTGAAGATGAATGCATGGATGAGTTTCTCTAGATCTGGCTGAGACATTAGTCCTTTAATCCTGGAAATGTTCTTCAGGTGATAGAAGGCCGACTTTGTAACTGTCTTTATGTGGCTCTGAAGGTTCAGATTGGAGGTAATGAAGCTGTTTGAGACAAGCGGGACACCAACCCGTGAGAACTGAGCTTGGACAGCTCTGGATTGGGCCCAGGCAAAGTCCAGAGCAAAATCCAAACTTAGAGTAAACTGAAAAATCAAAAATGTGACCTGATTCTTTCTGTCCAGTCTGGGCTTGAGCTGTTTCGCAATAAGAAATGAGCTCAAATGTGTCTAAATGTACGTCTCCAAAAGACGTTTCACTGCAGCTTGTTCCTCAAACTGCCATTTCACATGTAGATCTCATGCTTTGCATCAGAGCTATGATGTGAAAAAGAGTTGAGCAGAAAAGACAAATAAATTAAACTAATTCACAATTTTCCGCTCCTGAAAATGTGCTTTTGAAGAAAATTGGATGTGAAAATCCCTGAAGACGAAAGAAAAACTGTGTGAAAGCAGCAGCAGAGTTAAAAAAGAAAAAAAAAATCCAAAGTGTCCCTTTGTGATTCAGAATGAAAATTTGACCTGGGGCTATTAGGCTGAAGTAAAATGAGTCCTTTATATTCAAAGCAGACAATGTACATCGTAATTAATATAGTGATGCTGCTCTGCTGAGTTTCTCTGCCACTGGACAATAGGCAATTAAGGGCCTCTGCTGTAAAGGTGCCAAAAGGAACCATGACTACATCTGAATGTGTAGAAATGAACTCTTTTCATCAGCTGGTAACCCAGGACAAAGGGCCTGCTCAGTTCTGTTCCGGCCTGACAGGCAAACTGTACCAACTAGATTTCTTTCTGGCCTTTTGTACAAAGCGTTAGGCTCCAATTCCTTACCAAAAACATTTGACGGAATAACAAAAACTTTGGACCCCTAAACTGAAAAGCCGAGGGCAGATTCAGATGGCGTGGATCAAATTAGCTGCAGAAAGCTGACATCTGCCACAGACAGGTGAAACGTTAGTATAAAACTTGAAGTGCTTTGCGACTTTGAGATTTTTTGACACCACTCAAGTGGACGGCGTTGTTGAAACGGTGCTCAACTGAAACTGAGGGGGAGCCAAAGTATACAAGACGATACTCACACCCACACTGTTAGACCGCCACCGTCGGCCGGAAGCGTTGGATCTGTGATTTTATGTCTGCGACCAATTCTGACCCTACTTTCTGAAAATCACCGCTGGAATCATGACAGAAGTGGAACCCAGTGCAGCCTTCTGCTGCTGAAGCTCATCAGCTTCAAAGCTTGAGATGTTGTGAGTTCAAAGACAGCATTTTCATAAAAACGTTGTTGTGACAGGATGAGGCGGTTTTTTGACTGTATCGAAATGTGATCAACTGGCGACAAAGAGGAAGGAGACAACGGGAACGGTAGGAGGAGAAGTTGTTTTTTAATGATTTTTTAACAAACGAGCTTATTCACGCCTGATTTTAATTATTAAAACACTGCAGTTGCGGAATTGAGTTTTTCATCACCATTTACTCTATTGCAGCAGTAGTTTGACACAATTTTGAAAAAAAAGTTTTTAAAAAATCTCCTTTTCTTCTGTCCTGCTTCACTGATTTATAAATGTTTTGCTTTTAACTCTCTATTCCTTCTAGATTAATACAGTGAGTGAATTACAATGACTTTTAGCTATGAACCAACTCAACTTCCTCAGTAGGTTTATTTGTACTTTCACTTCTGTGGCCATTTTCATCAGCTTATACTTAATTTTAATAGACTTGCATAAGAACCCTCAGAACCCATTGTTCTATTTTGATATAAGAAATACCTCATTTTTCAAAACATTAGTCACTGTTTAAAGTGGGGAAAAAAGCAGAGTAACTACTATTTTTTGTATACATATATTTGTCCTTTGGTTTCAGTGTAGAGTATTTAATTATGCTGTATAATAATTGTAAAATATAAAGGTAACTACTTCACGGGTTCTTTTTGGAACGTAACCTCCGAAAAAAACAAGGGTTCATTGTATATAATTGATTTACTTTCATTGTGAAGAGGTTTCTCCATTTCCAGGTGAAGGATATTAAAAAGTCATTCCTCACTGACTGACAATCACAATTACATATGAATTATTGTCACACAAACACACTGCATTGTGTCTCGTTCCTGAAATCTCTCAGAAATGAGTGTTTCATCTAAAATGCGGTTAAATGTTTTCCATTTCCCGACACCATGGACATGCCCTGCTACTAAAGAAAGAGAAAGACAGTTGATTTAAGTCCCATCTGGCTTCTCGACAGAGAGCAACATTATGTTTCACTTCATCCATTTAGACTTTCTCACTGAGTCATTCGCTGAAAACCATTCGGTGAATCTGTGTCATGTAGGAGGTATGAAATGAATAATGGCTGAAAATAATGGAGTTTTTTTTTTTGTCACACTGGGAGGAGGGCTAACGAGTAACCAAAGTGTGTCTTTGGTTCCCAACGAGCATCACATTAAGAACAGACGAAAACAAGTCCCAGGTTTTGGCCGAGTCAAAGACAAACCAGTGTGTTTGGAAGAACCATTCCACTGCTGTGAAAGACATCAACCGCAGCACCGATTAGTCAAGTTCGCAACAGAACTTTGAAGCAATGAAAGTCTAGTGTCTGATAACTCTGAGCCTTCTGGTTGTGATTCTGTTTGGTGTCTGGTTGTGATTCTGACTTGTGGACAAAAATCTCTGTTGATAGAAAGATCTGTATCTTGGGGGATTCCAAACATTGTACTGCATATGTGGCGCCGAGAGGTTTCTGAAGAGGCTTTGAAGACGACTACCAGTCATACGTTACAAAAGATTTAGCTATAGCAAGACCACTGTATCTTGTTCGGAAAAATTAATTACCAAGAGGAAATTGAGATTTAAAATTTTTTATCCAATACCATAAAAATTCAAGTAAGAAACAGACGGCAGCCAGAGGTGCAGGATTTTATACACCTGTTACGATTTAAGGGATTGAAACACTTGATTTAAATGATTTGGACCTGCGTCTATACTTTAGATCCCTTTAAAGTCTTTGATTGATTTTGGAAATTGCTCTAAAGGTTAGGATCCTGAGTTTTGTCTTGCTTGTGGTAACTGCAATTTCTACAGCTGTCAGGATCTGTGTTTTCTGTGTTCATTTAGAGTTTTTTGTGTCCTTGCGTCTCTTCGTTGTCCTGTCCTCCCCTTGATTAGTCCCCAGGTGTTTCTTGTTCCCTGATTACCCCCAGTGTATTTAGTGTCACCTGTGTGTCTGTTCTTTGTCGGGTCCTCGTCAATTTTTCGTCAATGTCTAGTCTAGTCGTCGTCAGTGTTTCCGTGTGCCTGCTGTTCGTTGTTTGGAGTGGTTTTCTTCATTAAAAACATCATTATTCATCTTACCTGGGTCCGCTGCGTCTACCTCACCACCCCAACACCGCACCGTATCATGACAACAGCATTATACTGGTAAAATATTGGCTATGAAGTCGATTTTATATTTCTCGGTCTTAGACATCTATAAAACTAAAGTGAACTCAGGTTTTGCCTGACCACTAGGGTCTATTAAGATATCTTTAAGGTAATCAACTCAAAGGAGTATAAAGTATGCATTTGGATCAAATATTTAATATTTCAAACTTAAGCTCAAACTTCACTCCAAAAAATGAAAGGCTTCATACCCATAAAGAATCTCATGAACCAAAAACCATTCTAAGCTAAAACTGGATCTGAGCTGCAGTTGGTTGAACTTTGACATTCAAGGCAGAGTTAATTAAATGTGTTCTGATAAAAAGAAAGAGCCGTCTTAACCTAATAAAAATAACTGTCAAAAAAGGGGGACTTGCTATAATGCACCAGCTCAGTGGAATTGGCGTAGCGACAAAGACAGATTTAATGTGTCTTGGTAATTTCAACAATAGGCATTTCATGGCAATACAGAATTCACCCACAGGAGACAAAACATCTATCAGATGGATGCAATTTCACAAAGTGAAATACAGCATTTGTCAAGACTGAGCTTCAGAGCGGTAGGAGATTGTAACTGATGCACTTTCCATCCGTTCTCCTTGCAAGTAAAACAAAAAAACCCTCTTTTGTCTTTCTCCTATTTGTGTGGTGTTGAATAAAAAATAAATTTTACACAATCCTGCCCCTTTAAAAAGATCCATCTCTGAAAGAACCCAACCGAGTTATTTGTTCAGCAATAACTCGGTTATTGCTGAACAAACACATTCACTCCCACCTCAAAGAACGACTCACATTCTGTCTGCTGGTCAAAGAATCTCCAAAGATTTCTCCGCATTTTCAGAATCCAGTTTCCGGCCAGTACAGTAGTTTATTTTTCCTTTTTCTTTCTCTTTTGCTGGAGTAAATTTCTTCAGCTTTGACATGTGCTCGGGTTATCTCGGCTGAAAATGTGGAAAATGATTTCAGAGTCCAAACTGCTCCTTAAAAGATAAGAAACACATGACATGACACGAGGTCAAGCTCCGCTATCTGTTCTCTTTTGGCATATAAAGTGCTGAGCACAAGTGCTTCTGTACTCTCCCCCCCCCCACCTCACACCCCCACTTTTACACACACTAAGCTTCACTTATCCAGCACATGTTCAGCATGACCCCTAATCAAGCAGGGGTTAAGTGCTGGAGTAGGAGAAATATAGTCCTTCACTCGACTATTTCATTAAATGAAGGTGTGGCTGATTTACACAGCCAGACTTCCCTCTACTGTATTTACAATCAAAAGATTAATCAGGTGTTTTAAATAAAGGTGCATCAACAACAAGAAGTGCAGACTAAAGGAGAGTGACTTTAACAGAAACACTCATTTACAACTGCAGGTCTTCCAGGCTATGAAACAACTCGGTGCAGTGTTGCACACATTTAGTAAAACTGCATAGACTTAAACACAAAAGGAGAATGTAAAGGATGGACGTTGTATGTGAGCCACTGATGCACAAACCATTTGACGTGCAACAGATTGTTGGATTGTGAAGTCAAGATTGGTATTTGTATGCCAATGTGTTTTCTTCATTTTGACTAAAAGGCACACTTTCGATTAATCAAAGAGTAGAGATTAGATTAGATTATTAATTAGATTAGAGATTAATGCCATGGACTTTATTTTGTTTGCTTTCTATGAGGTTCAGAAGGATGTAAGCCGTCTGTCAGAGACTCGCCTATAAATAAATCAAGTAAATCTCCTTAGAATGTAGGCCTGCTACCTAACAGATGGGTAAAACCAAACTACACTTTTCATTCACAGACCTTTTTCCCCCCGTCTGACCACTGAAATGCTCCTTAGTTTAGAAAAAAAAACCATCTCCAGAAGATGAGACCAGCCAAATACATAAAGATGAAAAGCAAAGACGATAAACATGACCTGAAGTGTTTCGCTGCTGATGGAGTTTCAGTTTCACACTGAACTCCATGATCTTTTCTCGGCGTAGAAAGTTTTCAGTTTGTTTTATCCCTCACAAAAAAAAAAAAAAAATACCTGTGCAAGTAACCCAAACATTTATGAAATCAGAAAATTGAACTAAATGGATTTCCAACTGTGTAAAAAATGTTTTGTTTTTCCTTTTTTTTTTACCTGTTTTTTTATGTGAGGCTTGGATTGAACCTGCACTTAGTTAAAAAGATAATGAATGTCAATGGTTTATCCATTTTGGTAACTTTTGTTATCAAAAACAAAAGTTATCAAAAACTTTTGGTAAAAGCTCATTTATGAAGGGTAGCAGCCTTCTGTCCATTATTCTTATCGGGGTGGTAACACTTGAAGGGGTGTGCATAAGACTGTCATTAACATGATATTACACCTGTTATGAACATGAAGGAGTCTATATGAATGTTTACGACTGTTTTCATGAAATGTCTTTTGGTAAATAATGACACTTTTAATGCAAATTTGCATTAAAAGTGTCAACTTAGCATTATTTGGTAAATAACGACTTTTTAATGCAGAGTTGCATTAAAACTTACATTAAAAGTCAATTAAGAGTCGACTTTGCATCAAGTGTCATTATTTACCGAATGACGCTTCATGACAACAGTCATAAAGACAACTTTATGTTCATAACATGTGTAAATGTCAGGTTTATGACAATGTAATGTGAGTCTTATGCACACCCCTTCAAATAAAGTGTTACTGAAGTTTTGTGGCAGGCAAAAAATGGTCAATGATTTATGGTGTTTGGAAAATGAAGACATATATATATATATATATATATACATATACATATGTATATATACAGTACAGACCAAAGGTTTGGACACACCTTCTAATTCAATGGGTTTTCTTTATTTTCATGACTATTTATAAGGCAAGAAATCCCACTTATTAACCTGACAGGGCAGGTTGACCTATGAAGTGAAAACCATTTCAGGTGACGACCTCTTGAAGCTCATCAAGAAAATGCAGAGTGTGTGCAAAGCAGTAATCTGTCATGATATGCGGTGTAGATGGTGGTGAGGCAGACGCAGTGGACCCAGGTAAGATGAATAATGAATTTAATAATGCAACACACAGTCCAAAACAGTCCCAATGCCGGGCAGCACGGCCGAGCTAAAGCCAGGGCTCGACGCCGGTAGCAACCGGTAAACGAGGGATGAAAAATAGACTGGGCACACAGGAACGGAACGACAAACGACAAGGGCGGCAAGTAACGATGAGGACCCGACAAAGAACAGACACACAGGTGACACTAAATACACTGGGGGTAATCATAGAAACGAGACACACCTGGGAACAATCAAGGGGAGGACAGGACAACGAAGAGACTTAAGGGGACAGAAAACTCTAAGTAAACACAGAAAGACACAGATCATGACAGTACCCCCCCCTCAAGGGCGGCTACCAGACGCCCAAGAAAAAAAACAAAAACCCAAAAAACCCAACAAGGGTGGGTGGAGGGGTGCCGGACGGCGGGCCAGAGTCCAAACTAACAAAAAAAAAACAACCCACAGTCGTGGGCGGAAAAACAAGAAGGGTCAAGAGTCCATAAACAACAAAAAAAAAAAAAACTACCCACAGGGTGGGCGGAGGCAAAGGAGGCGGGAACCACTGAGGTGGTCTGGCGGTCGTCCGCGGCAGCGGGAACTACGGAGGTGGTCCGGCGGTCGTCCGCGGCGCTGGAGGCGGGAACCACGGAGGCGGTCCGGCGGTCGTCCGCGGCGCTGGAGGCGGGAACCACAGAGGCGGTCCAGCGGCCGTCCGTGGCGCTGGAGACGGGAACCACAGAGGCGGTCCGGCGGTCGCCCGCGGCGCTGGAGGTGGGAACCCCGGAGGCGGTCTAGCGGCCGTCCGCGGCGCCGGAGGTGGCAACGGGGAGTCCCGGGGGCCGCCCACAGACGGCGACGACGAGCCCCCCGAGGCAGGGTCTCTGGTGGAGCACAGGGGGTCTCAGTGGGAACACAGAAGGTCAGGGTCTCGGAGGGAACGCAGAAGGTCGGGGTCTCTGGAGGAACGCAGAGGGTCTCGGGAGTCGGGGTCTCGGGAGGAACGCAGAGGGTCTCTGGAGTCGGGGTCTCGGGAGGAACGCTGAGGGTCTCGGGAGGAACGCTGGAGGTCAGGGTCTCGGGTGGAACGCTGGAGGTCAGGGTCTCGGGTGGAACGCTGGAGGTCAGGGTCTCGGGTGGAGCGCTGGAGGTCAGGGTCTCGGGTGGAACGCCGGCTGGAACGGCCTCCGGTGCGCCGGCAGGAACGCCGGCTGGAACGGCCTCCGGTGCGCCGGCAGGAACGCCGGCTGGAACGGCCTCCGGTGCGCCGGCAGGAACGCCGGCTGGAACGGCCTCCGGTGCGCCGGCGGGTGCGCCGGCTGGAACGCCGGCTGATTCGGCCTCCGGTGCGCCGGCTGGAACGCCGGCTGATTCGGCCTCGGGTGCGCCGGCCGGAACGCCGGCTGATTCGGCCTCGGGTGCGCCGGCCGGAACGCCGGCTGATTCGGCCTCGGGTGCGCCGGCTGCGCCGGTTGGGGGTGCTGGTCCCGGAGCTGGAGCTGGATCTGGGCTGGCGGAGAAACTGTGCGGATTGGGAGGCAGAGGGTTACCTCTCAGCACGGCAGCCGCCGTCAGGCACTCCCTCTCTGCCTCCTGTTGCAACTCCGCCAGCCCCAGATGCGGAAGTCGCGGGATCCATTCGTCCAGCATAATCACCAAGCGTGTGGCTATATTCAGGCGGTGACGGGCAGAGTATGGCCTTGCCACCTCTTCGACATAGTCCTTTATGGTTTTCCGCAAGCCCCCTGGGTCCATGATGTAATTAGCGTGCCTCACCGTACAATTGTTCGGGTCCTTCTGTCATGATATGCGGTGTAGATGGTGGTGAGGCAGACGCAGTGGACCCAGGTAAGATGAATAATGAATTTAATAATGCAACACACAGTCCAAAACAGTCCCAATGCCGGGCAGCACGGCCGAGCTAAAGCCAGGGCTCGACGCCGGTAGCAACCGGTAAACGAGGGATGAAAAATAGACTGGGCACACAGGAACGGAACGACAAACGACAAGGGCGGCAAGTAACGACGAGGACCCGACAAAGAACAGACACACAGGTGACACTAAATACACTGGGGGTAATCATAGAAACGAGACACACCTGGGAACAATCAAGGGGAGGACAGGACAACGAAGAGACTTAAGGGGACAGAAAACTCTAAGTAAACACAGAAAGACACAGATCATGACATAATCACAGCAAAAGGTTGCTGCTTTTGTTTAGTGCATATTTCCACATGTGTTATTCATAGTTTTGATGCCTTCAGTGTGAATCTACAATGTCAATAGTCATGAAAATAAAGGAAACATGGTAATATGTCAGAGGTTTATTTATCAATGTATTCAACATCAGAAGCTTACAAACATTTCCTCAGTATACTGATAGCATTGTCCTTGAACTGTTTCAAATGTGTTGGGTTTTCTTTCTCAAGCTTCTTTACAACACTGACTATTTTATGAACTGCACCAGTTCTTCTTGCAATAAAAAAAGAATTGAATATCACCACAGACACAGTGACAATTTTGAAAAATTTAATTTGTCAATTCGCTAAATAATTAGACTGCTGGCAACCAAGGACAAAGGGTGACTGGTTACTTAGTTTAAAGGAAGACAACAGTCATTCATTTTATTTTTTATGTTGTTGAACCTATAAGTTCGGGTTTTGAGTTCTTTGTTTAGCAAATTCTAGATCAGAAGAGTTTTTGTTTTTTTTTAAACCAAGCAATCACACATTGTTGTGTTTTTCAGTCCACCTTTGGAAACGTTTTGATAATTTTGACAGTGTGCTCAGCCCTTTGTAAGGCTACAACACATTCAGACAATTTCAGACAATTTAACATGTAGTCTGAAAGCAGCACATTTCAAACATCATAGTACCAATTCCACATTTCTAAATGACCATATTTTCAACTTAGCTTCAGACCTAATGGTAAATTGTGAGACAATCCCACAAATGTATTTTCACGACCTCTAGCGCAACATTAAAGCCACTTGAGTGAAGGCCCATTCTGCAGCACATTCTGTATTCTTTGAATATGGGACAGAACTCATTTGGTACACTTCGTAGGGATGTGAGTTGTGAATCTTCGAAGTCATTACAGAATACAAATATGAAGAGTTCAAATGAGCTTCATTTTACATCAGCATACTGCCTTTTTTGTGCCAAAGAGAAGCACTGCATTGGGAAAGGTTTGTTCTTGTCCATTTAAAGGACAAAAAGACACACTCGTATCGTAAAACATAAAGTGACAGGCGGTACATAGGCTATCAATTCACAGGCCAATGAAGAACCATGTGAAGATCCTTTTAGAAATGAAACAAAACTGCTTTTCACATTCTTGTGATACTAGACACCAAACACACTCTCCAATAGACCACCTGAATTAATTAAGAATTTCATTGATGAAGTGACAGTGTTGTCTTCACGGTCATTTCAAACTTCAGTTTATAGATTCTTTGTTTGGGAACGAGTTCCTTAACCGTACCAACATTTCAGAAGTCGCACAAAGGGGCCCTTAAAGTCATTGAGAAGTCAAGGCCGCACAAGGAATCTATTGTTCTTGATCTTGTCCAAGTCTCCAGAGTCCCAGACGCTTCCTCTGTTAGCCGCTCTTCCTTCCGGTCTGATGGCTCTGTGGACGTAGATGTGTTGTCAACAAGCTCACGGTCTTCTTGGCCAGCTGTCTTTTATGTACAGAAGTTTCCATAAGGTGCTGAGTAAGGACTTCAGCAGGCAAGTATGGCATGCAATCAGAATAGAAAAGTCAGCCATCCTTGACTGTTTGGTGCAGGAAATCGTGCAGTACAAAGTGTGTGTCAGTGAAACAGACATACACAGCAGAGTCTGATCAAGAAGCATCCCTATCTAAATGAGAAAAGTTCTAACACTGGATATGGAGGATTGCAGATCAACTTGAAATATGAACTCGCCAACTATTAAACCCAGCTACAAAAACTGGGGTGTCCAGAGGAGCAGAAGGGAAGTTTTGCCCAACGATCCATCAGCAGAAACTGAGGAAAGTCTAGAGGCGATGCAGAAGGCTTTACTCATGGACAAAAAGAAGAAGAAGAGAGTTGGTCAAACTCAAGATGGAAAAAATAATTTGCATACAGAAGACATGTTACTTGTGATGCACCTCCAATGGTGGAGGCTGTCATGCCAAAATGATCTGCTGTATTTGACATCCATGAGCAAAGGCCTGAGTTTTTTTGTTTTTTTTAACAGTGTTCATCTAAAATGTTTAGGTACAGGTACTTGAGCACATCTGCAGCAGGAGTGATTGTGGCCTTCTTCCAGATGTTAAACATTTGAAGTTCATTCCTTTCTGTTCATTTTTCAGATCAATGCTGAATAGAGACAAATTTCATGTGTACCTGAATGAAAACCTATTAGTACTTTAAGACAACTCTGGCCTGGTTTATGTGTAAATCCACCCAGTTCTGGCATTAGAGGATTGTGACTGCCTACCCAGAGCTTGGATCAGTGACTATATTCTGTCATTTTCTGAACAAATCTATGACTAAAGCACCTTTAGGTGGGGAGTCTTTCTAATGCCAAAGCCCAAGACTAGTCTGCTCATGGTTAATAGAGTCAGCAGGATGATTCTTATACTCTGGGCTGACTTGTTGGTGAATCAGGGGTCATTACAGTGAGGTGAGAACTTGACATTTACACAGGGACCAGATGCTACTTTGCTCCCCCTCTGCTTCAAACACTTGGTGGTTTGAACTCAATACTCCCTTGTGCATCTCAGTCTGTCGGAACCTTTTTCTTTCATTGACTCCTCTCTGTAGTGAGTTAGATCTTTCCCTCTTTGTAAAGTTAACTTTCAGGCAGGGAAAAAATAAGCTGAAGTTGAGCTCTTCATAAAAAATAAAAAAAAACAACAATGCTTTCTATTTAATGTATTTTCAAATTACATTAGTTTTCTTGAACATCAAATGCAAACTCTTTCATCAACTCGGCATGCCTTTTGTTTTGCGTGCACTCCTTTGCAGATTGCTTTCAACCTCCATAAAATCATTCATCTCTTCCATTCTGCTCCCACATCCACCGCCCAGCCTGGCCTACCCCAAAATATCTCCCGCTCATCTACGTGTTTCTTTTCTGTAGGCCTTCTTCTTCTCTTCTTCTTCCCTCTTTTCTGCTCACGCACCAATCCAGTCCTCAGCCGCTACTTCCAACCCACTCCCGTCTGTGTTCCTGAGAGCTGGCAATCCAAAGCGCCTCCTTCACCCAGCCCTCTCCTGAGGCCTAATTAATTTACTGAAATCTCAATCAGCCTTCCACTCCATTACCCTGATCTGGTTTGATACTCTCTTCCCCGTGCTAGGGGGCATTAGGATGATTACGATCAGGATCCGATCCCGTCTGTTCCGCGGCGACGTCGCCGTCCCAATCTTCATAATGATGCAATGATGGCGTACACGCCCCTTGCTCAGGTCGGAACAAATTGAATTATAACACGTGGGCTCTAAGACTTCCGAGTTCAATCGTAGAGAACTGTGTGTGGGAGGTGAGTCTCCTGGGGAGGCGATAAACTCGTCTGAAGTCAGGAGGGGAAGACGGGAGAAGGGGAAAACAAGCGAGATGGAGGACAAGGCGGTAGCAAAAAGAAAGAGAGAAAGGCAGGCTGGGAGAGAAAACAAGATGGTCAGAGGTTGACTGAAGCCTGGGCTGTAAAAAGATGAGCACATCCTGGAGCTATACCTTTACAGAGAGAGAAAAAGTAGCATGGAAAGGGCTTCCAGGACACATGCCTAATGGTTAATTCATATGACAAGCATGGTCTCCAACATGCCAACACGAACTGAGAGAAACTCAGGATGTGGGGGAAGCAAAGGAAAAGAAAGTGAAGGTCATGTTGAGTCATTGTGGGAGGAAGATTTGAGATAAAGCCAAGCTATTGTAGCAGTAGCAACATATAGCTACATTCAGCATGCTAAAGTTGCTAATTAACAGTTGTGGAATGATTTGTTGTGCACTGATGACACCAAATTCTCATAGAAATCACCAGTTGAACATCTGTATCTGCTTATTGATGCAGATTTGTTGGGTTGGTGTTTGAGGCTGTCGGCTGGCTGCTGCCTATATGTCTGACATTACTGTTCTTATTGCTGAAGTTTATACCGTGTATTGTCATTTGAATTCATATTTGGTTGACCTCTCTGAGGCTTAATGCTGTCCAAATATGAGACATTTGAAAGTGAAAGTTTGTTATTGTTTGTCAGTTGATGTTCTTGTGACTGATTTGAGGTAGTTGGGTTAATTCGTTCATTTCATTCTAGCTAAACACGGGGTCATAAAGTCAGATTACTTTTTTGCTTTCAGCTAACAAAGTACAATTATGTGGAACTTGTTGAAAAGAAAAATATATGTTGAGTCAATTATTGATTTTTTTGAGTGCATATCTATGATAGAAAAGGGGCACACATTGAACAGGTTGCCAGTCCAGAGCTACATGTGAAACTAGCTCTACACATGAACATATTACCCCCACTTTGATAAAAGATGGTAGAAATACGTCATATTGATGCTGTTCTTCAACACAGACAAAAATGCTAAGACACAAGGGGTGGGAAGACGGATGGAGTAAAGTAAACAGCATCCTAGTAGAAATCCTGTTTGAGGCTGCGACAGACTTTATACAGGGGCAGACGCTCATTTTCCACCACAATAGCGATCCTAAAAGTACAGCTAGAGCTGAAACAGAACGGCTTGGATCAAACCATATTTACGTGTTTCAATGGCCCTGTTAAAGCACAAATGTAAATCCCATTGAAATGTTCTGGCGAGGCTCGAAAATTGCTGAGCAAAGCTGGTTTCAGCCATTTATAAAAGAATAGGCTCCAATTTCCACCAGAACTTGAAAAATTCAAGACATGTTCTTTATTGGTTTAATAGGGTTTAATATTGGTTTGATGAGTATTTTTAAATGTCAATGCAGCTACACTGGACTACATGGCTACAAAAATTGGAATTACGAAAATAAGTTTGCTCAATGGACTCGTGAAAATTATGAGGAAACACAAACCTTTTCATTTCTTAATGAAAACGTTTTTGCTCTAGGATGAGGCGGTTTTGAAAATATGTTTTTTAATTACTTATTATATGAATGAACTTAAGTGTGATTCTGATTGTGTTTCTTATTTAATGGAAACGCTGTCATTGCCAAATTTTGTTTTCTCAACATTAAGCGGAATATCAACAAAGTTTTACACACATTCGTAATGGTAATGCAGATACTGTGGCCTTAAAATCAACAAGAATATGAGTGATTTCTGGAGGGTTTTGAGGAAGTTTTCTAGGGTGATTAACATTAAGAGCTTTGGAAATCGAGAGTTTGATAACTTTTTTGAGCACACACCAAAATTTTGTGGTCAGACTCTGGTGATGTCAGCATATCCCCCTTCTGGGAGCTGCATTGATTAGGTACAGGTCACTTATCTTTGCCTACACACTCCAGAATCTGTCAAGGCCACAACCTTACTATGCTCACAACCTTGATCCTCTTACAGTTACTTAAAGCACCGTCTGTCACTTTCCAGGGTGCAACCAAAAGGATCTCAACAAGTAGCAGAAACAAATCCATGACTTCCATGTCGATACACACAGTGGCATGATCCAGTCACTTACACATAAAGAGATTTATATTGACTAGTCTTAGGGTGCACCCAACTCCAAATTGTGCAGAGGCTGGTTGATTGAAGGGAGCTGCGAGGTCTTCAAGTTTAAGAAGAAGCAGCAGGACCGATGCGCTCGCAACCTTTATAATGCAGCTTTTCATCTGCTTTTAAAAGTTTAGAAATAACATCAAGTACCATTGATCATTTTATTATAATTTTTTAATGCAAAAGATCGGATGAACAGGACAATTCAACGTGTTGTAGTCTGTACTACAACAGACTCTAAAGAACAAAAAAAACAACCTTGTAAACATGAAAGTTGAACTTATTTAATGACATCATTACGCGAATGTCTTTGTGTAGCGATACACAAAGACATTAGAGCAGCTCAAACAAAGCTGTTGTGGTAGGACGTGCAATGGTTCCTGACCTATGTGGCACTGAGTCCTGGCTGTAGCCTGGCACTCTGCCGAGCTGCTGACTGGCTTTTCCTTTCTGGAGCATCTGCTGTGAGGAAGAGGCAGAGAGACACTGAGCTGGAACTCCGCACCAGATGGATGTGTACTTCCACTTTTGCGCCTCCGAACAACCTTTAAATAACAGTTGGACCAGATACTCAGAAATAAGTCTGCACATATTTTTGAGTTGCAGTTCATCTGCTGATTACTAATTCACTTCCTAGAGCCGCTGCTTCATTTTTGCAAAGGTAAAGGCCTGCGGAAAGCTCTCCATATGCAAAGAAATATCAGGGGCTAGCTTGTCTGCCTTCGCACCGTCTGTTTGCTGAGTTTGAAAGGGGCAGTAATATGTAAAATCAACTTTTTTGAGATTAACATCATGTTATAACGTTAGTCCCTCATCGAAAACTTGAGGAAGTGTTAGAGTACCTGGAGTGTTGCTTTGATTCTGTTATGCATGCGTGAGAAATCCTTTATTCTCCATGGCAACCATTCAGCTGTGCAAAACACGTGGGTGGCCCTAGCTCCACCTTCGAGGGAGAAGCTCTTCCTCAGAGCTACAGTTTACAAGTGACTACCCCACCCAGCTCCTACAGGCTAGCCAGCAGCAATTAGCAAACACCTGACCAGTAGCATCATTATATGAGCTACTGGTCAGTGAGACGCTGGAAAAAGCCTTGTTTAAGCTTTAATAGAAGAGCGATGTTGTGATGACTTGCTGAAGGTGGAGTTTCAGAAAAAGCAAGACCTTAAAGAGGCAGAGGACCAATTTTTATCAAATTAAATTTCTTTTAACTCGTATTCGATATATACAGCATTTTTATAACCACTGAAGGCGACATAGTCACTTGGTTGTGCTCTAAGATGATACTATGTGGCTGGAAAACACATAATACCGCCCCTTTAAAGGATTGTTATTCATGTTGTAAATGATTCTCAGCATACTTCAACTCAGGACTACCAGATCATTACAATTCTACTGGTGTTGCAGGGTAACACCAGTCATTACTCTACACCAAATACAGTATTTACACTGCAGAGAAAACAAAGACCAATCCGCTGTCTCACACACACGCAGGCACACACACCAACACATATAGATGAAGTACCTTTTAGGTTCTGAACCCAAGAAATGGGTTAAGGGGGAAAGTATGTGTGTGGTGGGCACTCATGGGAGTCAGAGTTCTGAGCGAAGAGGTTTTTAAGTTGAACTCTGCTGCCGCTGTGTTATGGAGGAGGGACTTAGGGAATCCAGTGACTGGCAGGTTTACCCTGAAAACAGCCAGAGCTGTTAGCTTTGTTCTCCACGCCCGCAGTGCTGGAGCACGTACTAGTGTGCCGGGGCTGGAAGGTTAATGCACAAAGGGGGAGTGATGTTCACTCCAGAGGATGACATGGTTCGGATGGCTGGGTCTGTGGAAGCCCAAAAGGCAGTTCACCAAGAGAGAAATGGGAAAGTAGGGCTGCTTGAGACAATTACAATTGTTAGATTTGTGCCGCTCAGAGCGTCAGCATGTTGGATTAATCTGGTTTGGTTTTTTTTGTTTTTTTAAGGACTATAAAAATGTTGTTGGTGGAAGCTTTGCTTTTGTTTTATTCCTGCAGATTTTCTTTTCTGTGCAGATATGAGAAACTATTGTCTCTAAAAACTTCACATTGAGTTGTTAGCATGTCTAGCGGTCATTTGTCAAGGTCATGAGACCGTCACATAGCAACAGTGTCTTCAGTCAGAAGACAGAGGCAAGACTGACTGATATCAAAGATCCTTCCTGACCGCAGCGTCGTCGTCCACCACGACTCTGTGAAGATACTTGATGAGTCATGACATTTAATTTCACTTTGATGTAAATAAAGCATTTTTAATTTTTGAACTGAATTAAAGATTGTGATAACAGTAATGTTGGTCAATATTAAAATTGCGATTATTTAAACTAACTCCACATTGAGTGTGCAAAAAAAAAACAACATTCAATGCACAGAAACATTTTTCCCGATACCTCGTTGTTTTATCTTCTCTTTTTTTAAAAATCAATAAATGTATTGAATAAAATGTAAGATATTATACCAAAATAAATAGAGATAATCAGCAGTGGAATGTTCTACTGCAAAAAAGTAATGTCTTGACTCAAAATAAGCAAGAACAATTTGCCATTTGTAAAATAATTCATTTAGATGATACATAAATTTCAAATCAAATTTATTGTTATAGCACGCTTTATGTACCTCTTCCACTGACCGACCAACCACAAATCCATCATCTTCATGCTGCTTAGACAGGCAGATGTTGACCACACTCCAGATGTTTCCAATAACAAACTCCTTCAGTGGTGCTACGATTACATTCTCTGAATAAACCATGTTAGCATATTCTTAGAGGCAGACATTTGACAGATGATGCTTCTTGGCGTACAGTGAGTGAAGACAACCATAACCAGGAATGTCCACGTTTAAACAGCAGCATGGCAGGCTTTGGGGGGGTTGAATCTGAACCTGACAACGACTTGCAGTAAATGGAGATCAATGACGAGCGGCGTGTGGAAAACGAGAGTCCAAAATGACTTCAATCGGATCAGATGCAGTGTTTATTTGGATCCTTTTTGCCTGAGGCCATTTATTCCAAATTGTTTTGAATGTAATCAATAAGCCTTTTTCAGGCCATGTTTGGTGATTGCCAGGAAAATCCAGGTGCAGCTGATGATACTCAAACTAAATGCTTTATCCTACTCAAGTGTGTCATTTTCAGGGCTCTCTATTGTGCCAGCTGGCATTCAGGAGTGTATTACTCCAAACTAAATGCTGCGAGACAGTCTGCTTTGGGAAAACATTTAAATGGCAGCTCTAGAGCATTGAGAGATAACCAGAAAAACCTATTTAATCGGCTATAGGTAACGTTACATTGTCCTTATGCGGTACAGTGTGTCTTGGAGTCTTGGTGTTTATGTACTCGGGCAGAAAACAACGCAGGAGCCTGTTATATTTAAAGGTTTGTCGTATGAACAAAGCGCAACTACAAAGGCAACTGGTTTTCACATAAAACAATCATTTATTGCCTGCCTCGTTGACCTACAAAAACTCTCCATAAAGAGCATGATAAAGTCAGAAGCCACGTTGAACCGTTTCCCCTCAAATCCAAAGATCTACATGGCAACCCGCAAGGCTCAGAGGTTAATTCTGATCAGCCGTATATCGTGTTGCAGTAACAAAAAGATTTCCATGTATGTACTGTAGCAGCACTGGCTAGCAGACCAGCGAAATATGTCATTCTGACAGCAGTGGTAGTATGAGTTTCATGTTTTTGGCAACAAATGAACCCCAGATGTTCTGGGTGACCCACTGACTCAGCCAAGTCCCGTGATTCTTACATTTTGAGTCTGTGCAAATTGGTTGCAAACAGTTTTGCTGATCTTAAACACTTAATAGACGTTCACTGGTAGAAACCTCAACCGCCCAATGCTTAGAGGAAAAGTTAACATGAGTGCATTGCTTGTACCCCTGTCACATTTTCAAAGTGACCAAAAGGGAAACATTATCTCCACTCTTAGAGCGTACTGTCACTACACAGAAATTACTTTATTTTATATCTTTGCTTGTTTCTGCTGTATGTGTCAAAATCACCAATCCTTCCATTATGGAATTTGTATTCAAATACCATTTTTCTGTAAAAATACCTTTTTTTTAACTCAAGGTTATAATACTACTAGATTTTCATTTTTGTCTGTTCATAATATATGAGCACAACAATTACATTTATTGTTTTACAAGTTTTTTCTTAACCTGTTATCCAGAAAAAACTCCTTCGTATGTAAAAAGGACACAAGGACAAAGTGTCAGGTGTTTAACCTGTTTAGGAAAAAGAAACCCTAAACAGACCTGTGTAAATCCTGAGAGATTTTACACAACGTGCTTTCAAAAGTGACCTGCTTTCTTTGAAACGAATACTTTCGAATTGAATGTAATGAAAAGTAAAGGTGAGGAAAATGCCACTCAAGCAATCAGCTGACCCTTTGACCATCTTTCTTTCCTGTAGATCAGGGGTGTCAAACTCCAGTCCTCAAGGGCCGGTGTCCTCCAACTTTTAGATGTGCCTCTGCTGCACCACACCTGAATAGAATAATTAGGTCATTAGCAAGGCTCTGGAGAACTGATCTACACAAGGAGGAGGTAATTAAGCCATTTCATTCCAGTGTTTTGTACCTGTGGCACATCTAAAAGCTGTAGGACAGTGGCCCTCGAGGACTGGAGTTTGACACCTGTGCTGTAGATAATGAATTCAGGGCATCTGACCTGGAATTACTTGAGCTTTTTTCTTATCAACCTTTTTAAATGCAGATAACTTTATGTGACACTTACGACCAGTGAACCCAATGAACTGCTGTTTTTGTTGTTTTGGGGGTTTTTTCGCTCTCCACTTCTCTATAAAGATAGGCAGCCTCACCACCAGGCTGCACCCTGACGACCTTTTACCTCTTCCCTATAAATGTTACGGAAACAATCTGCTAAAAACAGGGAATTAAGGACAGGAGGAACTCAACAGGGCAATTCATTTCTTTGGTTGTCCCATTTGATTTCTTGGTAAAATGTTGAGCCAAAACTCCTAGAGGCAAACACCGAGGAAACCCACTACTTTGATCGTACAAAACAAAGTGCACTTTAAGAGCCTTCAAGCTTTCACTGAGTGAACAGCAACACATGCAACAAAGGCAAAATCCTTACATGCGACTTTTTGTTTTGTTTGGTCATACTTACATGTTCTCTATCATAAAATTTCATACAAGACAAAAGATGCAGGTTTTGAAATACTGATTTCATTTCATCAGTGTTTCCGCCCAGTTGGCCTGCTTTTGAGCACGTTTGGCTGGAAAAGACAGCTTGTTAAAATTTGTGCTGCTTTTCACAATATTTGATGGGTTTGAAAGTATTCAGATGATTTTTTTTTTCAAATTGATTATTGTGTGGCAGAAGAGCACAAAACTATTAATAAAACCCAGTGTTGTTTCACTTATTAGTTCATTTACTTTGAAATGTGTAGAGTGTGCCGAAGGCGACTTGATCAATGACTATCGTCATTGGTTCATCAAGTGATACTATGCAGTATGATTGTAAAAGAAAAATCCCAGATTTGAAAGGACATCGCGCCACAAGAAACTCAAGTCTTGTTGGGTTCAAAGAGTCAAGTCCTTTGTGGTCCCAGTGTGATCTGGTTCTGGTCAGAACAAAGAAAAAATAACCAAAAATGTTGTGAATTGTTACAACTCTGAATGCAGTCGGTGACTATATGTGGAGTTACGTTAGAGGTTGAGGTTTGGGCGGGTTTTGTTGGAGTTTAGCGTTGTTTTTGGTCTGGAAACTGTCCGACAGATCTGACTCAAATGAATATGTTGTTTGCCTTTAATGACCCTAGATGGGTTTAGGAGGTTTCTGCCAGAGCTTTTCCGGTGTTTCCATGTGATATGACAAAAGAAATATGTAAGAAGTGGGGGGAGGGGAAATCATTTTTCACTAAGATGCCAATTCTAAAATTGGTTTTAGAATTATTTAGTTTTTTGAGAAGACCAAAAATGAAACAAAAATTCACACACACAATCTGGTATGTTGTTGCGCAACACCCCCCCCCTCCTTTCTGTCTCTACTCTCTCACTCTCGTACTTCCTCTTCTGAGAGGGGAGATGTGCTACCAGCTCTCCTTCTAACGGGTTAATTGAGTTTCCTAAATCTGCTGGGATTTACCCTGTCCAGAACTGAAGTAAACTCTGTTTAAGCTGGTTTCGAGAAACGATTCGCCTGGTTATCTGACGGCTTACATCCAGGTGTCCCACCCTTCTTCCCCCTGTGAATTAGCCAGACTGAGCAGCCTACAGCCAACTAGTTTCACAGAACACACCTGTTAACGGTCGCTCGTTCTCTATTTTGCAACTTGCATTTGTTATTGAACCAGGTAGGTTTTAGTGACTCGGTCGAGTCCCAAGGATGATGTTTTAAATATGGGCTACCAGCAACCTAAAAACATTTTCCACTTTTTCCTCTCCAGAATCAAACATCACAGCTATTTTACAACCATCAAAGAACTTTAAGGTGACTCATTAACTGAATGTCCACAACATCTTTTAGATTTTCTTTATGCTAAATATTTTATTAGTAAGGCATTTTTGCAAGGGTCAGTACAGCTTAATTCAGTAGCAGAAATAATCAAATAAGTAAAATCAATCATCTAGTCTATCTTTCCCTACTGCTGACACTGAGAACTAAAAAAGGGAACCTTTGAGAGAGACGGACGGAGTTTGGTGTTTCGAACCCCAGACCTGGCTTGATGATGAAGAAGGTGTTGCAGCAGGAGGAAGATGTTGATCGGCGAAGGCAGGGATCTCTGTAGGTCCGATGAACTTCTTCTCCGCATGGATGGTGAGGTCACACAGGACTTGGTGCTGGCAGGAAAAAAGGCACCAGTTCTTCTTCCTTGTCTTTGTCTTCATCTTTGTCTTTGGGGTCAGAACCCAGCCGATGAGAGAAGTGCGATTCGAAGCCACAGGTTGTGGGGCTGACGGGTTGGTCTCCATGTGCAGGACAGTCTCCGGCTCCGTGGCCCCGGCTCTTCTTCAGCTGCAGAGTTCTTTGTCCATCTCGATCTTGGCTCGAAGCTGCCCGGAGGATCCAACGAAAGGTTCCTCTTTTGCACCCACCTTATATAGGGTTTATCTGTCTGCTTAGACAGATGATCTCATATCCGTCACTGTCTTAAGAGACATCATGTCATGATGTCTGTGCCAATGTCTCAGGGCTGCTCAACCTCCTATGTCCCTTGCCTGCACAACCTTTCACCTACCATCTACCTCCAACATATCAGTGATGTTTAATTGCAGTTACACCTTTTTACACCATTTCAAGTTTAATGTCAAAATCACATTTATTTTCTTTAGCTTCTCTGATTTAGCATTCATTTATAATTTTATAACCATAACTTATATCACATTTATTTTCTTCAGCTTCTCTAATCTATCATTCATTTATGATTTTATAACCATAACTTATTAGTTACTCTTATTATGATCTTAATGTGAGTTATTACAGATGTTTTCTGAAAAGAAACCAAGAATAATACATGATTCTAATTATTTACTACTAAAGTTACAGTTACTTGTTTTTCTTGTAAGTGTTCCCACAAATATAAGTGTAAGTATTATTACAAGTAAACCAATATTCATATAAGTATTTTACTTTGAATCTTATCCAATTACTAATAATGTTTAGATTTCATTCTTTAAAACTTTACCTTTAAACTAAGAAATAGTCTCAGCTATTTTTATAAATCTGCAGGCTGGAAACTTCCTCTTTTTCCAGGAAACCTGCTTTTCCTGTTTAATGACTCTCTCTGACTGACTATGATTTCTTATGATTAGATAGAAAAAAGTAGAATTAAAGCAAAGTTTGCATGAGACAAAAACAACACACACAACCAGATTTATTTTATTGACACCTAAGTCTACTGTTGGGCCTTGATGTCACTTGAGTGATTCATTTTAAAGATAACTTTATTTATTATTACTGTTAAACTAAAATCTCCAGCATGGGGAAGTGGGATGAGCTCGGATTTTCTTGACAGGTAACAATATTTAACAGCAGGTAAAAACTTTACCAAAAGCCAGGATCGTAAATCAGCCACATGAGAGTCAGAATCAGCTGCATCTATAAAGTTCCCCTCCCTCCTAACCCGGTTTCAGTAGTTTATTGTTCTTCGTTATCAGAGGTTCTTACAGTTAATCAGAGGCTTCATCCTGGTGACATCATCCATGCGTGACGCCCATGGGGTCTCAGCACAAAAGAAAAACAGACTCTTTTAGAAAAGAATAGTAATTAATAGTCAAAACTGAAGTTCAAGTGTGCTTTTTCAAAGATGGACGTTTCAAAGACATGACCTTCCTCTCTGCATTCCACACATGCATTCTAAAAGCTAGAATGTAGGTGACTCTTATTTTGGTCATTTACGGCTTCTGGTAGTAATAGTGCCTTCTTGGCCGGCTTGAAGGAGCAGAGCAGATCAGAATTCCAATGCTTGGAATTAAACAGACCTAACATGGCTGACGCAGTTTTGAGATATTGGCTGCGCGAGCCAATATACTGTAAATGCTGAAATGTTGGCTGACAAGGTTAATATGATTGCTAAAATATTGGCGAGTTGGGCTAGTATAAATGGTTTTGAAATATTAACACTGAGCGTCTGCCACGGCGTTGGCTCAGGCAGCCAGGGAGCATTAAAGGAACCACTTACCACAATATGTCTGCAGTCTTTCCTTTACTGATGCTGTTTCTGCATTTAATCTCTGTGGGACAAACGGATGGATAGAAAGACAGCTAGATAATATATATTTTGTTTTGCATATTTTTAACCCCACAAGCCTTTGACATCTTGTAACTTTACAATCTCAATCTTCAGAGTAGTCTATTAGGACTAGTAGGAGAAATATCAACACAAAGTGTCATGCATAATCTTGAAAGGGAAGAAAAAATGTTCAAAACATATGTAACTTAGACCAGTGGTCCCCAACCTTTTTATTACCGCGGACCAGTCAAGACTTTGCAATTTTGCTGTGGCCCGGGACCATCAGATAATGCTTATGCATGTTGGTGTTCCAGGTAAAAAAAGATAAAACCTTTTTTTTTTTTTGCTCCAATTTTCCCTTTACAACAATCTTCCAACGTCCTGCAGTGTGTGATGTGTTACGTGGTGGTGTGTTGAATATGTCCGAACTAAAATCGGGCATATTCAACATTGTCTTGGCCTTTTTATCGCAGCCTGTTGAATGTGACAGGTAGCCAATCAGAAAGTGTGGTGACGTAAGAATGGAGGGAATCCCAAACAGTTGACATGTGTTACAGCCCCAGCCTCTCCTTAGGGGGCGGTAGAGAGCAATGAGTTGGAGCACGGAGAAGAAGAAGAGCAAAGTGCGTTATAGTGATGGGATTTTCGGCTCTTTTTCGAGATGCGGCTCTAATGGCTCTTCTTACTGTGGAGAGCCGGCTCTTTCGGCTCCCCATATATATTTTTGACATTATTAATTAATTAATAGCTTAAACCTAATTTTATAATATTTTGTTTCATTATTGACATTGTTAAGCACATATGATGAGTAAAAATGCCGCATAACAATGCTATAGCAATACCGATGTGATGTCCGCATGTGGCTGTGCAGGTTGTTTGTCGAGCCTGTACGATAGGAAATGCTGACTTTGCACAGTCTGCACTCTGCCCTGGAGCTTGATGTAGCATTAAAATGAGTCCAAATCTTGCTCCGTTTTCTGTCACTCATTTATTTTCACCTATTCAGTTCTCACACTGACTCCCCTTCTTTCTGTGCTTCTTGACCGCTGAGTGAGTGTCTGTACATAAACACCTGCCGACGAACGCTATACAGCTTGGCCAATTGCCTGCCGTTTCCACAAAAAAAGTGGAGATAAACTTTTTTTTCAGTGTTTTCCCGCCACATTATTAATTGAAACTATGTGTGATTGGTCAGATGTGTGGAGCACACGCTTGACATGAGGGCAGTGGACCGACCGAGGGAAAAAAACCCTCCGCTCTAGCGCTGGCAGAAGAGCAAAACGCGCAAGGAGAGGGAGAAGGGGGGGAGAGACAGCGAGGCACCGCAGGACAAAAAAAACGATGTGGGGAAAAACTATCGGCTCTGGCACTTGCAGAGCACAAGCACAACGACAGGGAGGCGGAGAGACAGCGATATACTGTAGAAGAAAACCCGGCTCCCAAATAGGATCCTAAAACGGCTCCCATTGTGGAGCCGGTTCCAATCGTTCACTTCAAAGAGCCGGCTCTTAGAGCCAGATCGTTCGCGACCGACACATCACTAGTGCGTTAGCTGTTAGAGACTCGAGCTGTGGAGTGGTTGTTGTCCGTTTTTGCCAAGAAGAGGAATAAAGTTCAACCAGTTCTTCATCTGCCTCCTCCTTGTTTTGCCGCCAGCAGAGCAGAGCCTATGAGCTTGTTACCAGCAAACGAGCCTAAATAGACACCAGCCTGTTCTGGACTTACCTAGGTAACACATGGCAACTGAGAGTCCGGTGGACATCAGAGGTGACATATGGAAATGTTTACTATATATCAGTGGCGTATGTAGGCCTGTTTTAGGGTGCTGTAGCACCCCTAAAACTGTATCTCAGCACCCCTAAATAGGATTGCCACCCTTCCCGTAAAATACGGAAGGGTGGCCGTTAAATGTGCGTCCCGTATTGAACCGATACATAACTGTCCGATAGAAACGCCTATCATACACACAGCTACACTAAGTTTAATAATAATGACTAAAATAAAACACAGGATATATTAAGGTCAGCTAAATTCTCGTGGCGGGAGATAAAGGACCCCAGAACGCTACGGACCGACGCTGAACGTCACCGTTGCCTAGAGACGGACACGTCGCAGCCGCGGTGAGCTGCTATCAACCCGCGTCTTTTTAAAACGTCCTCGACCCGATTCACTGTCCTTAGAAGAAAAAACGCTTTTAAAAAACATACGTGAGTGAAAAGACGCGCATTATAAGCTGAACAATTTCAGTTAGGATGGATACTGTGTACAGCGAAAGACAAAAAAAAAAAAAGTGTCCGTCGTGGCTCAGTGTGCTGCTGTATCATAGACAGAATGGATCAGGAGAGGAACTGCAGACCCATCAGAACCTAAAGAACCAGAAATCAGCGTCTCTTCATCCTCAGTCATCTCCTGAGGCTGACACGGTACAGAACATTTAGTTATGATTGATTAAGTTTATTATTGTGATTTTAGTTGATTATTGTGGTTTGATTCTTTGCTTAGGATGTTGAGTTTGGATGATATTTAATAAATAATAGCAATAGCCAAAATTAGTGGCCATTTAAAGAACAAATCATACGAATAGATTAACAGTAAATACATAAATATTTCCTACATTACATGACTTTCTGTGTGTTTTATTCAAAAATGTTGATGTGTTTTATGAATAATTGTCCTGTGGTCATTTTATGTATTATTTCAATAATATTTTATTAATGTGGTTAACCAGTTTGGATAATCTTGACTTCCTATGAAGGAAGAAAAAACGTGCTAAGCAAAAATACACCAGACCTGCAGGCCAGGGCCGGTTCTATACGGGGGTCAAGAGGGGTTCTAAAGAAATTATACTAAATAAATGTCTTTTTAAAATATTCAGTGGTAGATATTTTTTCGTCACAATTTTCTTTTTAAGGTATTATTAAAAATACATTAAAATTATTTTTAATAAAAATTTATTTAATGAATTAAAAATTATAGTACTGCTCTTTTAACTGCTGTATGGAGATAGGATCACATTTTCCATCTTCTAAATCAGGGATCTGCAACCCGAATCTCTGGAGACATTAACTCACGATATCGACTAATGGAGCCCTGAGCTCGTTTCTCTGTAACCAGACGGTCCATCTGGGAGTGATGAGAGACAATGACACCAGAAGTGTTGCTTATGCTCAAGGTGCTCATGGTCTCTACGTGGCGAATCAGGTTGAAGCTTCATTCCCTCATTAACAGCTGGTCACCAGATCATGCAGAGCTTGGAATGTGGGAATCACCTACCGGGATAAATCCATTCTCCTGTCTCTTCTCTGGGCCTTTTCCCTTTCAAAGAAACTTTCCAAAGAATCTGATCTGTTGCTGCTTGTGACTCAATGTCGGCGTGCAAGACGTAACGAAGAGAATCCGTTTAAAGGATTTTCAAAATAAAAGATCACCCAGACTCAAATAATACATAAAACGGAAATATTTAATTATTTATTGCGCGGCCCGGTGCCAATTGGTCCACGGCTCGGAGGTTGGGGACCACTGGTTTAAAGTGTAAAATAGCAAAATAATTTGTGGCTCTTCGCTATTGACGCTCTGCCTGAATGCCTGGTTGGGACCCGCAGTGAATTATGGGATATGGTGGGCCGTGAAGGACACACCGGACCCATCCTTTAAATTTGGGGAAAAGAAGGACGCATTTGAAGAAGTCTTCCAATTCGGACAGGCCTTGTCGCAACACTATGACGTAATCGGCCTAATGAGAATCAATTTTATGTAATTAATCTATTGTTATTTCTAGTTAAATTTCATATTCATAAATGCAAATTTTCTGGCAAAAAGCCTCTATTTGATCTGTTTTTATCTGAATTACAACACTATGCAATAACTATACAGATCTCTAAGCTGTAAAGACTCTTGAAGCCCTAAAACTCGTTAACTGTATTTCCTGAAACATTGTCTTATTTCCGTTTGTGCTCCTTGTATTATACTTTCTATTGTTTTTATTCCTTGTAACCCCAGGCATTTTTTTTTCGTTTCCCCCATTCTATACATTGTATTGACATTTTGATGCAATAATAAATAAAAAAATAATAATAATAATAATAAAAAGGATGCAGACCCTGCACTCGGACACAGCTAATATCAGTGTGGTTGTTGGAGGACTGAGCTACGTCCACATGGCGGCGTCATGTCAGTCCTGTGTGTTTCAGTTCAGTTAGAAAATAAAAAAGGCAACTTAAACTCTGACAGATCACCAGTAGAGTGGTAGCTAATCTACCACATTGATCACTTATTAATAATGGCAAATAAACATCAAGCCATACAAACATAAAACTGTAATGGACTGCATATTCTGTTTTTTTTTTTGTGTGTGTGGCAATATTAATATTACTATTATTATGATTAAAAAACAGTAACTATAATAACAATATTAAATTATAATAACTTTATGTTATATTATTACTACTATCATTATCAATAGTAATAAGTATCAATATAAATAATACTAATTATTATTTATTATACTGATAATTATTTATTATTATTACTAACAATAATTATGATGTATTAGAATCATTTTAGTATAGTACTTAGCAATATAATAATTACTAGTGTGCACAAAACCTTTTTGTACTGTGGGAGGAAGCCGGAGCACCCGGAGAGAACCCATTAATGCACATGGAGAACATGCAAACCCCATGCATAAAGAACCAGGCCGGGATTCAAACCCAAGACTTTATTTGCTGCAAGGTAACAATGCAATCACAAAGCAGAGGTTGAGCACCAGAGAACAAAGGAGATGATTGCTGATTTCAGGAGGAACAAGATTAAATCAAACCCAATTTCCATCAAATCTCCCAAGATCCAAAGACCTTGGTCCAGTCTGTTGTCCAGATGAACACTGAGGGGTTCATATTGTTCAACAACCATCACTTCTTCTCCCATCTAAAAACTCAACCTCTGAAGTTTGCTTCCTTTCACTGCAAACTTCCCCAGCCAGGGATGTTTGTTCTTTGGGATCAGAGAAATGGTTTCCTGGGACAGATTTCTCTTCCTGGGTCCAGTCTTCTAAAGCTGCTTTTGTTAAAGCAGAGGTTGAGTTTTTAGATGGGAGAAGAAGTGATGATTGTTGGACAAAATGAACACCTCAGTGTTCATCTGGACAACAGACTGGACCAAGACGAATCAGGAGCAGCGTGACAGATGTAACAAGCAGTCGTTCAAAATGTGGTGCAACAAGATTTTTTTGTGTGACGTCTGCGCGAACGTTTCCTCATTTCTCCGCGACGTCTTTCCTCTTCGTTACAAATGTTGCAACCGGGTAAGATGGGTTTTTGGACCTTGGGAGATTTGCGGTAATTTTCTCTTACAATATGGGTCATGTCTTTAAATGGCGATTTTGTTAGATCCAAAGACTCAACTTCTGAAGTTTGCTTCTTTTCACTGCTAACTTCCCCAGCCGGGGAAGTTTGTTCTTTGGGCTCAGAGAAATGCATCCCTGGGAGAGATTTCTCTACATGAGTATCGTCTCCTGAAAACTCAGTTTTCTCTGAGTTTTCTCCAACCAGTGTCGTTTGCTTCCCATTGAAAAGATAAACATCGTATTCCATGCTGTCGTCTTGAGAACTACTTATATCAAATTCGACACCAGGAAATAGTGTCTTGACAAGTGTCCTCACTCCGGTGGTTATCAGGTATCCGGCGCCAAAAGATAAGGGAAAAAACAGGGTGGCTGCTAAAAACTTTTCCATCTTAAAAATTGTTGCAAAAGAGAGTCCTAAGGTCAAAGTGCTAACGGTCAAAGGGCTGCTTGTAGAATACCTGATGCTTTGAGATGGAAACATTCATAATCTCAGATTATCTTTGATCTATGACGGCGGTTTTCAAAGTGTGAGGCTTGTCTCCCCTAGGGGGCGCCAGAGCACTTTAGGGGAGGCGCGGTGCGAGGAAAAAAATAAACCGGAAAAGAAGCTATCTGCGTGCTGTCTTGCGCGTAGCGTGCGTAATTGTTTTTTCCTTTGTATGCCTCCGCTCTTTCATACAGCACGCTCTTTTAGCTCGAGATAAATTGTTTAGATGAGCCACCAATTTTGCAACTGTTTAGGTTTTTGATTTATTTTTTAATTTCAAGGAAATGTGCAACATTTACAGATGTGTTCCAAAGATCTGATCAAAATGTTTTTGTTAAGATGTGAAAACACTGTTGGTACCTCAGACATTAAACTCAGAATCTCAGATGTAACGTTTGTTTGAGAAAACGGTTGAAAAATGAGTTTGGGGTTGTTCTTATCATTAGAAAAATGAAAAAAGGACGTATTTGCCATACAAAGGCCCTGATAAAATAATTAAAATGGGAGGAAATGTTTTAAAATGTTCATGTGTTAAATTTCATTCAGATAAAGTGTCATTTTAAAAGATGAGATGGTTCTAAAATAAAAGCAATTAGAAGGTGTTTTGTAGTGACATTTGTTTGTGGGTTGATTATGGGGGGGGGGGGCGCAGCAGGCATTGTGCTCCTTGGAGGGGGGCTCACCCTTTCATACTTTGAAAACCCCTGATCTATGACATAGAAATTATTAATCATGACGGACATCGGAAGTTTATATTTCAGGAGGCTGGGGATTAAAACAGGGATTTTAATAGTTAAATATTAAGTTTAGATTGACAATAGAATATTAAAACCATTAATTTAAGTAGGTTTTTATCGTTCTATCAGGTTTACAATTTTGAATCATACTTGACTTAAAAATATCTTCAAAGTAAAACTAAATGTTTGGGTTATTTTCATAACCCAATTTCTGGGTGGAAGCTGTTGGGTCATAGGTTGGGTTAGTTTGACCAAATATTGCTGTGGTCCCCAACCTTTTTATTACCGCGGACCGGTCAAGACTTTGCAATTTTGCTGCGGCCTGGGACCGTCAGATAACGCTTCTGCATGCTGGTGTTCCAGCTAAAAAAAGATAAAACCTTTTTTTTTTTTTTTTTGCCCCAATTTTCCCTTTACCACAATCTTCCAACGTCCTGCAGTGTGTGATGTGTTACGTGGTGGTGTGTTGAACATGTCTGAACTAAAATCGGGCATATTCAACATTGTCTTGGCCTTTTTATCGCAGCCTGTTGAATGTGACAGGTAGCCAATCAGAAAGTGTGGTGACGTAAGAACGGAGGGAATCCCAAACAGTTGACATGGCAACTGAGAGTCCGGTCGACATCGGAGGTAATATATGGAAATGTTTATTACTATATATAAAGGTCATTTTTATATATGTTTATCATATGTGGTTATGTTTATTCAGTTAAAAATGTTAACTACGACAAACATAACTCACCTCCAAATCATAGAGCAGCAAACAGAGCGGCTGATCCCACCGTTTTTTATCAAACGCCTTTTCTTTTTGTTTCGTCTTTTATAGCTTAAAATGAGCCATAAACAATCACTGCTGCTTCTACATTGTCATCCATGTTTGATTATTCTAAATTTACGTTTGGTATGTTGGGGGTTTTACTGGATTTTCTTCTGGAATCAGGATGTTGGTGAGTGGAATCGGTTCTGTGGTGTGTTGCTCCTGCCGTGTGGCTGGACACAAGAAATGATCGAACCTGTTGGACTTTTATCGGCTCTGTGGTCACTGAGGTTTGGAAAATCGGCCGATAATCCTTAAATCCTGCCGTGAACCAGACATAAAACTCACAAGCTCTACTCCTCTCGTCTCGACCACTGCCCTAACGCTCTCTGACTCTGGTCGCTATGGTAACGTTTACATATCCTCTCAAAATAAGATACAGATGCGCCACAAAAACGAACATTTTACTTTCGTGAACATTTTAACTCACGATAACGACTAATGGAGCCCTGAGCTCGTTTCTCTGTAACCAGACGATCCATCTGGGAGTGATGAGAGACAATGACACCAGAAGTGTTGCTTATGCTCAGGATGCTTGATCTCTGTGTGGCGAATCAGTTTGAAGCTTTGTTGTCTCATCAGTGAGCTGGTCACCGCATATTATGATTATTATTGGAATGTGGGAATCACCTACTGGGATAAATCCATTCTCCTGTCTCTTCTCTGGGCTTTTTCCCCTTCAAAGAAACTTTCCAAAGAATCTGATCTGTTTCTGACTCATTTTGCTGCTTATGGCTCAATGCTGGAGCGCAAAATGTAACCAAGAGAATACGGTTAAAGGGTTTTCAAAATAAAAGATCCTCCAGACTCAAATAATACATAAAACAGAAATATTTAATTATTTCTTGCGCGGCCCGGTACCAATTGGTCCATGGACTGGTACCGGTCTGCGGCCCGGGGGTTGGGGACCACTGTAAGGCTTAGACTATCGGATCGAACATAAGCGTGCAGTACCATGTTGCACTGTTAGAGGGCAGCGCTGAGCAACAGCGGGGCTCAGAACAACACTCCTCTAACAATAGCCAAACAATTGACAGAAACATAAACAGAGGAATCATTCGATTAACTTACTTAAAGGTGAACATGTGCTTATCTTCACTGAAAACTTTCAGCTGGAATAGGATTGTTTCACTGGCGATCGTCTCCATTGAAGCAGCCAGACCTTTAAAGGCAAACAAAGAAGTTTTTATAAAAGAGTGACAGGTGAAGGACAGGCGCATGGGGTTCAGATGTTTGCAGAGGTATTTGCTCATCTGACCAGTGACTTCCTTTTCAATTCCGCTAGATTCCCATCTCCCTTCTGTGCTCCATCTGGGATATTTTTTTCATTTGAAATGGATTTCTACAGTTGAATTTCAACCGATTAGCTAGCCAAAATTTTAATCCGCTAACAGAAGTAGAGGTTGTGAATAATACCAATGTTTTGCGTCGTTTTGGAACAGTCTGCCTGTAGTTTTAGCAATGGCAGCAGAGGAAGTGAATGAAGCCGTTCGTTTCCCAATAGCTGAGGGTCCAAAGCCTCAAGGATATGAATAGTTTTGCAAGGCACTGTACAAAAGACGCTGAGGGGTTTTTTTTATTGTGAATTTTTTCAGAAACACAATAAAAAAGACTCTATAAAACTGTTTACGACTGTTTTAAATTTTTAATTTTCGTAGATGTTGTTTGCTCAGGCTTTTTGACACCACAGCAGCAGGGGCTAAAACAAAGTGTGAACCCATGCATAAATAAGAACTCTTAGTAAACAAGTTTCATTTCCCCAGTCACAAACATTTTTCCTTCTGTTCCCTCTCCCTGTTTGTTCCTCTTGCCCTCCTATTCACCCCCTGGCTTCTTCTTTTGCTCTGTCAAAACCAAAGTACCCAACCAACCGTCTCCTCTTGTCTCCTCAGTAGAAGTATTTCTGTCAAAGCACAGCTCCCCAAACTTGCCTGGTTCTGACATAGTGGGCAGTTTTATTTTAACAACATAATGTAAATCATCTAAATAAGCTAATATATAGATTATGTGAAAATGTATGACCAGATAGATTCATGTCCTGTTTCACTGGGAGCAGCAAAGGTTAAGGGCAAGACAAACAAAAAACTATCAAAATGTTGAAAGAAACAAGATTTTCAGCAGCGTTTAAGACACAAATGTGAAGAACTACATGTCCAACAGCTGAATAAAATGAATATACTGTAACATTTGTTGGGCTTCCAACAAATAGACAGCTTTAATCTGAACAACAATGGGTCCTGACCTTTTCGTGTGTGGTCGAGTGGCAGAAAGAGTTTTTCGTGTGTGTGACAGCAGAAGACGCGGTGAAATGCCTTCTGCCTATCTGCACTGCCGATAGATTACGTTCTTTTATTTCGCTTCACTTGTCTTTCCCATGCTTTGAAGAGCAGGTCAGGACAGGGCAACGGTGAACCAAAGTGTTTCTGATTTGAAGGAGGTCGGATGAAAAGTTGGTTACAGTTAGAGAGGCATGTCACAGAGAACAGCAGCAAATAGTTTAGACCCAATGGAAAGGTGTGTGTGTGTGGAGGTGGTGCATAGCCAACTCAATAGTCTGTATAGATGCTGTATAATATGGTTGTTTTAATTAAACAATTAAAACAACCATCAACTTTATAGTTGGTAAGGTTGATGGTTGTAGGTTGGCGGTTTCTAGTGTTATTTTTCACTTTGCTTTTAGCTTATTATATAATTATTCTATTTTTCCATATTTTCGATGCATTATTTCCCTCTTGGGATTGGAAAGAGGGAAGAAAAAATGGACAACCAACCAACTAACATGTAAACAACCAAGCAACTTGCCAGCCAACTTACCAAGTAACCCAACAACCTGATTCACCAATCAACCCACCAATCAACCAAACAACCTACAAACTTTCAAACAACTAACCTAAAAGCCAAGTAACAAGTCCACCAATCAAGAAAGCGACCAAACAACCAATCAAACTAACCAGCTAAACAAAGACCCTACAGATCACCATATCCAGCAACCATCTACAAACTAATTAACCACCGAATCCACCAACCAACCTACAACCTACAAACTTTCAAACAACTAACCTAAAAGCCAAGTAACAAGTCCACCAATCAAGAAAGCGACCAAACAACCAATCAAACTAACCAGCTAAACAAAGACCCTACAGATCACCATATCCAGCAACCATCTACAAACTAATTAACCACCGAATCCACCAACCAACCTACCCACTAACCAATCCACCATCCAAACAAACATCCTATTTACTTAAATACATAAATACCTACCCACTTACTTACCTATTTACTACCTACCTACATACCTTCCTACCTAACTACCTACCTAGCAACCAACAAACCAACCAGCCCGTGAACCAATATATATAAGTAGTAGTCAGTCAACCAAGTAATACAACTATCAAACAACATAATGACTAAGCATCCTTGCAAATAAATAACCTACCAACTGACCTATTGGCCAACAACTAGTAGTACACCCCATAAACCAACCCACCTATCCACAAAACAAAATGATATAGCACATTTCAATACACAAAATGGTATCAAATGCATAAATCCAGGAAAGTATAAGAAAATATGAAAACAAAAAAACCAGGGAATGGAAAAAAAAACAATAAAAGTGATCAAGACTAAGAAGAAAAAAATCCACACAAAAAAAATCAAAGAGAATAGGAGAAGAAAAAAAAAACTTTAAAATCAAAAAGTCTGAACATAAAAGCTAGACCAATGGTCTGGGCTTTTTGGCCCCGTTTAGAAGAATCAATATTTTGCCTCCTTTCATCTGCTCTGGAAGCCTGAAGCATAATGACTGGAAGCTCGATCAACACATGTTTCTGTTCTGTCCTGCTTTGTAAAAAAAAATTAAAAAAAAAGACAAATAAAAAACTCAAAGAACTGGAGCACCTGGAAGACTTTCTAGAGACATAAATCACACATGATTTTAAAAGCTACTTCAGTAAAATCCCAGAGTGCTTAGTAAATGTATAGATGTATTTTTAAATCAATACAGAAATAATAAAAGACCTATAAAGACTATAAAATAAGTAGAATATGTGATGTCATGTTGACTAGAACCTGCAATGCTTTCTATTAATTCACTGTGTTATCTCAAAGATCATGCATTGCTCAATAATTCTGACTTATGTAACAAAACAGGCTTTTGCATTTTTGAATTATTTAAAGAAAACATTTGACACATTTTTTTTAAATGTTTGAGAATACTAAACAGGGGCAGTATCAGGCTGTCACAGTATAATGTATTACAAAAAACACAATTTCACAATAGTGTTTGTCAGACCATTTAAAATCTGTGTGTAATTATTTAACTCTTTGGTAATTATGTAGTTACATTGAGAAGACTGTAAACATCAAGGAACAATATGACCAAAAAGATATAGATTTTAAATGAATAACACAATGTTTTCTAAACAATAATAATAACAACAACAATAAATAAATTAATAAAATAAAATTTTATATTATGTATAATTTTATTCTTGAAATCCCAAAATATTTTGGTTTGTGTCTGGAGACAAGGAGCTTAAACTAATAATTATTGTATAATTATGTATAGCTGAGGTAGAAGTTTCCATGATGACTATTATTCTATTCAATTTAATGAGCTTAGTTTATTTTCATAACACTGTTCAGTCCAGGTTTCTCTGGTCATCTGTAGGATTTAACAATTGAGCTCCAGTCGTAGAATAAAAACAGTTTTTTTAAAACAATAAAACTGCAGCCAGTGATTGTGTTGCAGAACATGCACTTTATATCTTTTATTGTCATTACTACTCAATAAAAGGTGTAACTAGAAAAATTGCTAAGGAATTGCGCATACACACTTCATTTTCTCCACTGGAGAATTGGATTTACAAATGTGTGTTTCAAACACATCATTTGAGATAATTTCACAGCATTTACATTCCAACTCTTAATTAGAATCACTTCACAGACAAGTTTGACAAATTTGAATATTTAAGGTTCTGTTCAACAGAGAATTGACCACAAACATGGACACAGCAGCAGCTCAGAGTTGATCACTTCCTCTAAACAAAACTCCATTCAAAGATTTCTGGTGAAATAAATGACCTGCTTCCCGGCCGGACCGTTCTCACAAACAGGTGTTAGTCTTATCAGTTAGCTGCGTTTCCATTACAACTGTGAGCAAAACTGTCAATATTCCGCTAATGTTGGAAAAAAACACAATTTTGCAACTGCGATGTTTCCATCAACTAAGAAACATTTAAAATCACATATGAATAGGTTTGTTCACATGACAAATCATTAAAAAAAACAGCCCCATCATCCTCCCACCACTTCCTCTTGTCGTCTTGGTCTTTTCCACCAATAGTAACATCCGGTTGTTGATCACTAAACTCGGGATGCGAAAAGTGTGTTTGCAAAATTCACAAATTTAGATCCAGCTGAAAAGCCACGTCATCGTAGCGCACAAACCTTTTATTGAATAATGTGTTGTTTTTGGTTTTTAATTGTCGTGTTTCCATTGAGCACATTTATTTTCGGAATTCAATTTTGCACAATTGTGTGGTCAATGGATACACAGGTAGTTTAGATTTTCCCACTTGTCCTTGCTGCTTGGGGTAGATTTCTTTTCTCCTCATGACAGAAAATGCAGCCTTATTCACTCAAGCTTTTGTTATCTAACAATAACTACTTGAAGATCTGAAACGTTAAGCTTCTTGTTAGGGACTTCGGCAACAGGGAAGGAGGGTTTGCTTCTCATCTTCTGCTGGAAACAGACAGCTGGTAAGCACTGGAGGATCGTTGTGAAGTGGCGAACACAAACCAGACAAACAGAGACACCGTGGGATGTTGTATTCCGTCGCCTTCAGCTGCACTCTGTACGTCGCAGTAACTGCTCGTGTCAGAGCTCTACAGACGGCTTGACAGGAGGTCGAAAGGAAGGGAGGGAGGCGGATTAACTGGTAGACAGTGACGGAGAGGCAGAGTATGAGCCCTGAGCCCTTCACCGTGTGCTTAATGCTAACTGCTTCGCTTGGTTTGTTGCCAGCGGCTCACTGCAGACCAAGGACAGCTCCCCAGGTTGCCGACTTTTCGCTCGCTCGGGAGGCACACATCTAGAAAAAGTCTCTTTCTCTTCCTCGTTCTCATTTCCTTTTCTCCCAAGCTCGTCCGGTCTCATCGGGGAGCCCGCATTTAGCCACGCTCTCCTTCTCTTTCATTCTTCCAATTGAATCTCTCTGAGGAATGTCAAATTTATAGTCGTCTTGCCCTCTTTCTCTCTCTGTGTCTCTCGCAGCTCCGTTTCCCCTCAGTTTCCCTCCAGTGAGGTTGCATTTAGAGTCTGCACCGTAGGGGAACGCCATGCCCTTTAGCTCCTATTCAATTAAGCCCTGGATGAATCACAGGCTCTTTGCAAACTGGTGTTGAAAGACTGGCTGTGAACCATTCAGGCCAAAGAAATTCTGCACGGGGAAGTTACTGGACAGTAAAAACGGTAAATCACTGTCACATTTTTTGAATCAACTTTAGTGTGAAATTCCACAGCAGGTTTATGTTTTTGCTCATATTATATAAATATATTTTTTTGCTTTCTTGACATTGTTTCTGTTGCAGACCTTTGTCAAGCTGACAGAGACAGATCCACCCCAATTTGAGGTATTTCAGACTTTATTGTCAACCAGATGCTGATCAAAACAAAATGGTTTTGGATTAAAGAACACCTCTTGATATTTTTACAGCATGAAGAAACTTTTATCCTAAAGAACAACTTCTAAAATTTCTGTGTTCCTATAATGGCTTGTTTAGAAAAAATAAACAAGTCTAATTCAGAATAATCAGTCAATTTACCATTCATGATTTTAACCAGAGCACTCTGAGAAAATGTGATCTCCACACACAAAGGCCTCAAATGATAGTTCAACCGTCAACCTTACAGGTATGAAGCTTCTGTCTTAGTAACCGATATTGTCCTGATCTTTAACGTCATGATTTTTATTTGTTTTCGTTTTGTATCTTAGTAACTGCTGTGGCTGTGTCATAATGACGGCGCTACTGCTAATTACCACAACAATATTTTTTGTTTGTTCAGGAATCTGCCGACCATGTAAAGAACAATGTCCCATAGCAGAGAAAGCGCCGACAAGTGGAACATAAAACAGCTTTTCCTGGGTGTAGAACTAAGTCTTGAGTTCTAGCGTGTGGACTTTGGTGTTAAAATGTGTTTATTTTTACCCAACTAATTTGGTTTTGCATTCTGGCCCAAGGTGACGGGATGACTCAGAGCTGGTGTGCAAACCAAAGCGTTCCTGCACAGAGCTCAGCTGGAGACGTGGACTAAAACAAACTACTACTGCTGACTAGAAGAAGAACTCAACTATTTTCACGGATTCAAAGTAAGCACTTCTGAAAAGTCTTCTCTCCACTCATCAGAACACAGCAGAGATTCTGTTTACCTCAAGAAACACCAGCGCTGGCCCTGTGCTGCCCTGAGCCGAGGGATCAGCGCTCCGGACATCATCTATAACAAAAAGCTTGCAAGGTAACGAAAGTGATTTATAATGTGACACCAAGCTTAATCAACTGAGCATTGTTTCTTCGAACAGGACTGCTGACTTCCACAGAGGTTGGGTAGCTCAGCGCAACATAAGCTGTTTCTCCATCTTATAAAGTCTGTTGATCTAAGCTTAATTTATCTGCCTCTTGTCAGGACTCTCTCTACTGATTCACTTTTATGCAGAAAGTTAGACGCAGCAGAGCTGAACTTGATGTTCGTATGAAACTTTAAAACGGAGTTTGTTCTGTTTTAAGCAGCAGAAAGGGCTCTTTGAATCTTTTCTGGTGAGTTTTCTCAACATGGCGACAAATAGACAGAATATCCCTAAATACAACAACATGAAGACAATTTTGTGATTCAAAAGGCAATTTTACTGAAACTTAAGTGACTTTTTTTAACATTTCAAATCTCAGTCCTCACTAAATGATCTGTCTTTACAACACTGCAATTACACAAGGCTATTTGGATACAGCATTTAGTATCTTACAATAAGTGTGATGGATTCAACTCCTATTTTGTTCACTTGGGTCGACTTCGACTGTCTTTCAGTCAAATATAGTCAAAGCCTTTGACTATCTTTGACAATCTCTAGACTAACATGACAAGACATGTGATGGATCGCCGCTATTGATAAAGAAGTGGGAGCTGTGACGCTGCACTTCATATGTAAAACCTTATTAGAAATTGCTTTGGGTTTATTTCAAATGCAATGGAGACAGAGATGAAAAAGAAAGGCTAACAGGAAGGGGAAAAATGGAGGAAAAGTTTAAAAGGGAAAGAAGGAGATAGAGTGGAGGACAGGGAGATCACAAGAAGATGCTCTAGAAAGTCTGCTTCTACACCTGCAGAAAGAGATTAAAAAAAAAGAACATAGAAACCACAGCGACAGACATCATGTGCAAAAATAACAATTTCAACATCATTGAAAAGTAGACTAAACAAGTTAAGTGCCGAAGCCTCGCCAAGCGGTGAAACGGCCCAGGACACAGAGAGACATCAGGGGCTTTGCTAACAAGAGCCTTTTGTTGTCACAGCTAGGAAGGAAATTCAGACACAGTTTCTTGTTTGATGAAAAACTGTTGTTCTAAAAAGATGCAAAACGTATCAAAGCTTTTGTTAACGAGACGTGGATTACATCTCGTTACCACAAGAAAGTTTCATGTTTTAATGAGATAGAAAAATGCATTTCCTTGATTACGACTTCTTAAAACTGCATAAACGGATTTCCTCTAACTGCACATTTTCTAACTCTGTTTTTCCAAGGTGACAAACCTCCCGTTCAAACATGTTCTGCTTTTAAAGAGATATAATTGTCACTATGCCACATTGTACATCTAGCTAAAAACATACACATGACAAGATGCTACTCTTGAATGAATCTCCAAGTTAAACGGTTCCCTAGTTGCTCCATTTATATATATTAAAGTCCGTTGTATAAAAAAAATAAAGTGTACAACGTTATTGTTCAGTCTGTCGCAAAAAGCAATCAATCAATTGCATAATAAATGCAAGCGAGCTCATTAATTTCCATTCACATAATTTATGGTTTATCTTTTGTCCCACTCTCTTTCTACTGAAAACTGGATGACAAAAGTCGTCAGTCTGGTGCCGTGGTGTTTTCCATCAAGGACCGTTTGGTTTACAGTGACTTCCTAGTTCATTTATTTTGTTGTTTCTGCAGTTTTGTTTCTATGAATATCTAAAATGTCTTCCAGTTGACTATAATTTGAAGTTTATTTATCTTTGAGAATGTGTTCTTGCATTATCATGGCATTACAATTATATTACTTGAACATGCTCTCACAACAATAATATTATTGTTTATCGCAATAACTTCTGGCACAATTTATCGACCAGAATATGTTCTATATACTATGTTTTATGGCACACTAGTAAAAATAAAAAATGTTCTTAAATTACTTACAGAATATTTTACTCTGTGTTTTACCAAATCTAATGACATATTGTACTGTATTTACAGTGCCCTGTGTGGCTGCCATCCATAATTGAAACTAGAAGTGATTCAAACAGGCCCTCAAATTCCCCTCAGAAAATATAAATATTTAATATCATCATGTTAAAGCAAAAAAAAAAAAAAAAAGCTCCAGTGTAACTGGCAAATAAACACACAAAAACCTTTCTGCAGATATTTTGAGATTTCTAGTTAGTTCAGTTACTAATTTTGTGACTGGCATTTATGATCCATTCAGCTACACACACAAAACTCCTTTAGGTGGAGAAAAGGGGGAAAAGTTCCAACATCGATGCCCATCAAGGCAAATCTGACCTTTGTGTTTGTTGCTTTGTCTGTGTTAGATCTGTGTGGGGGTGTAGGTGTGGGTGTGGGTTGGGCTGTGTGAGGGCGTGTGCATACATGGGTGTGTCCTTTCCACCAACAGCTCTTTCTCAGGGTTCCAGAGAGCCGGATGCGTCTCTCCTCGTAAACAATGACTCGCTGGAGAATACGGGGTGATTCAAACGAAGAGACCAGCGATGTCTTCATCCTGTGCAAAAAATGTGTTTATAAAAAAAAAATGGCAAGAAACTGTTGGGGAAAATCTTGGCATGTGGGATTTAGGAGTGGGGTTTAATAGGGCGACTCAGACATTCGAATAAACATGTTTAAGGTTTGATTGTCCTTTTTTGAAAAGAACATGTCACATGAATGAAATATTTAGGTTCTGTCATACGATCACAAACTACTCTCCGATCTTAAATCATTACATGTTGATGTCAACTTTAAACTTCGTGTTCTCTCTGCGTTTTCTAGTGCTCATGGAAGCTACTTCTGCGCTAGCGTGGCAGCTAGCTACTGCTGCCTGCAACTTAACTTTATTGATTATTAAAGACGCTGTTCTGCTTTTCTTTTTTTTTTTTTACAACTTTCAGAGACATAAAAACTAAAAACTGACACAAACCTTATCTGTTTAGCTCTTTCTCTCCCAGCAGCAGCCAAAAAAACTAGTTACTACTGCCATAAACTTTTGACTCTTTATGTTTCTTGTGCGTAGAAATTACTCTGAGGTCAGTCCTTCTGTTCCCTCTGTGTTCTCAAACATCCATGCTGTCAGATGACCGCTCAATCAGAGCCACGTTCTGCTGCTGCTGGAGGGTTTTATTTTCCTTTCTTTATTTCGAACATGATAGACGTATAAAATCACACACGTGAACAAAGAATGCAAGAGACACATATTTTTGTGGGATAATCTTTACATGCTCCAAAAGGAGAAGGAAGAAGTAAGAAACTTAGGAACTCCGACACCATAAACTCAAACAATATTTTCAGATGGACCCTCATTAATAAATCAAATTAAGAGAAAAACTTTTTGTCCATTTCATCTGGGTTTACATATGTCTAAATACATCCATCCATACCCACACACTCCTATGCGTTAGCCTCAATTTACATAAACACATTAGTGCTATCTCTCGCCCTTATTTCTATATCTTGTGAAAATCACCTCCTTATATTTCCTTTTAAATTGTATAACATTTTAACTTTGTTTTAACTCCTCATTTAACTTGTTCCATAACTTTACCCCATGAATTGAAATACAAAAGCTCTTCCTTATTCATAAACTCCGAATCCTTACGTTTGAGAACAACTTAAGTTATTCCCCCTTCTCTTTCAGAAAACATGCTCTGTATGTGCTCAGGTAGCCGTTCAGTAGATGCCCTAAACATAATTTGAGCAATTTTAAATTCCACCAGAACTTCAAATTTAAGGATTCTAGATTTTAAGAATAACGGGTTTGTGTGATCATAATGACCAACACTATGGATGATTCTAATGGCTCGTTTCTGTAGGATACTCAGTGGTTGTGAAGAACTTTTGTTTCTTAAGGAAGAGGTTTCTTCCTGTTAAATGGGAGATTTTTCCTCTCCACCATTAACCACAGAATTGCACAAATTAAATATGTTCTCTTAATGGTAGCACAGTGATGGTGAAGGAAAAAAAGACACGCATTTTTCGACAATAAGTTTTTGCGTTGGGGTAAAGTGGTTTTTCAGTCATCAAAATAGATACATTTTGCAAAACTGCAAAGGAAAAACTCTTTTTCACAAGTCATGTGATCAGCAACTGGATGTTACCACTGGCAGAATGACAAAGATGACGACAGGAAGTAGAGGGAGGTTGATGGTTTGTTTTTGTACAGACTGGCTCCACCGGAGCTCTCACAGCATCACACATTCAGAAAAAGTTGAGTGTCATTTCAACGTGTTGAATCCATAGCTCTTCTGTAAAATCACCAACTACAATTTCCCCAAAGCGCCTCATGCCGCTCCCATGTATAAGGGGCAGAGTTTGCTTATCACCTCTGGTGGCTGATAGATGATGAGTTCTGGTGTCATGGTGAATTATGAATATATCTGACGTTAAGTGTTTACATCCGCCGCTGACAGGATTAACGACTTATCTTATTCGTGTGGGATTTTTTTTCAGATTATTTCTTATTCCACAGAAACTCCAAAATTGTGGGGGAGTGAGGGGTTGTTTTTGTTTTTATTTTAACATCAGCGGAATATAGATAAAGATTTGCAGACATTTTTAATGGAAACACAGCCAATGACAAAAACTGCATCCAGGAAGAGTCAATGCTGAAAGTTAATAACCCGATGCAGTCTGTTGGGTTTACTTTTGTAAGAAAACTTTTTTCATTAAATTCAGTAATAAACATTGCTTGGTAACTATGATCAACTGGCGCATACAGTATGTACTTAGCTTGGAATCTGTCTGATTGGATTGAATTGACTTTTCTGTGAATTGCCTCGAGAAATTATACGTTGTGAAATCGCTCTACATAAATAAAACTAAATTTAATTCTGTTATGGCTTATTCAATAGATGCAGTTATAAGCTTTCGCCCTGAGGACATGCATGCATATTTATTTAACAGAAATTCCAGCAATTAAGCTAAATTAATTTGTAGCCTGTAAACTGTTGTATGAGACTGCTGGAGGGGAATAGAAAAAAAAAACATTCAATACTTACTTTCATTGCAAATATTTGCTTCCAAACCTGCAGCAAAAGCCGCTAAACTCTGAGTTTAGCATCCACACCAAGGTAGTTTAATTACATTATCACCTCATGTCAGCAGGTAATAATAGTACTTCAACAGGTCTGCTCTGTCTGTGTACGTGCAAACAGTGGTAGCAGCTTTTTAAAGTCTCACTAAGCAGTTTTGTTAGGACATCAATTACAACCCCTTCAGATTTGTGTGTTTAGTCATTCTGTGAGTCCAGTGACAACGGCTCCTGCTGGCAGGTAATACAGATAAAGCCCTAATTACAGCCATTCATGCGCTTTCAATTAATTTGCTGAATGTCTGTCTTAAGGCAGAGTCTGCTGTCGAACGGACCGACTCTCCACTGCCAGAGCATTGTGTTAGTAATAGAAAGAAAGTGGCAAAGAATGACATTCATAAAACTGGTTTAGCATACCACAGAATGAGCCTCGCATTACTTTGGTATTTAGAGCTCAAATGGATCATTGAGGTTTTTTTCATACGCCAAAGGAAGAACAAAAACAGGCGTATGCCGCCGATTATGTCACGCTTCCACTTAAATGCCGGCTTTAATTTGGTTAGAATGTAAATTATGTAAATATCAGTTTTGCTTAAGAGTTTGATCTGATTCAGAACGGTACTGAGTGGTGCCACAGTGAGCAGTGGTAAACCACAACCTCCTCGCGGTTATATTCTTCATTAAATATTAATTAATATTACTGATATTACTAGGTTTAAACCCTAAACTGCCTAAAACTGCAGATGTAGTCGAGCAGCATCTCTTATACCTGAAGCATGTGAATGGCTTCGGTTTCCGGGTTGACCAAAACTGTTTGGTGACGAATCCAACCCAAAAAATGCAACGCAATAGAATGTGATGACAATTTTTCAAAAATAGCTTATTTATGGGGAAACTCTAAACAGATGGGATTTTAGGCTTGGTTTAAAGAAACTCAGCAGCTGCATTTCCATTGTCCATATAATTGCGCAATTTGACATATCAAAAATAAATGTGCTTAATGGAAACATGCCAATTTTGAAAAAACTAGGGTTTTTTTGCCATGTTTTGGTGCTAGGAAGAGGTGTTTTTTTTTTTTTTTTGACTGTATAGAAATTGATTAATTGTAAAAATCTGAAATGAAAACACTTTTTTGGCATCACATCAGTCATGTGATCAACAACCAGATGTTGCCACTAGAGTAAACCATGAAGAAGAAGGCAACAGGAAGTAGTTGGAGGATGATGGCGTGGCATGTTTTTTAATGACTTATTGTGTGAACAAAGTTATTCAAGTGTGACTTTAATTCCGTTTATTATAATAAAAACACAGCAATTGCAAAATTGTGATTTTTCGAAATTAGCAGAAGATTGTTGTTTTTGCGGCCATTTGTGATGGAAATGCCTCTGGTGTTTCGGCTGTTGTGCAGTTTTCTGGAAGCTGAATTCTCCTATGCATCGCTAAAGCCAAACGTACGAAAATTCAAAAACAATATTATATCTAAATACTCCAGCAAAAGCAAAGGTGATGCGCGTCACCTGAAGTTCAGGTGCGCCTGTGTTAACCTTGCTTCCTTCCCCGGCGTGCCAGGTGACATTGCAACCTTGTGTTACGACAAGCTGATCCAGAAATCAACACAGTACTCTGACAGCCAATTAAAGCCAGCCTGTAGCAATAACCACTGTGATGCAGGCAGGGCCCCACAGTGCTGGGCGTGGGAGCTCCTGTGTTATTCATTACAAGGTCACGCAGGTTCAGGGAATATCCCACCCTCTGGAAACATTGTCGACTCTAACACGCCCTCCAAGGTTCCCAGGGCCTGATTCATTTATGCCATTAATGCAATCTGGCTGCTGGCACTGAGAGGAGCGCACAGGGTAAGACTCTATTACTCTAACCTCTCCATTTACTCTGTATAAACATGCTCATGTTTCCAGTCAGTGGGTGGGTGAGTGTCCAAAAAGGCTCTTTATCAAATAAAGCGGCATCCGCAGTACTCACAACAAATATTATTAGTATTATCCTTCCTTTCTCATCCCATGTATTTCCTGTATATAATCTAACAAACTCCACTTAGAAGAAAGAACTTTTTAAAGGAGCAGTACTAGGGGTTTTCCAGGCACAGAGTACCATTTTGTAGCGCAAACAAGTAACTATGTTAACTTCAGTTGTTACAAAAATTTTTCTACATATCAGATATGACTTAAAAGAAATTTGAATTCCTAATTTAGCATCTAGAAATTGGGTGTCTGTCTCTTTAAGAAGCTCCTATTCTTTCTGAAACATCAAGAAGTCATCACAACATGGCTCCTCTATTAACCCTTTAATAACGTTTTTACCAGCGTTTCACTGAGGAGTAGCTCCTATTATGAGCTCAGCAGATGCTCAGTTCTACTAGGTTTTGGCTAATTGCTGCCGGCTAGTCTGAAGGAGCCGAGTGGCGAAGGCAACACTCCAGGTCTGCTTTTGATGAGGGAATGACATTAAGACATGGCGTTAAACCCCAAAAAGTTTATTTTACACAATGCTGCCCCTTCCACTCTATTGACTGATTGAATGTATGTTCATATTTATCTGCCTCGTACAGATTATTTACTGATGTATTATTACTGTCACTATTATTACATTGTTGTTTTCATTTCTTTACATGCTGATAATGTCGTTGTTGATTCATTCAGTTCGCCACCACTGCTTACACACACACAGTCATTAATATTCATTCATTAACCCACATTACTTTGTTGTTTTCTTTTCACTAATGTAATGTACTGTTCTAATGTATCTTGTCCTGTGATGTGTAGGAAATAAATACTTTTGAAAAATAGAAAAGAGGGATACAAAATGTCTAAAGAGAAGCTAAAGGAAAGAAAGTGAATGAAATGTACATATACATATATTTATGTTTGTGTGTGTGGGGGTGAGTGTATACCTCGTTATTCATATACCAAGCTGTTAAGCTGCGCTGTACTGATTGCTTCACACACTTGAACGCAAACTCACACTCGCAGCAAGCGCTTCACATTCAGATGTGTGCTGTACATGAGCCGACCCCACAGAAGCATTTACGCAGGTGCTAAGTCCCAGCTGGGTGCTGGTGTTGTGATTCATTCACACACTGTGCGTGTGTGAATGTGGGTAAAAAAAAACAGAAAGAAAAAAAAAACCCCAGCAATGTACACTCAGACATTCATGAGATTTAAAGGGCAAGAGAGGCCAAGTAATCCAGCTGATATTCTCCCAAAAGAGCCAGTTTGGAGTTGGCGATTTGGTGAATTCATAACTGGATGAGAACATGATCGAAGGTTCGGGGTGGACTGAAAGAGTTATCGCAATATTTTGTGGTATCATTGTGATAACGATGAATATGATGGTAAGAATTATTTATTACTTCTTTTCTAGGTAACTGCATAGCTGCTTTTCCTTTGACCATATAATTGCGCAATTTGAAATTTCAAAAATAAATCTGCTTAATGGAAACATGGCCATTTCAAAAGTCTTTTTTTGTGTTATGTCTTGGTGACAGGATGAGGTGCTTTTTGATCCGTAACAAAATTGGTTTATTTTTGCAAAAACTGCAATAGAAACACTTTCTTTTTTATCACACGAGTCACGTGCTCAACAACCGGATGTTACTACTGCCACAAACTACAAAGAAGATGAGGAAAGGAAGTCATCATCTTCCTGATGACTTCCTGTCCTAGACTACTATCTAGATGGATGGTAGTCCAGAATGTTTTTATTGTGAGAACAAACATATTCACATGTGATTTTAATTGTGTTTATTTAATGGAAACACTGCAATTGCAAAATTGTGGGGGGGGTTTTGGCATTAGCAGAATATTGACAAACTTTTACACGCATTTGAAATGGAATCGCAGGTTATGACTGCATGGCATTCCAGCTTCACAAACAAATGCTGCTTTTGAAAAACATTTCTATTTGCAATTCACTTATTTAGGACGCCAGTCATAAGAAGAAGTAAAATTAGCATCACTGAGCTACACAGCCTGACTGCAATTAATAGTGTTCTCGAATGCAATGATATTTATTGATGCTCTCAATGAACATACAGTGGAGAAAATAGCAAGATAACAACTACAGAGTTTCAGGGGGATTTTGATTTATTTATTTATTTTATTTCAATAAGGCAGCAATGTTTTTTTTTGTAATTTGAAAGAGACAATGCGCCTCACATAATACTTCAGGGTTAGCCATAAAGGACAGTTTTTATCTGTAGTCGCTAGAGCGACAATCAATGTAAATATACTACAGTTCAACACAGACAAATTAACAAGCTTCTCTCCAAAATTATAAAAACCATTTATAATCTAAATAGAACATATCAGTTTACAAATGCATATTAAACAACATGAATACGTCATGTAAATGTTCCAGATTAAGCCAGAGAGGCTCATTTTGATCTCTAGTCTCCTTGATGGAAGGGATTTAAAAACAAAATACAGTTAACAAGAAAAACATGACATAGGATTTGACAGATTTCAATGTGTAGCTAAACGTAGTGCAACGCTACACTAAACATTTATAATCAAAATAAAATTGTCACCATTAATTGAAATTTATAATGACAACCGCAAATCAGAATTGATCACAATAAATGATAAACGATGCAATAAATGTCCACCTCTACGTAACGTAATATTACAATAAAAAATGAACTGATGTTTTTGCAATGTCTGATGTGTTGTGAGTATTTTCTACACTTGTGAAACCAGGTCATGGCTACTTTTTAATCTTTTTTTTTTCTCTTGGTGGCATTGCTTTTAGCTCCATTGTGCTGGAAGATTATAGCATTTTATGTGGAAAAAGCATAAAAATGATCACCATCTAATATTTGACTTTGCCTATACCTGGCATTCTAATTGACAAATGTGTTTTCTGCAGAGTTGAAGCAGTGCAGAGTCTTTGGTCTTTATGAGAATGTCCCTGCACCGTCTCACTGTCTGGATAAAGGAGAACAAGCTGTGGGACGATAGGGATCTCTAATAAAAACTGTTGCTTTACGGCCGATGCGGTGTTGGCTGTAAATGTCTTGCACAGAAGGAGAAAGGGCACAGACTTTTTTTTTTTTTTCTCACAGTGCTGCTCAGACCTATTTCCAGTTCTTATCAATACAACCAGACTTTGAGATGCATGATTTAAAAAGAAGGCTGATCTCAAACTGGTATCATGTCACGGTAGCATAAATAAAAGTAAACTTCTGTTTGGTTCCAAATCTGAAGAAATGCAGTGTATTTTGTGAATCGTCAAGTGCTGTTATGCAAATCAAGTATATCTGTCGCTTAACATATTCCTTGGTTACATGTATTTTCTGAATATTGGACTAAAAGGTGTACATTTTGTGAGCATGTAACATTTTGATAATGACCCACAACTTTTTGTGAACTGTGAGAGCTCTGGTGGAGCCAGCTGCACATTGTCTGAAACAAATAACAAAAAGCTATAGTCCTACCACTTCCTGTCATCTTCTTTGTCGTCTCTGTCAGTAGTAACGTCCGGCTGTCGATCAAGCGATGCAAAAAAAGTGTTTCCGTTGCAGTTTTGCGAAATACATCTACTTCAATACATCTGCTCATCCTAGCGCAAAAACGTTTTATCGAAAAATGTGGATTTTTCCCAAAATTGAAGTGTTTCCAGTAAGCAAATTTACTTTCGTGATTTCAATTTGCGCAATTCTATGGTTAATGATAATGCGCCTAGTGTGCAGTAGAATGACAATGCATTATAAGAATGTTGTACATTTTAGAAAATTTTGCTCACATCATTTGGATGCATTCCCTGAACAGATTTTGATGGACTCATTTCTTTTTTTTAACCATCATTTCTGTCCAAAATATCTGATAGAGGCGAGGTGAATCATAATTCTGTACTCTTCAAAAACCGAGGCACGGTTTTTGAAGATTTCATCTGTGAATGTTGATGCTTTCACTGCAACTGTTTTCTACCAAGACACGGCAAAGAAAATGGTGTTTGAGACCTTTAGCTGAACTTTTAACCACAAACCTGCCCTTCCTCTGCTTCAAGAGCCACCACACCTCTTTAGCTGAGAGAATGCAATATGAGCTGGCATTACTGGCCTGACCTTTGGACTTGTGGAGGTGGCCTCTATTCTCAGCTTGATAAAGCATGCCCTGCAGGCCTGAAACTGTGCTGCATTGTGCTAGAAGGAACGTCACGATGAATTATTCTCCCCCCTGGTACACCAAAAATACTTCCTTCTGTTAACTGAAAATGTTGGAGACGTCAACGTGTGTACTATCTGTGGGTTTACACCAGTTTGAATCTTTAATAACTGCTGCAAGTTTGAGACAGAAGACTGGTTGGTTGGACAATTAATTAATGGGCAGAATGACCGAGTACAGTGGCGGAAAGAAATATTTGATGCAGAGTTTCAAGTTTCCCTGTTTACAAAGAATGGTGAGTTCTGTAACTTTTAATAATAAAAGTGAAAGACAGAATCGACAAGAAAAATCCCGAAAATCATGTTGCGTGATTTTTAAATAATTGTTTTGCGTTTTATTGCAAGAAATTTTTGATCACCAAATAGCAAGAACTCTGGCTCTGAATAGCTGCGATGCTATTGATCGTAAAATTGCGCAAATTGGAATTGCGAAAATAAATTTGCTTAATGGAAACATGCCAATTTCGAGAAAAAGAAATCTCGATTTTCGGTAAAAAGGATTTTGCTGGGCGGTCCTAGCGTGTTTGGCAATTAATGAATGTTTTCAAGAAATGCAAGGCCATGTCACATGTGTTGAAGTGTCGTTGCAAACAGCGTGAAAGATCTGGAACAAAGTAATCGGGTTTTACAACGGCACTTTGAAACTCAAATGATTGACCACATGATGCCGACCCAGGTAGGTTTTGCTCGTGTTTTTCCATTGTCTGCTTCTTATTTTTTTGCCATTGTTAATTTTTAACGTGACACTGTCCAGGCCCGCCTGAAGTTTTCAAATCACCCATTGATTTTTTTTCTTTAGATTCTGTCTGTCATAGTTGTTGTGTGGTTATAATGAAAATTACAGACTCTATGCATGAAACTGTAAGTGGGAAAACCTGAGTTCTCTAATTGTCCACTGATGTTATATTTTCTGTATTTAAAGTTTTTGTTTTTTATCAAGCATATAAAATGTTTAAAATTTCAGACGATTTTCTGTTTTAAATGCATTTCTATCTGCTGAGATGAGACTTTTTGTTGTCTTCTTAGCATTTACAGCGATTTTATTAGCACTCCGCCCCTCCCCCCAGAAAAAAGACTCCCTGTTGCCTCTCTTTGGTATTTAATTAGCTTCAATTTATCTCCCATCATTTTGTTTCCTCCTGTCTTGTAAGGAAAATTTCTACCTTTAGCCGTATTTGCAACTTCAAAGGAGAAAAACAATCTTCAGCTAATGGGAGGTTTATTTAGAGCTGTAAGAACTTGCTTTGACTAATATCCTCCTGGTGCACAGGTATACAGAGGGGAGGGTTTGTATATGTTGAGAAAAAAAAATATGATAATAGAGAGAAAATTGGACAAAATGAGGCAACTAAAACTGGTACAATTAGCACAGAATATCTTCTCCAATGTATAACTGGGGTGAGGTGTTTAAAAAGAGAAAATTTAAGAACACAACCTGAAGGAGGGAGGCACATTCCCCTTAGAAATAAGAAGAAAACTTTTTACTTGCTCTCAAACTCAAAAGTTATTGATATGCAACAGGAACAGTAGGGCAACTCACCTTTCTTTATCTCAGTGTCTTGCAGCAATGTCTGGGCTTTCTCCCCTCCGCATGGATTCTCTCCAGTAGAATTTTTTTTTTTCTTACCGGGCCAATCAGTGAACAGAAGGAGCAGTTGTGAATCACGACATAAATTTTCTGCACTGTTTTAGAATTGTAGTCTGCCTGTAGTTTCAGAAATGCCAGAGAAGGAAGTGAACGAAGCCATTCAGTCCGTGTTGGTCATTTTTCTGTTTTTTGTGGTATGAAAAAAAAACAATGTCCTGAAATGATCTAAGTTCTAAACTTTCGGCTTCGGTCTTAGTCTTGGCTGTGGAAGGTCTGCTCTCGGTTTTGGAACAAGTGGTCTTTACTCCATCACTAATACAGAATAGATTGAGCAGAGCAGGAGGTATGACAACAGGAATTACTTTAAAGCTTAATTATCATTTCTTGTGTCCGTTTCATAGTTGGAGGAGCTTATGAGAAGCTTGAACTGCCTCCCATAACGAGCGTGGAGTGCTGTCGGTTATTAAGTTGAAACTCCCACCCACTCAAAATCCCGGGGAGGAGGTCTGTGCTTTGTGCATTTAGCGCCGTGAAATAAGACGGGCTAATGTAACGTGTTCGTAACCAATTTAGTTTCAGCTTCGCAGCAGTGATGCTGCGTTTCAAAAGACACCCAACAAACGCAGGAGCAATTTGAAATGCAGAAAGGCTGTGTTGCCTCGGAGTCAGAGGACGGACTCGTTCCGAGGGAGAAAGGGAGCGATTTGTCACGGAGGCCGCCTGTATCGACTTGATGCATGGACCAGTGTCAGTGACAATGACTCACACTAAACCTCACAGTAAAAGAACAGAGGGGGTCACGTTAACCTCACATTTCTATTTCTGTGCGCTATAGCTCACAGAAGGTTGACCTCCCACTGTGCAAAATGCCTCATGAGGAGTGGGAGTATGAGCAGCTGCCAAGACAGGCGAAAAGTTTTATTTGAAGCTTAAAGAATGGGGTTTGAATGCGGAAAAGCAGGACTGGGGAGTGAACCAGGGGATGGCTTTTACATTTTTTCGAAACGTACCAAGGAGGAGGAGAGGAAGAATTAGCACCGCAGCTGGCGCCGTGCTGCTAGCTTGTGGTTCTTCCTGTCAGAAAGAGGACAAGGGATTTTCAGTTTAGACCAGGGGTGGGCAACTCCAGGCCTCGAGGGCCGGTCTCCTGCAACTTTTAGATGTATCTCTACTTCAACACACCTGAGTCAAATAATGAGGTCATTAGCAGGACTCTGGAGAACTTGACTGCACTTAGGAGGTGAGTCAGCTGTTGGATCCAAGAGTGTTTCAAGGGAGACATCTAAGAGTAGCAGGACACCGGCCCTCGAGGACCAGGATTGCCCACCCCTGGTTTAGACCCACATGCCAGAGATACTCTCAGGAGACATTAGTAAAAGTTGAACAAGTTTACTGAATACAATAAAATGTGAATATTACAATGTCTTAATCCGGGAAGATTCTGGAAGCCTGGAAAGGGAAATACTGGGAGGGACATAAGACAAGGAATATATTCATATTTATTTTTATTAGGAAAGTGCTCATTAATCAACAATACCACAATTCATGACGGTGTAAATATGCAGGAATGATCAGTTTGTTCTAAGTAGGGTGTCAACATTAATGGGACTTGTCTGTTCCCTTTTTGTTGGATTATCTCAAATAAAGGCCACTAGAGCCAAAACAATTCTTCAACAAAGAAAACTGAAATATATATATATATATATATATATATATATATATATATATATATATATATATATATACTCACACACACACACACACACAAGGTGACGGACGTTTGGATAATCCTATGTAGTATGTAGTCCACTTATTCTGATGGTGTGTTATCCTTCCATCGAAGCACAACCTCTTTATATCTAACATTTCTAAATTATGTTTGAAACAAAATGATTTATTTCAAACCTTCCTCAATATGAAAACATAGAAAACTGAGATGTTTGGTTTGAGTCAATAAAACATTTACTTAAAATATTTTTGAAAATGTGTATTTTTACATTTCAAGCTTATAAAGTTAATCATTAATAACAGCATTAGTGTGATCAATCTCATAATTTCTTTACTACTTTGTCAGAACTTAGTAGTTCTAAAACGAGTCAGCACGAAAAACCTCACTATAAAGTCACAGGACGGAACACAATAGTTCAATTAAACGAAGCAGAACCAAACAACAACAAAAAAACCCATGTACTCAAGAAATAACCAACCAACAATAAGCAGTGGAACACATTATGAATGGGTGTTTAACTGGTTTGCTTTGAACAAAGATAAACCGTAAAAATTGTATTGCAATTTTGATTGGCAAAAAATATATGCCCATATTTTTCTGGTGCTTTTAGTAGCCGTCAACACGACACCACTTAGTCATTTCCTCCCTGAATTTTTCCAGATTTCTATAGTGCTCCAAATTTCCAAGTTTCAAATTCCTTTTATTAGCCTTCAATTTCCCAGTCAGTGCTAGTGAAAGCACATTAATACGAGTTATACTTCTCAGTGGCCACCGCAGCGGATAACGTCTATCAGTCGCAGACATTCCTCAAGCTTCTTTCAGAGGCAGCCGGTGTGTAGCATCAGCAGCGCAGCTAGGGAGTTGGGGAACGTGTTCAATGTCACCTTGTCGGCATTAAGGAAAGCAGAGGAGCGTTACTCACCCCGTCTGTGCCGACACTTTCTTTCCTGTTGGCCTGAGCTTTTAAAATTCGGGGCCCAAGGGTTCTAGATCTCGCATAAGCAAATACACCCGGCGTGCATCGGCCGACTCATGCCGCCAAACCCAGTGACACAGACAAAAGCAAGCTCAGAAAAATAGCAAATTTCAGTGTGAGCAACAGTGTTTTGAATGGAAGTGACAAATGGAGGCCTGAATTCGATCGGCGTATTGTTGCACCCACACTGCCGACAGGACACAGAGAGAAAATGGCTTTTGTGATATCAGGGTTTGTATTTTCAATACGACCACGAGCCGTCTACGCTGACTCAAAGCTCTTATCTACAACACCACACTGGATCTGTTTTTATGAGAAAGCTTTGTAGCTAGAGCAATAATCACGGAAACTTCAGCATGCTTATTATCTTTAATATGTGTCATTTTGCAGTGATGAGTTGCAAAAGATGAACAAACCGTATGTTTTATAGAGTAGATTTTAAAACTGAAAAAATTCTAGAAATTTATTTTTTTTAAATTTGCTGTTCATGTAAAGATTTTTGACTTTGATATTTCTCTTTCACCTTTTATAATGTGTTCAAACATCAAACCCAATCATTGTTTTATCAAAACATCTACTAGCCCCATTAATCATGAACAGACATTTCACTGTAATCTTCCTCCAGAATCACGGAGTTTAGTTCTTCTCAAATACTGAGGTTTCTGCTCCGTCTTAACCCAAAATTGAAATCAGTAACTAATTATAATGAGAAGGAAACTGTCTAGAATATGTTCTCAAGTTTTGAAATTATGTGGGTTGGGACTCATTAGATTTCAACACTTGAGTGTTTAGTACTTTGCTGAAAGTTCCAGATCTCTGCACCACGGGAGTTTTCAACCTTTGCGTCAAAAGTACTTTACACTTCAGTGGTAATTGAAAGGCCACACACACACAATTACTGGTTTCTGTGAGAAAGTGGGGACTAACTTTCTCCTCATCATTTGTGGGGACCCTTTCATGGTTCCACACTCTTAAAAAAACATGTTAAATATTTAAAGCTGTATTACCCTATACACAACTTGGAGAAACAGAATTTCAAAAGTCGGGTCATGAACCTGTCTGGACCATTCTTCATGAGGACTCATTAACTTTCTAAAAACAACATGACGGATGGGGACCAGAGTTCCTTCCAACCCTTGAGATACTCAGTCAGCCATGTTAGATTTTATTTTATTAGGTTTATCTGATAGGGACATACACAAATTAACATAGGCAAACTGAATAAATCAGCAGTCCCATGCTTGCATTATAGTGTTTCTAGCATGAACTAATATTGCAGCACTTGTCCCTAGACTTAAAGCAAATCATGAATAACTTAGCTCTAACATATCAAAAAGATCTAGTAAAACAAAACCATGCTACCTAAAATTTCCAGAGAACATTTGACTAAAGATGCTTGGAAAAATGTCCTTGCTCATCTGTAAATTAACGACTTTACAGTTTCTTTTTGTTTGTGGTTATGCTGTTGTGAACATAGAATTTGACATTTTTCCATGTTCTGTTTTTTCAAAGCACGAGGTCCAGCCTTTAAACACTTTTCACAATCATACGGTCCTGATACAATGAAAGATTTGATGAAATTATACAGATGTCTTTCCACAGTCTGCAAGTCTTCTGAGTCCATGCAGTTCTCTTCAGCGGCACATCACCTTAAAAATGGTCAGATAAGCAAACTAAGAATCCAAAGTACCAATTTATTTTAACAATAAATACATTTATGAATATTGTGATATTAGAGAGCACAGAAAATTCTATTAATTGACAGTAATATTTTTTTAAACTTAAAATGATTTTTTAATCCATAATATTCAGAAAACATTTTTAAATGTAGTTAATTAATGACGCAAAATACTCAGCAACACACCCAAAAACAAGTGTTTTCTGAAAAATGTTTCAAATGTGACATTTATTTTATGTATTTTATTTACCAACCTATTATTTCATCCTTATCTGCCAGTAGAATTAGTACTTTTTTATTATCAATATTAAGTAATATTGATATTATTGATTAAACAAAGTAAACATTTCTTGATGAAAAGTTACTTTTAAGTTAGTTTTGTCTTATTTTAATTGCGCAAGATATTTGGAGTAGAAACTAGACAGAAAATATTTGGTAAAATTATAAATTTTTTTAGTGTAGGGCTTGAAACCCACAGGTGGCTGTTTGCAGTTATTATTGTTGTTTGCAAAAAATAGACTAGAAAAGTGTGACGTACATCCAGGCCCTTTTAATCCAATTGACTTAACTAAAACACAGTGCTACAAATTGACTTCAGGCCACACCTAATTGGAAAACAGAGTCCATCTCTGTGTTTCAGCAGAAATCCAGATGTTTGGTGAAAGAACAATATTTGACTTGGACAAATCTAGCCTTTTATGGAAGAGGGTTAAGGAGAAAGCTTTTGCTGAAATAAAACAGAAAGAAATCCTGGCTAAAGTTGGTGGGACATAGCAATAATGTGGTAGGACCTGTGGTTAGATGGAAACCTGACGGCGCGCTTCACCCTGAACACACCACCTGTGACACGGTGTTGGTGGAACGATGGAGCTAAAAACAAGGCAATCCTGGAAAAAAGAAACCTGGCCAAATTCTGACCATGAACTGTGAAGCTATGAACTATGAACTGGAAGGCAGTTTTACACCTGCAGATCCACCTCATCCTGCTGATTCTCACGCTACTTATTTTTGACCACTTCTCCATCACACACATTATCTTCCCCATCTTGTGATAATGAGTGGTAGCAGCCATCATGAAATGAACCATATGTTTATTTCTGCTCTGTAAATATTTCCTCACTTTTTTGTTCCTTTCTGGCCATTTGGGCCACAGGAGAAACGTAATAAAGATTATCGAATACTGAAGAAGAAGGGAGTTGAAGATGAGTGCTGGGAGCAAGGGAGGGTATTTTAATTGTTTTCTTTCTTGTATTTCCTCAGGGAAAGCAAAAATTAGGCTAGGAAAGCAGACATAAAAGGTAAAGAGAGAAGAAAGAAAAGAGGAGTCAAGGGGAAAATGCCAGAACAACTTCTGTTGAACACAAATGGGGGAAGAGTGCTGATGGGGCTTCGGGGCTGCCGGGATAACCAATACAGCAAAATCCTGAGACCAATATCACAATGTTGTCCACACCGACAAACACACGGCAGAGAAAACTGCAGACATTTACTAGACTGAAAGTTCTAGAGGCAAGAGTGGAGAAGACACGAGTTTGGATGTAGATCCAGGTGGACAGGAACGCAGGCAGTTGGCTTAAAAAAACTTCCCTTTACGTCACACTCCTATCGGCTAAAACAGCTCGGTGAAGCGTTGCATCTTCAATTCTCTTTTTATTCATTGCTATTCTTGCAGGATTATGGATCTCTACAGACATGGACATCAGATGTGAGCAAAGGCCTCCATGGTCAGGCCAAACTGACTAAATCAGTTCTCGTCTCAATTGCATGTTGATGAAAGTATATCTCAGTCTGGAGCGTTTTCTATGTGATTGGGCTCGTCTTTTGTTTCCACAGCCTGCCTCAAAACAATCCATCAACTTTAACCAGTTTATTTCTGTTAAATGAGAAAAGACTTTCCTATGAGACCCTGAAATTGTAAACATTAAGTAATCTGTAAGTTCAACTAAATAGCTTCTGCCACTGGGATCCTCTAGATGCTTGTGTGAATATGGTCAGCCTCTCTGTGGTGCCGACACCACCTTCTCATGGGCGGGTGTGATCATTCTGGTCACACACAGTCCACAAAGCATGGGGCTATGGAGTTTGGTTGCATAGCGATCTGATTCATACATATAAAGCAGACCCCACGGTTGAGCGACTGCAGAAACTGGCTCTGCTGATAGAAGTTACCCTGCGTGGCGTTAGCGGATGTGCCAGATAAGCAGACTGATCCATTTATACATACAGAACACAAGCAACTTATCTTTCACCTCTGACTCCATCAAAAGTAAAGATTCAGACTTTCCATCAAGCCACAACCTTGTGCTTTTCCTATTCTGGTAGTGAAGAGCTTAATTCTGGACTGCTGAAAGCAAAAGCCCAGAGTTATTTGGCCAAGAAAAATCTGTAAACTGTAGTTGGTTTACATTGTCAATAAAAAAAGCTAAAAAAATAGGGTTTTGTTGTTACCCTGCTACTCACATTTTTTCACAGTTACTGCAGTATTATCTGCAAAATAACTATTATTGATAATATTCCCACAGAGTCTCACTTTCACTTCTAACAAGTCCAAGTTATTCAAGTAAAAGTGTAAATATGTTGGTGGTAAGCCATTTTTATTGCTGCAGTGAAAGAAAAAACTCTTAAAGCAAAGGATTCATTCTATTGGGGGTTTGTGGAAAGACGTTAACTTAGGTCCGTCTAACATTTTGTCAGAGTGAAGCCTCTCACTGCAGATAGATCTCTGCTGCCTAAAACAACTTAAACTCTCAATGCCGACTTACCTCTACAGGTTAAATTTAAGTTTCAAGCATAATTAGTGATGACATGCGTGTGTGGTTTACTTTAAAGGTTTAAATCTAATGCTTTAAGTTTGTGTTTATTTGAAAACTAATTATGTATTGCAATTTTGTTTTTACTTTGCTTACAGTTTAACCGGCACGTCTACGTAACGCACATGGCAATAAGTAATAGTAACAAGAACAACGACTACCGTATGTTCTTCGCAATAATCAGTTCGAAGTCAGGACTCCATAACATTACCTTTACTTTCAACCTAAGTCTTCCAGAGATGTGAATAATATGGAGCTTAGCTGTATGTGGTTGGCTGTTTAATGGTGCTTCACCCAATTCTTCTCCAACCAGTAGCGGGTAAACCAGAACCTTGGCCTTAGGATCTGTTGTAGTGATAAAACAGAGTTTGATATTTAAAGAACAGAAACACTTTGGGTCAGGCATTCCCACCAGAGAAATCAAGTAATTGTAGAAGAGTGTTCAATGACTTTGCCTCTGGTTTTCCCCAGCAGTTGTTTTCCTCAATTCACCACGCGCAGCACGGGGTAGAGATTGGACGACCTTGAGACGTCTTCACGTAATATGAGGCATTAATCCTGACCCCATCCGCTCCGCATTGCATACAGCCAGAGCTCCATGGCGGCTCCACATTAGTAAAAGAACAAACATGTCAGAAAGGTTAGATTAAAGGCGATCTCTCCTAATAATCTCATTAGCGGTGACAAGGTAGATTTCCGTGGAGGTCTGGCAGCCTCAGGTTTACTGCCCACGGGGCACGGCACTGCACACGCCGATAAGCTCAGGAAGAAAGACGGCTAACTTCAAGGCGCCACTTGTAACGTAAGAACATGTGAATTGTACATGAGAAAACTCAGTAATTAGATTATTTTTCATAAGGCTTAGAGAGTTTGTGCTCTTTGATCAATACGTGTGTACAGTTATTTGATGTATTCTTTGTCCTGCTGTTGCCACTCCGTTTCTATTTCATTCTTTTGTGATTCTCCATACATGTGGAATAAGTAATGATCGCATGGCACATGTGCCTCTCTCTTTGTTTTCTATGTGGTCTTCACTTTTCAGTCTTGTGAAAATTGCGCAACATTTCCCAGATCCTGCGTACAATCTTTTAACCCGTTTGCTCTCTTTTTGTTGTTTCTTTCCGAGGTTGAAATTGCTACATCTTTACATCAGAAGCAGACAGGAAACAATATTATGATATCTTGTTTACAGCTGTCAACATTAATGCATGCGATTAATCTGAGAGTTTTGATGCACTAATGGAACATAAAGCAGATTTATCAAAAGCCGATCCTCCTGGAGAGGGTTATGTAGGTCACAGCAGCGAGTTATAGGAACGACAAACGACAGTGAAAGGTAGAAGTTCTATCTTTTTAACAAAAGTTGAAAATTTTTCAACTTTCTTGTGTCGCGTCTGTGCACATCTACGTGCTTGCAATTTCACATGCATGACTTACTCCGGTTGCTCAGATAGATGAGGACAAGCGCCACAGGTACCAAAGGAATCAAATGAAAAAGTGACATTTCTAAATTAACATGTAAAGCAAAATGATTTCTTTTAACCTTAATGAATATAAAAAACTGGAAGACTGAGATTCTTCAGACATGTTTGGTTTGAGACAATAAACCATTTTTGTGAGCACTTTTTCAAAACATTAATACGGTGACGGTTTCTGTTATGGGCTATCTGGATCTAAACGAGACGGTTCGCTAAACCTGAACCTAAACGAGAAATTGTTTTGATTTCATAGAAATATACTGACCTTACATCAGAATACTGAAGCATTATCTATTGAATGATGTCCAAGACACGGGAACTTTTCACTCCACAACTTGGATTCATTGCTAAAAAACAACAAACAACCTCCAGTTATTTTTAGAAATAAATCTGCATGCAATTATCCACAAATGAGCTGCGTCTAAAGGACTGAGGGGTTTGGCCGAAGGGGCCGGTTGTTTTTTCCAGGTAAGTTACTTTTCTAGGACATTTCCTGTTTGTTAGAAATGTAACATTTATGTATGTCCTCTGCCGATTATGCAGACAAACACGGGAGGTTTCTGCAAATCGTGCTATGATCCATTTTTAAAACAAGCCTCGTGTTTCATCACCACTGCCATCCAATAGTTCGGAGACAATGTGCAACAACAGTGTGTCGAGCCAGCACTAATTAGATAAGATGGAGGCTAATAACGCTTTTGTTTCTGCAACCAAATTGCATGGAAAGCAGAGCGGATGTGCATTCATCAGTACAGCGTCTGGGTGTTGCTCTGCCTTGGCTTCATTTCTTTGGAGGGAATAAAAGTGAATCCCTGAAAACAGCCCAAGGTCAGCAAAAAGCTGGAAGTAAACAAAGTAAATGTACGATTCGTTTACTGCAGAGGCACCAGGGAGCTGTGCATTGGCTAACAGTGCTGCCACTCGGGAAAATAATAAGAAAGCAATAAGGCATTCCTAAGCCCTATGATGTGAAAAGTTTCAAACAATTGTGTCTTCTTTTCTCATTAAAGCACATTGGTTGTATTCATCCCTGCAGAGAGAACCAATGGGGGTCATTTGGAAGCAACTCATTAAGTTTCAAAGTGCTAGTCTCTGCTTCATAAAATCAATATGGTCAGTTTTAAGGACTCACATGAGTTGGTTTGGCAGGAGATACTGCTGACCGGGGTAAGTATTGTGTCCAACTATGAATTTAGAAAGACATTGCTTCTTATTCACGCTTTTTGTGGCGCCATATTTTAACTCGGAACAACAAAATACGACATTGCAGCCAAAAGGCTTTGCTACAACAAATAAAAAAAACTGCTTTTGTTTGTCTGAAAGACCAAGAAAGTGGACACCCCAGTCCAAACCAAATTTCTCTTATATGTGACATACTTTCCAGAATATTTTTTTTTTTTTGGTCAAATGTAACATTCCAGACCTGCACTACATCTGGAATTCATTGTATGAAAGCGTTGGGTCATGCTGAAGGGGATCAGAGAGGGTTCAGGTTTCTGAAGCCAATATGTTCCATTTGGGCTCCACTGGGTTGGAGTGTACAGCAGTATGGAGGCAGGGAGATGGAAAGGAAGCAGAGGGCAGAGAATAAGCAATTGACTAAATTCTATCTCCCATCTCGGAAACGGGCTCAGTGATAAGAGTCGTGTCTGGATTCAAACCGGGCAAATTTACACATCCTCTTGTGGACAAACCCTAAAGAACATCCGACAGGAGTGGAAACATCAGGTGCTTGCATTATCTAGGAGCGGGGGAGAAAGGAAATCAAAATGAGAAGTGACGTTATTTAAACGGCGAGTGCGATTTGGTGTATTTTACAGACGCTTGAGTTTTGGGAGTTAAACACTGATGAACAGTAATAGTCTATCAGGCGAGCAGTAGGAGGCAGAACTTCTTATTTTCTCTCTGGGACTTTGTTTGTATGCGAGCCTCAGACAACAACAAGCTCCTGAACATTCACTCCATTTTTCTGTGAGTAAGCTGAGACACCAGGCGCTGGTGTTTAACGCGTCCCCTAGGGAAACTAACAGAGGTGTACAGATCACTGCTTGTTCAAAAACTTTCCTTCCTTTCCACTCACACACGCACACGCCTGTGCATGTGTGTGTGTGTGTGTGTGACTCATGCTATTTGTGAACCAACGTGGAAGTGTTGCCACAGGTGTGTTTATAGTTTCTTTACCTACAGCATATATCAACCACCTGCTAGGAGCTTTTTTTTTTAAGTGTGTGTTTTCAGACTGAATATATTGTTTGCTTGCGTGCGTCTGTGGTTAGAACAGCCTGTGGCCCAGCGGGTGTGTGTGTGCGTGTGCGTGTGCGTGTGTGTGTGTGTGTAAAGAGAGGCATGTTTCGCCCCAGAGAGTGTTCCTGTGACTTCCTACTGATATGAACTCTTAGCGACACTCGTCCCCTTCCGGCTCCACTCCTCACTCCTCCACTCTCCCATCCAGTCGTTTCTCATCTCTACAATGAGTCATTTCTCAAGGTTGGCCTCTGTCCTGTATTGGTGTTAAAGCTATTTGCACAAATGGACATTCTAACATGTTGTTTTATGTCATGTGTTCATTAGATGCGTGTCTCACTAATTTAATATTTTGTGTCTGTTTAGTTTGAATAGAACTTTAAAAAAAAACCACATTTACCAACTAATTTCTCAGATGTTCACCATGGAGAAAGACCCAAAGCGTTACATTTCCTTTGTTAGCTACTAGGCTAACAATGACTTGTCCTTTTTTCCAGTTTGGTAGTTTTGTTCAGTTTGTTCATTTTATATTACTAATTAGTCAAATAATTAAATAACCTAATAAAATAAATAACCTTAGTTTTAAGGTTATTTTTTAGTTTTCTCCTCCCTTTATTAAAATACACTAGTTAATTGATTTTATTTTTGATTTTTAACCCTTTCCTCCATAGCGGTCACTGCAGCAGACAGCTATCTACAAACCATTTTCTTCTGTTTTTTTGTGGATTTTTATATTATAAATGCACACATAGCTCTGAAGTGGGCACTAAAGCGTCATACAATACACTGCCAACTACTGGCCATCCGCTGCAAGTGCATGACATTTTTTGTTAAATCCAATATGGCAGACGGACGAAAAAGCAACTCAGAAATATCCAGTCCCTCCTTCTACTGTAGACGACTCTTGCAGGTAAAAAAATAATAATAATTGCGACATCAAGTAACCCCCAAGGACTAATAATATTGATGTATTTTCCAAATAAGTATATTTGGAGAAAATTACAACTGATTACCTTTTATACAAATTTGTTTTCCCAAAGGAAGTGAAAGAAAATCCTTAAGAAAATCAAAAACACCTTGGAAATAAATCCTGGCATAAAGAATCATAATTCATGCATGAAAGGGTTAATTGTCTGTGGACTAGTTGATAAACTGCATAATTAATAGTTCTGGTATGGGAGATATTGGTTGAATATTTTGACTGAAAGTTAATCTGTATTCTCATGTTTATGACAGAATTTATTTGTGCTTATTCTGCTGTAAGTGTTCAGTGTTGACGATCCAGTGAGGCTGAATTCATTCCTTTATGAGAGACATTTGGCTAACAAATCCTGATTTTCCAATAATGCCATGACTTTTTTCTTTTTTTCTTTTTTACAAAAAGAAATCAAATAATCAAATAATAATGAATTCTTAATCATAATTATTATTAGTTACATAAGCCAAACATTGACGCAACCCCTGTTCCACAGAGCAACTTGGGTGTCAGTGCAGTTCATTTATACACTGAAAAATGAAAACAAGTGATCCAACCGGGGGAGGGGGGTCGTTAATTTGCTACAAGCAATCATGTTAAGTTTACTCAAGTAAATACATTAAGGTTATTAAGTTGTGTCGGAAAGAGCAGACGCTTCTTAAAGAGACAGAGGCCCAAGTTCATGGTGTCAAATTACAAAGTCAAACCTTTTTAAGTCATGTTTGATATATACATGACTTTTATAACAACTGAATGTAACATAGTTGCTTCATTGTGATGTAAAATGACTCTATGTGCCTAGAAAATGTGTAACGTTGCTTTTTTCAGCTGTTTTTATGCAAATGAAAACAAATACAAGATTGAAATTTATCATTCTGTCTGAAATGAGTTTCTATTATGAGTTTCACTTTTTGATACACTCTAATTTACCCAGATGGATCTGCAGCTGTTCTCTCTATGAAATAGTTTGGATGCAATCACCTTCTTTTGATTGACTGAAGCGAACAATCTTAATAAATGTTCTGTTCTGTCTGTCCTGAAATAAATTTCATGAGCACCTTTGAATCAGAAATGCTGTCATCAGAAATAACCAAAGATTGTGGCATTGTCTTATCTATAAGGAGACTTACTGTGTGTGTGTGCGTACGGGTGGGGGGGTGTGTGTGTATGTGTGTGTGTGGCCTACTCTCAGCGGGTGGTCCTGTGGATCACTTTGGGCAAATTTAAGACAGCAAAGCAGACTTCTGCATTAATCATCAAAGTCTCGCTCCCCTCCCTCTTGGCCTTCTTTGTATTTTTTTTTCTCTGCTGCTCATATTCACTCTGTTTTCTTCTCATTCTCTTTCACCTCCTTCCTCTCATTTCCTATATAGCTACCCTTCATCCCCTTAACTCCGACTGTTTCTGGTTATTGGAACAACATGGCTAATTTTAGCGAGACAAACAAGAGGGGTGGGGATGAACTCTTGAGTTTTGACACACGTTTCCCAGTTCTGATCTCAGCTCTGCGCAGAATGAGTCGGCAGGTTGGCGCGCAACGCTTTCCAAATGACAAATCCCCCCCTGCATGAATTTTGTTATCAGTGATGTCATAAATTCTTCCCCTCGTCTTTGTAACAAGATTACTGGAATCCAATTTTGTGGGAGCCATTATGAAATGCAAATGCGCGCGGCCGGTGAACTACCTCAGATTTCTTTTTTTTCTTTTTTTTTTGGCTCGGCCTTTCGTTTTTAGAGAATAATGTATGAGTGGGTCAAGCGCTGATTTGTTGGAGGTTGGCGGGAATCTGTTCAGGGGAAGGAGGGGCGGGGGGGGGGGGGGGCTAGAGCAGGGTTCACAATGAGGAAGAGGAACAGATAATGGAAATGACGAGAAGAATGTAAATGAGAAATGCAGACAAATGTGAGCCTATAATTCTGAGAGAAGCCTTACGCTGGTAATACCTTATAATGTCTATAAAACGTTCTCCTCCCCCTAGACATTTTACCCTTTTTGGGGGGATTTTACAAGTCAATGACGTCTAAAAACAAAAGTGAAAGTGTTTCCATTGCAGTTTTGATGCGGCTGAAGAAAAAAAAGACACCTCTCCCAAGCACCAAAACATTTTAGAAAAATCTTTTATCGAAATTGCCATGTTTCGATTAAGCAAATTTATTTTCGAAATATCAGATTGCACAATGGAAACACAGCTACTGTCAGCTCCGTAGATGATAGGCCACAGCGCCAGGCCTTTGGAGTTGTGGGAATGAGACACATGGGGGTGTGATTTAAAAAAAAAATAAAAATTGGTTGTGAGCTGAAGCTTACACCCTCAGTCTCTTTCTCTCCAGAGGACGGTTTATTTATAGGCGGGAATATGTCAGGAGGAAGGCAGAGAATGGATTAGGAGCATGGTGAACTGCCGAAAAGTTTTATTTTTATTGAAACTATGTAGCTGCGAAGAAAAATAGGATTTTATTCCTAACTTTCAACAATGCTAATAAGATTGTAACTTGCCTGAAATGAGAGTAAACCTTCAGCAGCCAGGCAATCGTCTTGTAGTGACTAACCGGATGCCTGTGTGGTCCTCTGTCTCTCACCGACTGAAACCTTTCAACATTTTCATTGGTTTATTGTTCATATCTCATGGTCCAGTGTGGGAGCCTCACTAAAGGCTTTTCAGGGAAGGAGCATTTTGGCAAACAATTTCAACTAATTTCATGTTTTCAGGTTTGTAAGCAGGTTTTTTTTTCATTAAAAAAAAAAAGGTGTGTCTCACCACCATGGATTGTGGGAGCCATTATAAAATGTGGTATGTTATTTACAATTTCATATTCTCAAGTCTGTTGGACGAGTTTTTTACATGATATATTGTTGTTCCAACGTTAGTGCAAACCAGTACACACAGCAAGGACCTCACCAGTATAGATGAGTAAGCTGGAAGTTTAAGAACTTCACACCTTCTGGTTGAATTGGAGCGAAGATTGTGAACAATGCCTTCTTGTCCAACATCAGTGTATTTCCTCACAAACACACTAATGGAAGAATGGTCAGAAATTGTCCTAAGCACAGTCATAACCCTTGTGTGGTACAATAACCTGATGAACTGAAGTGACATCCCGATCTTAATCCATGTGTGAGTGACAACAGTCAGCAAGTGAAGACTTTGGAAAGTTCAACCGAGGTCTTTTCAGCCACCCTGTTTGACAAGCTTGAAATGCTCAAAGGAAGCAGAGGTTTTATTTTTTGAATAATCTGTGGAAATGCTTTCATGTTAAACCATGAGAGTATAAATCCCATCATTGCCCCTGAATTTATGCAATATTAGTGCTCAGCTGCAGCGTAAAGTCCTCAGCAAATGAATGATTTCATCTTTTATCACCACTTTTCTTTCAACAGTCTGAAGCGGGATGAAATAAAATATATACGTATATATATATATATGAAGTTGAAAAAAGCCTAAGTATTTTTTTCAACGGGGGCATGTGTTCAAACAGATTATTCACTGATCATTTTACTTTGGAGCAGAGAAACCTTTAAGAAACGTATTAGAATTGTGGGCCACACTGAAGGAAAGCTTAATTTCCAAGCCTAATTAATCCTGGCACATATTTATAACCACTGTGACTGATTCTCTGCCAATTTTAATTTGTTTTTAAATAGGTCATTTTTCTTTTTTTTTTTTGTTGTAATTTTTCCTTATCGAGTTCATCGAACGGGCTAGGGTTGTCCTGGCCTCATTTGCATAGCAGGAGTTGGTAAACTGGGTGAATAAAGTAAATATTAGCCTCTGTTTTTCATAGAACTTAAAATCTATTGGGAAAAGCAATAAGCAGTGTTAGAGTTTCCCTGATGTTGGACAGTTACAGGATTCTACTTTACTCTTTCTTCCTCTCCAAGTCCAAAATTTGTGGGTTTTTTTTTTTTTTCAAATCAAGCTGTGAGACTATTCTCTATCTTTCCAGGTGTGCTATGGAATTGAAAAACAAATGTTGAATAAGTCTATATTTGGGGAAATCAAAGGAATATTTCTGAACATTTAGTCTTTTCACATGTTTGAAGTATTGCCATTAAACTTGTCTCTTTCTGAAAAGCGTGGGTGCATAAGTATCAAGGGTGTGGACTTCAGTGTTCTGCTGTCTCAAGATGAGGTCACATTGAGTTTGCTAAAATGTCAGTCTTATTTTATGTTTTTTTATTCCTATACAGTGTTCATACAATAAACAATACACTGAATGTCTAAGGACTTATTTGTCCGTAAGTGGTCGGAAACTTCTGAAAGGAAATATTCAGAAAGTAAGTCGAGTCTCATTTTCACTGATCGTTTCGAGCATCTGGCATCCTGAGGAGAGCGACTTTTCATGAGTGAAAAATACCACTATGCAGCATCAGCCTTTGTAATGGTATTATTATCATCTGGGGCATTAAGTTTCAAAAGTCGTTTTAAGAAGACGCTGTGGGGAGACTGGAAACTGGCAAGAAACCCATCAAACATCTTAGATTTGAAAGTGAGGATTGGGGTAAACATTCCTCAGACTGATGCTGCGTTCCAGTTACATTGGAAGTCACAGATGGGTTTGACTTCACACAAACTTATTTGTCCTTAAGTGGTCGGAAAATTCTAAAAAGAAATAACAGCGTTCCGGTTAACATAGTCAGAGTAGTTGGGATTTCAACATGGCGACGCCCAAGAACCCTTCGAGCACGTTTGAGAAATCTTTTAATCTCCGTGGCAACCATTCAGCTGCACCAAAGACCTGGTTGGACCTAGCTCTGTTGTTTGCAGAACCTGGTGTTCTAGGCTGTACTTTCCGAAAGCACCACCACTTTTAATTTGCTCAGTTTATAGTTGCAGGTGCTGCATGTTACATTGATTTTCAACGCAGTCTTACAGGTGTAAAATAGACATGTTTCCACAACTACTGTTGATGAGAGGAGCGTCCATATGGAAATGTAAAGTCGGCCTTAAAAATCCTGACTTGGGGGTCGTTGGAGTTTCTCCGACGTTCCAAGCCTGACGCAGGATTCAGTGGCGTTCCAGTTGATTTTTATCCAAATGGGAACTCAGAATTTGAGTTTCTACTGCAAATTGAAGGCAGCATAAAGTCAGAGACTGATAGATGGATACAGGAAGTTATGTCACTGATCCGTTTTTGTTTGTATTTTGTGTTTGATCAGTAAAACAAGATACATCTTGGATGAAAATGGCACCCATTTGGTGGAAGCAACCATATATTTTGTTGTTTGATTGCAAGTAAATCACCTTAGAACTACATGAAAAAAGAAGATCCCTCATCAACGTGTGAACATTTCTTTAAAAAGAACTGAAGAGTGGAGAAGTGACTTCAGGATCTCATTCTGCTGGTTTGTCAGAAGAATAAGGAACAACAATGGTGAGATAAACGATCAGGACTAATGAAAGGCTGCAATAAAAGGAGTTAGATTAACAAGTTGAAAAAGCAACATACCTTCATATAACATGTATATAAGTGGGAGTATTTGCATAGGGGGGAGAAAACAGCATGCTGGAGTCACGTTCTCCTTTTATTTTCCTGCTGTACTAAAAATAGCCACACCCAAATCACATTACGTACAGAAACAGACTCCATCACACCTCTTCGCCTTTGATTTAAGACCCACGACTGTTTGACAGCTTGGCCAGAGGGTCATTTTTCACCCTGAGTTTGCCATGTTGGGATATATATGCAAGTTTTTTAGCAAAAGCTCAACTGGGTGACACACATGATATATTCAGCAATATCCACCGTGATACAGAAATATTCTTTCCATTTTGAGGGCGAGATTGTCTATAACTGAAGACAAACACACACACACACAAAAAATATCTCTTTCTCCCATTTGTAAATGTTTGATCGTACGTCGTGCAGAGGTATTCCCAGTCTTCCCATTAAACCCGGAAGGGAATCACAACCCAGTCCTAATGAGCAGCAGGAATAACATCCAAACAGCTGAGAGAAGAAGAGAGTCTGCCCCAGCAACAGACTTGACATCCTACATCTCTGGGAAGTAAACAGTTGTGTGGGAGGCAGAGACACCGACGGGAGGTTTAGTTCTTACAGTCTTAGACCCTTGTTTTTGGGGTTTTTTCCCATTTCAAGAAAATGCAAGTAATTTTCTCTAATGGGACATGTGGTTTGAGGCGAGATGAGCTACACAATAAACTCTGAATCTGTTCAGTGAAACATACAAGCTACATGAAAGAAAACTCCCCTTTATGGGCGAGCGGAGCTTTTAGTCTCTACTCCACAATGAAATTACTGAAGCAGCGATCGTAATAAACTTTCTTGCTTTCACTCTCATTGGTGGCTCATTGGTGCTTTTGTTAAAATATCATTTGGCCTTTGAATGAAGCTGGAGCTGCTGCAGAGTGGATAGGCAAAACTCAGCATAAAGAAAATTGTTCCACAATTGTTTTTCCATTAGAAAAACAAAGTTATTATTATCTATTGGGATTTTATGTGATAGACGGATACAAAGTATAGCAGACCTCCTCACTATGAAACCCACTTGCAGGTATGAAGATGTTCTCTGAAGGCCTCAGCAGTTCGGTAGAGAACAAACAGCATCATGAAGACCAAGAAACTCAGCAGAAAGGTCAGGGAGAAAGTTGTGGAGACGTATAGCATAATAATCACAGAAACAACCAAGAGTCCTTCTGTAAACCTGAAGGAAGAAGAAGAACTCAGGAGGGGGAATCTGTTCTCAGGGCCTTGTGAAAGAACAGCAAGGAGAAACCTGCTCTGGTTAGATTATACTAATATTATCCTTTTTGGAAAATATGCAAAATGAAGAAGTTTGTGGTGGAAAACTACAATTAAAACAGAACATCACACTGAAGAGAACATTCCTGTCATAAAATATAACCTTTCTACTGTCCCACTTTCAAGTCTGTAACAGCCTTTCTTTCTGTTTAACTCTTAATGATTTTCTTTTCACAATGCTGAAATTTAAAGGGGCAGTAATATATAAAATCAACTCCTTCTTTTTTTTTAAAGCTTTACGTCGTTAGAATGTTGTTCCATCATCAAGAACATACCTGGAGTGTTGCCTTTATTTCTTCGTGCATGTTTGAGAAATCTTTTAATCTCCGTGGCAACCGTTCAGCTGCACCAAAGACCTGGTATGACCCAGCTTTCCCTTTAAGGACGAAACGTGTTTCTATTAAGCGTTTCGAGTCATACTGAATGAAGTATTGCACTTTGTGCTAAGTTACACAGCTTCTTTCCAGAAGAAGTTGGTTTTATAAGTTCTCCACCTGAATTTATCATTCTGCAGGAGCGTGGCCAGAGAGTAGTAGTTATAATTAATTGATCATGGGGCTCCTCTCCGCTCGCTGCCAGCTGTAGGTGGAGTCCATCTGCATGTAGAGATTGTGCCCTGAGCGACAGCAAGGCGCCAGCTGGCCGGGACTCACATGCAGCCCTGGACATCGCCCAGCAGCAGGAGAAGGAAAGGCCGCGCCGGGTGGTTGCATAGGCAAGCTCCTGATTTATGTGTTCATCGGTACGACTCACAAACCATCACTGTCACAGTCACACGCGCTCCGTCTTGGTTCAGCTCTTAATACCTGGTTTTATGTAAGCCACCTATACTGGCGCTACGGCCGTCTGAGAGCAGCCGGTTTGATTTGGATGTGTTGTGTTTTGACAGCGCGCCTCGGACGCAGCTGGCTTTGCGGCGTTGTTTTGTTGGTCCACAAGGGCCGTAACTGTGGAATTACAGACCTTCCAGTGTCTTACATGGATCAGCACTTTTGTTTCTCACCTCATCTAATTTCAAAAGATCCGACTCCCAACAAACCTCACAGTTATGCATTTCCACAACGTGATAAGGGAATTCTTCTGAATAGTTTTACTCAAACCCAGCAACAACATACAGTCAGATCAGAACATTAATAATGTTTTTTTTTTATTTTTTTATGAAAAGCAAGAGCAAGAGCAGTGTGAGGCTGAGTCCATATTTATCTCTAGGAGTTTAAAAAATTCCAAGAGAATGCTGTGAATGCCAAGTAGAGGAGCTAAACTTGCTGAATTCAGAGCAAACTTTGGGGCCAATGCCATTGATTTTTTTTTGCCACTGTTTTAGAATTGTGGGCCGCTTATGCAGGGTTGTAGTTTGACAACGGCAGCGGAGAAAGTGAATGAAAAGGTTCGGTCCACGTTGGCAACGCTCCCAATATCAAGCAATTAAAGTCGCAGCAAGAGGAATGCTTGGCAGGTTTTACTGCTGGCAACGATGTGGTGGCCTTACTCTCAACGGGGTTCTTTATAGCGCACGCAATTTCCGGTAAACTTCACAGTGTGGCTTCCTTCACAGTCTACCCGGCGTATTAAATATGTCACCACCAAACGTTATTGATTGGGTAAAATCAGATCTAGTCATTTCTAACTCCTACAAAGCAGTCGTTTCTCAATAGCAAAGCATAGTAGAAGGGCTACCACTATCCCTGGGATAATAGCGTAGTGACTGAGCGTGTGTGTATGGCGTTCATCCTTGTGTGTCTTTACATTGGGTGTGTGGATGTGATTGTCTGTGTGTGCATGACGGTGGGAACGTTTGGTTATTTTCCTTCAGCTTTACACCTATGCAAAAATATTGTGTCGATCTTTTACATAATCGATTTGATAGTCTCAACTCGGCAGAAGGGTAGGGTGTACATGTACAGCAGAGTCTGTGTGGGCTTTGATAGGTTTAGCTCGCTGTGAGTAAAGCAGCTGCGTAAGGAGAGCTGTCAGGGTTGTCAATCAGCCTAACCTCATTGAATTCATTAAGAAGTAATGAAGTAATTTGGGCATGAAGCCCTTGAGCAACACATCCAGCAACAAAGTGATGGCCCAATGGAACATCAACGCAATGTGAAGCAGCTGACAGATGCTAATATGAAGCTGTCTTCTCATTTGAAATCAAATAAGCTAAAAAATGTATGTGTTTTATGTAATATATGCCAAGTTCTTGCATGTTGGGTTTATGCTGATTAGCCAGTAACCAGATAACTACCTGAAATCTTTGTGATCATGTCGACTGGAATTATTAGTCCATGTTTGGACAAATTCTTGCACATAGCCAAAGTCCATCAATGGCTGATACCTGGGCATTGTGTCTGCTTTTCCAAAATTTGGTTGATAAACCTATGCTAAGGAGACCAACCTGTCGGCACTATCTTGTAAACCAAAAGCTAAAGGAAGTTATTAATGTGGTTGAATGTTGTGGTGGAAATAAGCAGGTAAATTTGATCAACCCAAACGTCACAGCAGCAGTCTGAACATGAGATCAGGGTTTGGTTTCTACAAGTGACCAGTAGGGGGAAAAAGTGTGTTTCCAAAAACAAAACCAATCGGAAATGGGAAAGAATAGACAACGTGAGCTGGCAGACCAGTTTGTTTTTTAAAGCAACTTGTTACTGTTTCAGGGAATTTTTTTTCTCTTTGGAGTATCAGTGGGTGCTGGCCACGTTACCCTCTTCTATTGCCGATGATTTTAAAGTAATTTTCTACCATTTATACATGCATGTGGTAAGGAAATGTGTTTATTTGAGGAGAGAGTCCTGGGAAGTGTTGTTGCTAGATTAGTGGCAGGTGTAGTAAACTCTAATGACTCAGAGTCTGTAGGAAGAGGAAATGACAGAACAAAATAATCAAAATATCTTCAAAATAACACAATAAAAAACTAAATACAATGTAAAATTTATTAACCATTTACATGTATATGAGTTGGCTTCTTCCAGAGTTCTGCATACCTAATCATATATAACATGGCTACTGGTAAATAGGCACAACTAGTTCTTGTGGTCTGGTCTCCACTAATACTTATGTTGATATTTTCCTGTGTAGAAAAGAAAAAAGGAAAACTTCAAATAACTGCATCATGGGAAAGGCTTCATGTTGCTGCTTGTTACCTGAAGCAGAAACATATTTGTACATTAACCTTGCTCTGAAGTGTAATTTGTTTCAGCTCGCCCCTTCCAAGCAGGACTGTTGAGTTGCACTTCACAGGCAGAATCACACACACTCACCCCGCTCACACGCCCACACACACCCCCACACACACACGCTATAGATCACTTTCTCTGGAGCAGTTGCTCGGTTTGCATCTTATTTTCCTTTGGTATTGAGCTCTCGCCTGGCACGGCGCCCCGCTCCTCCCTCGCCACGATGCCCACTCTGCCCCTGGACGAGGCAGGAAACCAACCAGCACAACTATTAGATCGGAGATTCTTTCTGTCCGGAACAAACAAGAGCTGGTTGGTTACCTAAAGCTGATGAAAATGTTCAAACAAACTGAAACCTTCCCTGTTTGCCCCCAATGTTTCTCCTCTTCCTCTGGACTAACAAAAAAAAAACTGTTTTGGTGGGAACTGAGCAGCAATAGAATCATAGAAATTAAATCCAGTCACATGTACACTGAGAAGGCCTCTGGTTACGGATTCTGAGCTGTTGCAGGCAGCAGTGTGTGAAACGTCCCAGGGGTAATTGCGGTGAAAACAACATGCTGGTGTTTTACACACACTGTAAATAAAAGAACAAACGCCAAAACTTGGCTTGCTGCTGAACAATCCACAGAATGTTACGGGCTGTGAATTACTGTGAATTTTGTCAACAAATATAAAATCAATCATAAGGCCATTTCAATATTTTGAAATGCACATTTGAGCAGAACACAACAATAATGACAGGCATATTCTCAAATTATTTTGCTATTCAAAGCAGGTTTATTCAGTAAGTGTTTACCATTGATGTGTTTTTCCATTGCACAATACTTTTACTGCAGCTTGTAACAGTCACCACAAGAATAAATGTAATATCTATCATTTCTGCTGGCTACAGTTTTACTAAGCTCACCTTAATTCAAGAGTGCTACTTAAAAACTACCTACGGCAGTAGTTGTAATTGAATGGCTGGTTTTACCCCTTCCCCATTAGTAAGATATGGATGGCGGTATTTCTTCAAAAAAGATATTCCGTAATGATACCTGGAGTCCTACAATTGTTATTTGATCTCACTAAAGGTTGCTTCATTACCCAGAGAAAGAATCATCTAACCCTGAAGGCTTCACTGAGTGAAGCAGGATTTCTGTTTTTTCAATCAGCTCAGCAGTTATTTCTGTCTGCTAACAGCCAGGAGTAAAACCTTTTTTTTTTCCTTCGGTGTTCAATCATACCTATGTGAAAATGCATACAGTGAAATGTGTAATTACATATTCGGGAATGTATTATCACACAAGAGCTGCAATTAACTGCCAAGACCCACGTTGTCACTCGGCCGTCTGTCACAATGAGAAGGCCTGAAGGTGGGCAGCCTGTCTCTGTTCACACATCCACCGTCTTCTTACTGGAGCAGGTAGAGAAGTCCTCTGAAAGCAGCTACAACTGCCTATTTTAATAGTTCAAACACCAAATATTGCCTCATGTGCATTGATGCACACAGTGGAAGTTGTCATAGCTGAAAACAAATACAACTTCATGCAGAAGACAAGTTTGGATGTGTTGTTGAGAGTTATTATCAGATCATAAACAAGGTAATAGGCATTAAATAAATACAATCAGTTTTACTGTTGATCAGAATTTTACTCGAACTTTGAGTCGGTGCAAACATCTTTTTTGTAAATGAACTGTGTGTCTTTGCACAAGTAATTGCATGTTTCTTTAGGTGATTATATTTTTAAATTTACTCTTTAATAAAAACTAAACAGTAATAGCTAATGGAGCAGCTTAATTTCACTGTTTTATGGACGTGCAGCTGCTAGCAGCTAGCTCATAGCTTCTGAAAAACACACAAATCAAAAGCACACAACTGCAAAAGTGGTTATTTTTGTTGTGAACATAGAAGAAAGTAAAAAAAGTATATATAAGCAATTTAAATGAATAATTAATGAATATTGATTTTCTAATAAAATACACCATAAACAAACATTGTCAGCATAAACAGTTCCAACATGTCACTTTCAGAACAGCTATTTATGGTTTACAGGCCGTAAATATGAACAACTTTTATCTCCGTCTGTTATTTGCTGTTTCCTTTAAAGGGAGCCGTCTGGACTCATCTTCATTTGTGCGGCTGATTGAAAATCTTTATTTAATCACTTTTGTATTTACTCTTCCTCCCCTGTGATATGTGCCAGCTGACAAAAGTCTAATTAGCTGAGTGGAGCAAGCAGTAATTGTTCTTTTTTTCCCCATTCTAACCTTAATAAAGATAAAGGGGCTTATAATGCGTTGAGACAAATGAACAACAAGTGCAGCGGATCAAACTAATTGGTATGAAGTTTTCTCTGCTGTATTGACTCAGAATTTCAGCTATGACCACTTCAGCAGTGTGTTAGCTTTCTTCTGACATTGTTGAAACCATAGTTCAGCCAATCAGAGGAGCAGTTGGCATCTTCTTCTGGCCTTGGCGCAACAAGCCTGAAGCATGTGTAGCCCTTGGGAGTGGCTACATTTTGGAGGAAACTGCAGTCGGCCACTTTACAGAAGAGCTGGATTCAACACATTCGAATGACACACAACTTTTTATGAGCTGTGACGCGGTGAGAGCTCTGGTGGAGCCAGAGGCATGTCGTCCAAAACAGACAAAAACAAACCATCATACTCCTAACACTTCCTGTAGTCTTCTTTGGCGTTTCATCCAGTAGTAACATCCGGCTGTTGATGGCGTGACTTGTGTGACGTGAAAACGGTTTTGCAGTTGCAGTTTTGAGAGATGCATCCATTTTGATAAGGCTGAAAAACCACTTCGTCCTCGCGCAGAAAACTTTTCATACGTTTTTTTCAAAATTGGGAATTTATTTTCATAGCTTCAATTTGTGCAATTTTGGGGTTAATGGAAATTCAGCTACTAACAGTTATGGCAATACGTGACATGGCAACCTGAATCCATGTGAACTTAACCCTGATATGAATTTATTCTCGTAACAATCTTATAGCTCAACTCCTGGGTAGAGAACGATAAACCAACCTCCTTCCTGCTGGACAGCAGAAAGGATTTTCACTTTACTGGAGCTGTTTCTTCATTATATTAGGATATAACTGGGAACTCTGAATTCAGACACGTCTAATTAAAACATGCGTGAGCTCCAGAGGGCTTTGAACTGTAAACATGCTTCTGGTATTCAAAGATTCTTACTGAACCGGCCCTACATGTCTGTGGGTGGCGCTTTGTGAGAAACGTGAACCCAGTGTTATGGGACATGCGTTCTCACGAGAGGCAACAAAGCAAGAAATTAAAGAAAGTCGGGCGTCAGTGTGAGTTCAGGGCTGGGATGAAACGTCCAGCTGTCACGACGACGCGAGACGGAACAGAGACAGAGTAGGAGGGACGAGAGGCATCGGCGCAGACCCAACTAAAACACCGGGGCTCGGGAGACTTCACGCAGGGAAGAATTAAAGACTGCTCTGTTGCTCAAGTCAGAATTCAAAGGATGATGAAAGGCCTGCCATTTTGTCCTTTTACTCCATCTTGTTCCTGCTTAGGATGTACTAACAGGAGAGTTAGAAAGGCTAATGAGGAGAGTCCTTAACCCTGCAAAAGCCTTTTTTTAGTCCCCACTTATTTTTAGCTCTGTCTATAATTGAACCCCTTGTGACACATGCCTCCTGAGGTTTTATGAAATCTATTTCTTGCAGTAACCTGGCGACAGTGAAACAAGATGAAAGAATTGTGACCGTGTGCAGCCTGAGCCACAGGGGGATTATTTATACCTAATCCTTTGCTGCCTATCAGCAAACTTTGGATTTTCACCTGGCTTGTCGTCCTCCTCGCTGCGTGGGGTGCCAAGTTATTCTTGGGTCTCCGTCCAGCTTTGTTCCAATTGTTTTAACCTTTTTAAGGTATTGCTGCAGCTGCGGACATGGGCAAAGTTAAGAACGACTTAAAGAGGTGCCGTCATTTTCATCCATGTGTTCATTTTGTTAGATCGAGTGTTGAACCACAGTTCAGCAGCAATGTCTGATTTTCATTGGTTAATTTTCAGTAAATCTTAACTTTTCTTGTTGGTTTCAAATTATTTCAGTGATCTATATGGGTTTTTTTGCATCATTAAAGGGGCAGTATTTTTTAAAATCTGTTTTTTTGCGCTTTACATCGTGTCATTCCCTCATTAAATGCATACCTGATGCGTTGCTTTGATTCTTTCATGCATGTTTCAGAAATCCTATAAACTCCCGTGGCAACCATTCAGCTGTGCAAAACCTCACAGAGCAGCCTGTCCCCGCCACTCCACTCCCCCACTCAGCTCCTCCAGACTAGCCAGCAGCAATTAGCAAACACCTGGTGAAACTGCACATCTGCTGAGCTCATTATAGGAGCTACTTTTCAATGCAACACTGGTCAAAACATTGTTTAACAATGTTAATATAGAAGAAATGTTGTCATGACTCCCTGAAGGCGGAGTTTCAGAAAGAGCAGGAGCTTCTTAAAGACACAGAAACCCAATTTCAAGGCGATAAATTGCACAGTCAAATTTCTTTTACGTCATATTTGACATATACAGCATTTGAATAACAACTGTATTTAACTGAATAGTTGCTTATGCTATAAAGTGACACTATATGCCTGGAAAATACACAACACTGTCCCTTTAACAGAGGCAAAGCAGCAGATTTTTTTTATATGTATTCTGGCCACAAAACTCTCTCTCACTAGGTATGTTTTTCTTTTTAGAACATAACAGAGAAGCAGTTTTCACATCACTGCATCTAGAACACTCCTTCAATATTTTTTGTTCATATTTTTTCTGCTTTTTTTTAAAACTCCAGCAAGACATCTTACCCAAATATCTCTAACTGCATTGAGTTGGTGACATATAATTATCTGATGCACTATTTGAGATAAATAATAAGAAGAATAAAATCAATTGAAATGGTGTATCTTATAAAATGGCCTGTGAGTGCATTTATTTTTAACTGAAGTTTATCTGCAGAGTAGAGCTTGCTGCTTCTCATCGGTCATTATGGAAATGACCTACTTAGGCTTGTTGTTTTATGTCATTAGGACCTGAGCCACAGAGATATCCGCACTCATTTACATGACCTGGCCAATTTTGCTTCTGATTCAGGCAGATTTTATTTTATTTCATTTATGAGGTGCCTCACCACTTTATTAAGAGAGGATTTTTTCCGTCAATTTCATCTCTGGTACTTTTATGCACACATTTCATAACACCAAGTCTTCTTTACACATATTTCTGTCATACTCTCCTAAAAAAAAACTACTTATTCATTTTCTACCTCCAGCTAAGACCTTTCAAACTCACACCACGCTGTGAACAGAGGTTTCAAGGCTTTAGAAAAGCCAAGTTGTCTTTATTTTTTAGTTTTATTTGTACTGCAACTTCCTCAATCGGCAGTGTGGTAGAGTTTTAGTGAGTGAAAAAAATGTACTCACAGAAGGTGAAGACGAATGATGAAAGTTGCTTTTATTGAGACTTTTCTGGCAAAAGTCTTCAGAAACAGAACCTTCCTTCAGTGCTCATCCATTCAGGCACATTTACTGAGATCGTTCTCAACTCTAAAAAGTGCAACCTGAGTTGTCTACATGGTTCAGTTTTTTCTTCCGAATACTCGTTGTCTCTCAAGCTGATCTTCTCATTTTGAATAGGTCCTCACCCAAGATTGTATTATTTACGCTTACACTGAAAACATAATGAGGCAATGAATTGCAGTTATTGCCTAGGTAAAATATCTTCTGGAACGTATTCTCCTTTGGTGAGAAAATGATTCACAAAAGTCTTGGAACGACAATGAATCAATGGTTCGCATTGATCAGGAGGATTCATTAGGATTCGGGACTGTTTATGATGATGATCATGGACGAGCCCGAACAGTAGATGAAGATTGAATATTTGATGAAGGCACTAAAACTGAATGGCTTTCCGACAAGGCTCTGTGAAAAGGCTGATCTCATTATTCAGCAGTCGGTTGAAAGAAAGGTACTTTCCAAAGGATTGATTGTTGCCCATTTCATTTATTTTACGGCTACGCAACCAAACAGAGACACACTTGGTGACATATGGTTGTGACTGACAGCAAATAGTTAAAGTGCCACCCAGATTTTTATGCTTTTTAATTGGAATCTTTGCACCGAGTTCAAATCCAGCTCTGGGTGGGCGTGGTTGCTTGTTGTGTGTCTGCAATGGAAATTTGACTTTTCCATGTCGACCTTTGGTTCATTAAACATTGATGACCCCTGACCTCGCACAACCAGGCCTGGGAGGGTGGAAGGTATAAACACTGCATGTATAATTATTATTATTAGGTTCATAAGAGGTCCCAAGGTGAAAGTGTGTTTATTTCATTGAAAGTATTTTTGATTTCTTTGTTTTCAAGAGTAGAGTAAAAATTTTCCACATCCCCAGTTCAGTTTTGAACAACATGTAAAAGTTTCAGTCCAGGTTTTGCTAGACCATATGTTGGATTTTTTTCCATTTTTAATGTTAATGTCCTAATAAGAAATTATTCAACATTTTCTTGTACTTCCAGAAATATAATAGAAGTTTCAAAAATATTCAGGAAGCAATCCAGTTGAGGTTGGATCCAGAATTTATCACTCAAGTTTATTTGTGTGGCACATGCCAGAAACACGGCAGTTCAAAGTGCCTTACACCATGAAAACATAAAAAAACATTTAAACACATCATGCGGTCACCAATTGTGAAAACCAATAACATACATTTTGTCATGTGCTATTATTAAAATCATCAATTCTAATCAAATATGTTGACCAATGTTCTGTTTATTATGCTTCAAATGCAACACGTTGGGTTTTGGTCTCGATTTAAAGGAGCTTCCAGCTGTTTTGTGGTTTTCTTGAAATTTGTTCCCGATTTGAGGTGCAACGTAAACATGAAACATGTTCAACTACATATAATCAAATGCAGCTTAGGTTCATTAAAAAAATGTAATTAGCTTTTTGATGAAGTTCAGATAGCAAGCAGATTCTAATGTTTGCACCACAGCATTTTTTCTTCTTTTGGTGTAAATAGTGCCATTTAAAAAAAAAAAAAAAGAACAACTGTGACACAGGTCTATGAATGAGGAAATTGAGATTTTAGTATAAAAACAATTCTTGTCATGTTTTTCAAGTATCTGTTTCTCTTTTGATTTTTGTGAAAACCTTCTTTATACAGATATTAATGGGTTTCAGTTCATAATGTTCTATGGCAGGATAACCGGGTGCCTCACTTTTCCCTGACTTGACTTTAGTTTTATGATCTGTGAGTTCCCCCAAGTGGTCTAATAATTATTAGCCAAATAAATCAGAATGGGACATAAATTAATGTTCACTCTCAGTTTCAACCATCTCGTGTTCCTGGAAGGTAAAGTGAGAGATTATTGGCTTGAGGCTCTCCAACACTTAATCTAATATATTGGAGATATTTATCAATATATCTAAGTCCCAACTTTTATAGTCAAAGTAGAGCGCTTGGCATGAATTGCTGACTGTTCACTTCCACAACACAAATTTTACAATTCACACAGAGTATCATGAGGGCTAAATCTTTGTGACAAATCAACAATGTGGCCCCTGCGGTTTTCTACATGCTAGGTCAAAGTTCGTCAAGTCTGTCCTCTGAAATCCTTGATTTAATAAGTTCTTACATTCTGCGAGTCTGGCGCTCTGAAACATCAAAGGGGGAGTCTTTAAATTAAAACCTGTAATTGCGATTAGCATACCTTCATGTGGGGCTTTCTGAATTAAAAATTTGACTGAGGGCCATGCAAATCCTGAAACAATCCACACAGCACCGCAGGTAGCAGTCAGGCAAAAACAAAAGACCAGCGACAGAAGGTATAAAAGTTTCTCTCCTGACAGAGCTATTACCATATGCTTAATTAAATATGAGTGCACTTTGAATTAAAACACTTAGTTACACTGTCTATTAACAAGCTTCCAGGCAAGAGACTGACAACACTGTGCAGGGTAATTTGACTTGCAAGTAGAAAAAGGCATAAAATCAGAAGAATGACAGAGTCGCTTTCCTTTCCACACAACTTCAGATAAGAAGCTGAACTTTTCTCTTTAGTTTTCTATTTTCATATATGCGTTAAATAAACGGAGTAGTGTGTGAATCGTTTAAAGTAAAACTTGCAAAGCTGAGCTGAGCTAAGTACAACTGGAGATAAACCCACTCGCTCATATAAGTTTGAGAACGAATTTGCCGCAGGCAATCCTGTGGGAGTTCCTAACTAGAAGGAGCAAAAACTTTTCATTTTCTGCTTCAGAAACGTGGCAGGCAAACATCAACGTAACCTCGGTGATGTAACAGCTGAGGTAAAAGGACAAAAATACATAAATAAATAAATCAAAGTTGGAAGGAAATTGCACCTTTAGGTTTCTCTTAAATAATTTCACGTTGCAGATTGATATTTTTCCAGAGAAATAGTTTCTTGTAAAGGAAATTAGCTTCATCATTACCCAATGCACGTTTGTCGGATTTAAAGTTTATCCTTACGATTTGCAAAACTGTCAAAGTAGCTCAGGAGGCAGAGGTTCATCCTGTACCTGGAGGGTTGATGGTTCCAACCCCTGCTAAGTCCGTCTGTTACCCTGACATCGCAGGCTGCAGTGACACTTACCGCTATCAGTGTGTGAACAAATGATCCAAATACCTCAGAATGAAAAGGTTCTGTAGTTACCTGCTGACAAACATTTATTGGTTCAGGTGTGCTGCATCTATGAAATAACTAAGCAATGCAGGCCCTTGAGGACTGACTTTGGACACCACTGCTGCCACACAGAGTAAAACAGTTTTGAGTTTCAGATTCTCTTTGTGGAGTTTAATGTTCTGCCCATCCATTACAGGGGGTTTCTTTGCACTTACTGCTCCAGTCAAGACTGTCAGATCTGACTGACAGCTTCCAACCCAAAAACAAAGTAAAACTGAGCCAACTCAAAAAAAAAACATCCCAAATCTCAACCTGTAATGAAACTCACATTAAAAGCGCCAAAATAGGGCGTGCCGTGGTGCCGTAGGGGTTGGCACGACCCATATTTGGAGGCCTTGTGTCCTTGACGTGGCCGTCGCGGGTTCGACTCCCGGACCCGACAACATTTGCCGCATGTCTTCCCCCCTCTCCTTCCCTGTTTCCTGTCAGCCTACTGTCATATAAGGGACACTAGAGCCCACAAAAGACCCCCTGGAGGGGTAAAAAAAAAAAAGCGCCAAAATAGACTTGTGATGTTTTTGATGGTCTGTGTGACGTTCTGACCGGAACCAGATCTGGGACTGCAAGGATTCTTTTAACACGAAACTTGAGTTTTTTGTAGCACTATGTGTTTTTAAATTATGATGTAAGGAAATGGTGCCTTACATCAGTTCACTGTGATGTCTAGGATTTGTGCTTTACAATACTAATACATAGTGACGCTTGATTAATCAATGGCTAAGCATTGATGATGCCACATTCAATGGCTAGACGTTTCAAAATGCATAAACTAATAAGATAAAATGCAATAAGACTACATTTTATTAAGTGTTTTCTGTTTCTCTGCCATACAGTGACAACTATTTTGAATGAATTTTTTGAACACTTTCTATAAACTACATCAAATGTGAAAAGCAGCCGAGATTTCAACAACTCACCCAAAGCGGCTTGTTCAAAACCAGCCCGATTGAGCAGAAACACACCCAATCTGGCAACACTGTGCTCTGGCTTCCTCTCACAATTAAAAAAAAATAAAATAAGGTATGTTAGGTCAGTCCTACACATAACAGGCAAGATCTGCATGAAAGATTACATTGTGCAACTCCCAAACTCAACATGTTGAAGTGAAAACCCATTCAAATGAAGTCATCATTACTGTCAAACCATCTTTAATCAAGTTGACTGTCAGCGTGACTTTCTTTAGGTTTAATTAGGACAGAATGTAAAAGCATAAAACTGTCAACTTTCATATTCTCATACCTGCCCTTTGTTCACATTCAGCAACAAAACATGAGTTAAGTTATTAGGAGCGATCGCTGGTGCCTCCCTTGGTTTTCGAATCATAACCCTCAGTGTTTTTCAGATCAATGCAATGTACTGGCATTGATCAGCAACAGGTGGGGGAGGGACAACACCATGTGCACAACACAGCTAAAAGGAACTCTGCTTACTTCGGTTTGTCCTCTGGCTTCTTACTGAAAGGTTTTTAAGTCACAGTAATGATCCATTCTGTGGATTTAACACCTTTGTATACCTTGATATGGTAGAGTCAGTTAGTGGACTAATCCTTTGCTATCCACTAAACTATCTGTAGTCGGTCAATAAAACATGCTGCAGAGATGGTATCTCATCAACATATGTGGGAATTGATAAGTTTCTTATGAAGTATTTGCTGACTTATCATAAAACAGAATAGTCCTTTGTACCAGAAAGCACATAGATTACATTTTAAACAACAGCTTATTACATAATTTTAGAAATCTTTCACTGTTCCTTCTGTAGCAATTTATTTATTTATTTTTGTTACAGTCTCAAACCTTATAAATCAAGTTCAATATGTTCTTCATCCCTCGTTGAACTTGGAACTCATTGACACTCAAAGTGAAAGAGCCATTTCTGTTTTACCTGTTTCCTTTTGGTCCTGCCGCTTTATGGGTTTATGAAGTACCTTTGCGTTTGTGAAAGCATAAGCAGCTCTCATGACACTCTGCACAATGCAGTGAAAACAGCTGATTTACAGCCATTTAGCTGCTGACTTGTTTAGCCAACGTGCTTGTGCCGACTGCGAACGATTTGTCCGAAAACAAGGTGGGGGCTTAGGCATCAGGAAAGTCATTAGTCAGGTAGTTATGTGCTTTATAAAGCAGCTAAATCTCAATATGCAGACATCCGCACTATCTGAATGTGCAGGTACTCTACAGCTTTCACACAAAAGCAAACATCATCATCAGCAACATCCTTTGGTGCTTAGCTGTTGAGGACGCACTAGCGTAGCATATCGAACAGCCCGGCGCAACTTTATTTAATGACTCTCCATTTTGTTTCTGTTTCCAACAGGCAGGTAAAGCTTCTCCGACGAGAAGCAACTGCTGATAACAGATCCCATGGCTACAATGCAGGAAATCACTCAACAGAAAGAACATATTGAAATGAATATTGAGAAGGATTGAGATGTCCATCGTTGGAAAACGAATGGTTATGAGCTGCACATGAATCTTACAGTGAGCATGCACGTGCATTTGTCTAGGAGGAAACATAAAGTGTGTACATTTTGCGTGCGGATGTGCCTCATGTCTGTGTGTGCCTCGCTGATGGATGCGGAACAAATCAAACATCACCGTAAACGATTAGGAAGTGTTTGCGGCCGACTGCCGTATGGCACGCTCACGCGTTTGAACAGCTTTGCAGAATAAACGAGGCTGCATTTAGCTGATGATGCTGAGAGACTGAACACAGATGTCTTAAAGCCTCTCCATTCAGGTGCCGTTAATCAACTCTGGCTTTAATATTAGTGTGGAAGTTGTGTGAAGCTCTGTGGCACAGCATACTGTACGTAGTGAACGCATTACAGCTGGTGCTTATGACTCCAGCGCATATGGCCGACACCATGCAGAGTCAGTTGTTTTGACATTTCGACTAATGACGGTGCACATTCAAGACCTTTTTCTCCCTTTCCTCGGCGGCGGTCTTTGTGATCATTTTTACCGCGCACATTATTGTGCTGTTCGGTCGTTTCATTACATTGAAACTCTGTTCTTTCTTGTATATGTTGAAAGGCCCTTTGAGAGTCTAACATCACTTTTCTTCTCCATGTGAATTCGCACAGTAGTTGTTTATCCAGGTAAAATACCAGCGCCGAAGCGGAAGCTAATTTTAGACACAATGCTAAGTCAGACGTGGTTCCAACATATTCAGGAAAATAACCACATTTAAAGAGCATCTGTGAGGTTCTTTTAAATAGCAGAAAAACATTGTTTGAGGTAAAACAGTATAACTTTTAGTTCTAAATACCTAGTAAGTATTTACAAATCTTAGTGGGACATGATTAGTTGTGAAAATAGACTTCATTTCAAAAAGATTTATTTCACTTAGAAAATGCAGTGCAGTAAAAGTATTGAAGGCTGTTTAATTTTTATAAATTCAAATAATAATTTGTTGTTTAATTTGCAGTGCATCCTGGGTAAATGACGTATGTGAGGTGCTAACGGCACTAGCTCCGACCAATCTTGAGACACTGCCTACCTTTGTTGCCACGGCGACGTAATAGGCGAAAAACTACGCCCCAAAAGAAAAACCCCAGGCACTCACTGAAGGCAAGATGACAGAAGCCGCTGCATGCACCCCCACAATTTGATATAAAATATGTTATCAAAGTGTGCAGCTTGATCTCAAGTGGGGTGCTATTAACTCTGTTGGCATTTCGAGTTACCCTCATGATGTAATAGGTGACAATAAACTATTAAACTATGCCACAAAACCCGAGTCAAGTCAATAGGGTCAGATTTTGAAGAATCCTGAAAATCCACTTTTTTTTAAGGACTCGCTGTGCCATCATGGCTTCACCTAGAAAATGCCATTCAACTTTTAGTTTGTAGATACGTCTGTGCTCTGTACAGACGTGAAGACAGGAACTCAGTACTGTTTACAATTTTTCCACAGCTTGCCTCTAAGTGCACCAAAGTTTTTGTTTTTTTCTTAAATTAGAGTGTAACTGCAGCTCAACTATGGGGTGAGACAGCCTGGATTTCTGACTGCTGAGGATTTTTCAACTCGCCCTCATACCTACAATTATTGCTCTCTTGGCCTGAAATATGTTTATGATTTTTTTGCCGAGGGTCTACTTTCATAAAATCTTTTTTAAAATTGCTCTAGGACTCGCATTTTTCTGTTAAAGTGCTTCAGAGTGTACTAAAGTCAGAGGGAAAACACTGAGACCTGCCATTCATTTTCTTCTCATTGTCAAAAATTCAAATGGGCGGTACACACACCCTTTCTCTCTCAACTGTGCTTTCACTGTGATTGAGATACAGATATGAATCTTGGTACTACTGAAGAAACCCTGGCACACGCTTCAAACTGTTTTTTGATCCGTCTTAAGCTTTCTGACAGGGAAGGACCTGTTCGGACTGCTTTTTTTCAGTGAAATTGGCTATTTTGTCTCCCTCTGTGTCTCACTCTCATGTCAGCTGGCTAATTGTAATTACCATAGCAACTCAGCACTGAGGAGGACAGCAGATCAAAGGAAGTCAGTTCCTTAGGATTAATGAGACTTGAAGCTCCTAAACTGACAACCACACTAGACCTACAAAGAGAGACACACACACACCCTACAAAATAAAAGCCTTGATATTTTAAACAACAGCAATTTGCTGATTTAGACTTTATAAAGTTAGTATAATCCAACAATCACTGTTACACATTAGATTGGTGTGGTCAAGTAAAATTAAGCTTACTGAAAATGTTAAAATAAAAGACTCGATGTTCTTTACATATTCTCTACATATTTAAAAGAGTTCAGTGGGCTATTGGCGTAGGACAAAAACTCCATAATTGTCATTCCACAGATCCAGCCACACTGGACTTTCAAAATAAGATCCACACATACTCTACGAAATAAAAGTTTTGATATTTTACACAACAGCTAATTGCATATTTGGCCATTATAAAATTTGTGTAAGCCAAACAGTTACACATTGGATCGGTGTGGCCTTTTAAAATCAAATAAACTTACTGAAGTTTTCAAAATAAAAGCCTCATTGTTACTTAACTGCTCTATTAAGCTGAGAAAAGAGTTCTATGGGATATTGGCTCAGGACAAAGACTCCATGATTGGCCTTGTACACATTCAACCACACTGGACTTTCAAAATAAGGCCCACACATGCCCTACAAAATGAAAGCATTAATATTTTACATGATTGGTCTTAATAAAATTTGTATAACAAAAACACTGTTACGCATGGTATTAGTGTGGCCTTTTAAAATCAAACTTACTGAAATTTTCAAAATAATAGCCGGATTTTTCCTCACCTACTCTGTATTTTACCATACCCATGTATGTATGATGGGAAAATTACAATATCTTCAGGTCCAATACCTTCAGCTAGTTGTTGGAAGACCAAACTCAGCAGTGGTCTTTTACTGCTGAGCTCCAGACAGATATGGTTAATACATGTTCATGTTGGGGTTGACAGTTTGTCTGGACATAGAGCTCATCAATTTTCAGCACAGAAAAAAAAATCAACATTTTTCTGGCTTGAAAGGGACTTGTCCAGCTGGAAAGGCAAAATTTCATTTGAAAATTGACATTTTGCAATTTGGAGTTAATGTCAACTAACTCCGTGATTTGCAGTGACAACTTCTGTGAGGAGAGTTAAAAAGGGGAGTCACGTGAAAGGACAAAAGATAGATTTCAGAGGAAAGTACCGAATAGGATTGAAATGCCCTGCAGCGGAAAGTGGAAAGAACGTCGCTGATAGAGAGCAGTGACAACAACAATGGGAACTCCTTCCTATCGCAGCTGAAGAAACTCCGGAGCATATTTCCATCTTTCTAACGATACATTTTACGCCATCTATCCATTTAAATTATTTAGTTGTCTGGTTTCATTTGTTGAATGCATACAGTTCACCTCTGTCAAATTAAACCTTCCATAGACTTACAGTGAACCCGTGAAGTTAAACTGAAAATGATTGAATTTTTCACATTGAAGATACGTATTCATCCTGGACAGGATAATATATGACAGAGTTAATGACAAAGACAGCAACCAACATCCATCTACAGCCAAACAATAAAAGATAACAAATTTGCATTAATTCAAATCTTTAATAAACAATGCCCAAATGAACAAACGTACAGGTATCAGAAAAACTTGTACATTAATTAGAATTCGGGATACAACTGTGTTGACTTAAAACTGTTTTGAAAGTCATTTCTCCCTAGTAAACACAGATGAGCTCTATGACTTTTCAGTACTTATATGGAACAAGAGCTTTATACATTTTTTTTAGTATTGACACAATTGTAAAAAGATTTTGTAGGATAAGCAGCAAAGGACACACAAGATAAGTTTCAACCAATGTCATCTGTTGTATTATCCTATTTGCATTTAGGATATTGTCAGTCAACAGGGTAAATATTGGCCAAACTCAACAAAATGGATACTGGGCCTAATACTCAGCTGTGCTCTGTGAGAGCAATAGAGCGTGGACAGCCAACTGATTAGTCAAGTGAAAAAAACTATGCATGATCTGGCCTTGAAGTTTAAAAGGAATACAAGTACAACATACTGTGAGCTGTGCAGGACATGAAAAAATCAAAACTGAGGCCAGTTTTAAAAAGAGGCTGATAGCACAATTATGTCTAGTTGAATTTAAGAAAGAGGTTAAAATTAGACCTTGAGCGAAGATGCTGAAGCTGATGAAGCTGGCAGAATGGCACAAGAGTATTTTGCAGACATTCTTTACCATTTCTATTTTGTCAAAAAACTATTGACTGGATCTTGGCTGGAGAATTCTCTCATGAACTGTTACAATGTCAAGAAAAGAGCAAAGAACACAAAAAGGATCAGAAAATCTCAGGATTTTAACTAGGATCCGTTCCAACAAACATCGAAAGACTTCTTTGCAAAACTTGATCATCTCCCCTTCACTCAATGAGGAAAGCAAGGACGAGGTGGCCCCCGCTGCCGACTGGCCGTCAATCCAGTTCCTAACAAATTTCTAACATTCCTAACAAATTCCTAACAGTCCTAACAAAGTCCTAACAAGTTCCTAACAAAGTCCTAACAATTCCTAACAAAGTCCTAACCAATCCGAACAAACTCCTAGGATTTTGCGTGTTACGTCATCACGTATGACATGCGCAGTGACCTGCGCGGAAAGAAACGAATGTTGTTGCTCCTCCGTCTCCTACTTTTTGACTGTTTAATCGAGGTAAAATGAGTATTTATGGTTAATAGTTTATTTATATGGTGGATAGTTACTGTCCACCATAAAAAGATACTGTTGCTTGGAATATTATTCTAACATCTGCTGTGATTTGTACAGTTTTAAAGATGACAAAGACAGGAAAACCGGACTCTTACTGGGCTGGTGTTATGCAGCTGTATGCTCAGGGCAAGTTCCGATTTACCACCGGGAAGAGACCTGGAGCCAGAAGATGGAAATCTGTCATCCAGCGGATAGACACATGCCCACTGACTCCTGCCTTCAACCAAAAAGTCAGGACAATCGACATATTTGGGAAAAAAATTCCCTGCAACTGTGGTTATCATACGGTAAGTTAATTTCTTTTATTGTATACAATAGATTAAAAAAGGCTATGTTGCATACCAGTGACTGTTGACATTTTTAAGTGTTTCACTTAAGTTTTTGTTATTATTTTGTTACCTATCTTAATATGTAAGACAAAAACAGACAATAATTCGAAATGGCTATAGAACACCGGAAAGAATTTAATGATTTATTACACAAGTTTATTCAATGTTGTTTTTCCACAGTCAGCTGAGCAGGCAAATACAACAGGGATTGAAGCAGAAAGCATGCCAGGTGCAGGGAGCAGCACAGATGTACCTAGGGCTGCTGCAGATTCAAGCCCACAAATCAGTTCAGCTTTAAAAACAGTTAATCCTGCTATGCACAGGAGCTCAAGCATAGTTGAAGCTGCAGCAGATCCAGCCACACAAAACATTTCAGGTGTAGGCACAGTTCCAGCTGACCAGACAGCGCAGAGGAGCTCAAGTTCAGGGAGCTGCCAACTTCCCACTATGTCAGTCAGTCAAACTCCAAATCAGATAAAGTGTGCATTATGTAGTGAAGATGTCAATGTGGAACTTTTCTCTGAACATTTGTCTGACTTTCATGCAGAGCAATGTTGTGAACATTGTGGGAAAAAGGTCATGGGTGCAGTTGGTTTGCTTCATCATATTGAAGAAGGTCATGAGCCACCAGGCAAAACATCACCATCTATGCCAGACCAACATCAAGTATTTAAACTACATGGGATACCAGCAACTTCACCCCATAAACCAGCAGCATCTCCCCAGAAACCAGCAATACTTCCCCAGAAACCAGCAGCATCTCCCCAGAAACCAGCAACACCTCCCCAGAAACCAGCAATACTTCCCCAGAAACCAGCAGCATCTCCCCAGAAACCAGCAACACCTCCCCAGAAACCAGCACTTGAGCCACAACAGTGCCTTGCAACAGTGCAACACCCCCAGCCAACTCCTTCAGTTGCTTCATCTATTCCCCACCTTAGGCCTCCGGAGGTGAATTGGGTCAGCTTTCTTCCCAAGCAGTTTTTGCGGGTCATCAAGCCAGCAGACCAGCAATGGATTGCACAGTGCCTTTATAATTCTACTGGACAGTTTAAACAACACTTCTCACAAAACTGGTTTCATCCACCCTCTCTACCAAAGATAATGAATGCACCTCCAGATCCCCTGGTCTACTTCAGGCAGAGGATGTTTTTATGGGCACCTATGCGGATGTGGGGTATTTCTCTTAAGTGTCATCAATGCAACACCAAGATGCATCACTCTGGGATCTACACAAAGGTCAGAGAAGTTATAGATCTTGATTCAAGATATTATTTGATTGGGGGAGATTATCCACGGTGCAGTAAATGCATGATTCCTGTTTGTCCATGGAGCACAGAGGTGCTAAATCAGTTAGATCCTGCCCATAGAAACAGGTTTCCAGCCATTCTCACCACACAACTGGCTCTGGACAAAAGGTGTGTGACTTTGCTGAAACCACGCACTGTTGGAAATAGCTCCAGTTACGTGCAGCAAGCATTAGAAGAACTGCACAGTGAGGAGTGGGCAAAACGCACCATCGATTATCTGACTGACTGTGAGCTTCACAAGAAGAAGAGCGCGTTAAGTAGGATCCATGAAGTGGTCTATCAGAATCCACCAGAGTTTAGCCCCCTTCCTCTTGCACAGTGGTTTGAGACTGTGCATGCCAATGAAATACTCTGTCACTTGTCCGAGATGAAGGGTGTCATCACGTCAACATATGGAAGGATTTTAAAGCTTGATTCAACCAAAAAGGTACAGTAAAACACCTCTAACATATGTTGTTATTCTGATTATAATTTGCATTCCAAATTCTAATCAGATTATAATTACCTTTTTTTTTTTTTTTTACCAAACAGATCACCAAGAAACTTGCTGGTGGAATTTCTGAGACCGCTACATGGATGACAAACATCACCAATGAATATGGCCAGGTTCTGAACTGTGTGCTGACCACAGGTGAAGGAGCAGGGTTGGAGGAACTGTGCCAAGGAATTGTCATGCGCTTCCGGAATGCTGGGGAACCAGAGCCACAAATCCTTTATGTTGACAGAGACTGCTGTAGTGAATCAGGTTTGTGATTTTTAGACCTCGTTGCACTTCACTGTAACATTTGTTTACAGTTCAAAGTTTAAAATATTTTAGGGTCACTTTAATTATTTTATTAAGAAATGTATTTTGAACAAGGTATTGTGATCTATGTAGCAGTTATGTTTTATGTAGCAACATTAATACAATCAGCTGTGAGTCATAAGGTAAATTAACTGCTGTAGAATTGATTAATTTGTGTTTTATTTATATATTTATTTTTGCTTAAACAGGTGTGCCTCCAGTGCTTGAGTGGTTTCGACCATGGAAAACTAAAGTGAGGCTTGACATCTTTCATTACATGAGACGATTCACAACCGGTCTCACCACAGAACATCATCCTCTTTATGGAACTTTCTGCTCCAAGCTGTCCTGCTGCATTTTTGAATGGGATCAAGATGATGTCAGCTGCCTTAAAGAAGCAAAGAGGTCAGAGCTGAAGAAAAAATATACTGGTCATCCTCCCACTGACGCCCAAGTTTTGGCCAACATTAATTCGAGTGAGCTTGCTAAACATTGCAGAAGAAGGACAAGAGGGGTAGAAGAAACCCGGAACCTCATTCAGGAATTATTAAACTCCATGTGGGAACTGACTGACACCTTAGGTCTCCGCCTGATCAACCCTGAGAGCATGACTCATGTGTGGCAAGTGCAGCAGAAGCACCTGCCATGCATCCAAGATCCACCTGGTGTTGAACTGTACACCAAGCTTCGCTCAACACAAAAGGGAGACAAAGAAGTTCAAACCTTCAGATGTAGCAGGGGCTCGTCTTCAGTTGAAAGCTTTCATCGACACCAGTGCTCCTTCATACCAGGTAAATTGTGAATTGGTATATTTGATGTCATTCATTTTTGTAACACCAGAATTTTAACCTTACATCTAAAAATGAGAGTAAGCATAATTTCTGAAAAAAATTCCATAGAAGTTATCATTTCATAAATGCTGCCAATCTTTGCAACTCTGTTTTTTAAGGATGGAGAAGCAATGCCATGCACACTCAAATGTATATGCTTGAGGGTGGATCCAGATGGAACATGAAAAGAACCCAAGAAGCTTTAGATATGAGTCGCAGATCGCACAGTAAACTCTATGATGTTCGTCTGATGTCCAACCTCAACACTCTGAGCAACAAAGTGCTGGGTCATGCCCTCTTGCCAGAGTTTGTTCCCCCAGGCTGTCCCACAGGTATTGGACATTTACCTAACAAATTCCACAAAAATGCTGATTTTTGTACAGCAAATTTGCCACTTTCAAATACAATTGTCAAATGTCCTTTATGTTCCTTGAAGGTGAGCGGATTGCTGTGGAGTATCTTCTTGCACAGTCAGACAGAGGAGACCTCTTAGGTCCCCAGCAGGACAGCGAACTGGGAGTTATTTTGCCAGAGATGCCAGCTAACGCTCAGGAGGACAGTCCTGATGTCACCATCAGTGACGTCACTGACATTCTCTCAGAGAGCCCCCACGACATCCTACAGTGTGAAAGCCAGTTGGAAATGCCATCCCCTAACATTCTTTTTCTCCAGGAAGAATCTTCTCCCATGTCATCTCAGGTAATGCTTTAATTACATTACACTTGTATTTAGTGAGTAATTTGTCTTATTAACAGAGCAAATTACCCTCATGTGTTCCATGCTTCTACATTGGCATTTACAATCTATTGTTATAATTTATGAGATTATCATCAGTAACTGAAGATGGTTGTTATTGAATAGTTTGGTGATGATCATGTAAATGAGATGAACAAAAGCAAAAAAAAAAACATTTCAAACTTTTATGTTATAAATACTGTAAGAGCCAAAAATTTCAGTTTGTAACATTGTTTATTATTGTGTACGCCATTTTCATATTTAGATATTTTCTTAAAAATAAGATTCCATTGTCACGTTAATATAGTGGTTTACACTGAAACAAATAAGCAGCCACTATAAATACCTTGCCATCATGAGTGCAGAGAAAAAGGTTTTTTTGGGGGGGTTTTTTTGGGGCGATATAAGGAACATTTGCTGTCGCTTCTGTGTGTTTACAGGAAACCAGTATCGACTCAACCCCTGCCTCTCCCACTCATGCTGCTGCTTCAGTCGGAGGTCAGCTTACTGATGACCACTCCTTTAGTGGACCAAGTAGCTGTTCCCAGGTGGACCAAGTATCCCAGGTAGAGTGAGACCTATGTGGGTTCATTTTGTTTCATTACAGCATGCAACACTTTGTTTGGTTGCTGGATTATGTTCAATAGACAATTTTGGGATGTAGTTGTTGTTATAAAATCATATTTCCAGATTAGGCTTTGGCTTAGCTTGATTTACTTTCCCTTTTCCATCTTTCTCAGCATCTAAACATTTTTTCTTAATAAATCTGAAACAGTACTTGATTTTATGCTTTAATCTACTTTATTTAAACCAGTAGTTCCCTTACCTGGTCCTCATGTACCCCTTCCCTGCATGTTTTTGGTGTCTTGCTTGCAAACAGCTTATTTAAATGATTAAAAGGCTTCTGCAGCACTTGTTTGGGACCACTGTTTTAGACTAAATTATTTCTCTCTTTTTCTTTTGTGGCATGTTGGCCTTTTTCTTTGGTAGAAATACGGATTATCCAATCCGATCAACCATCAGTTCCAGGAAATTGTTTCAGATAACATAAAGAAATGACTGTGTGCATATCTGTATCTATGTATTTTTCTTTTAAGGAGACCCGGTGTGACTACAGAGGTTTTCCTGGATGGGAGGCAGTTGACAGCTTGGCAGAGTACCTTTTGAGCCTCAACAGAACAATAACTGCATTGTCAACAACAGAGGTAGAAAATGTCTTGCAGCTGTATTCTAACCTGCATGCTATGGACAAGCAGCCTGCCAAATACACCTTAAAAACCAAGAAGAGCACGTTACCAGGACCTTGGAGGGCTTCCCGGAAACGAAGTGGCTCTGCACCTGGTCAGCAAGCAGCTGAAAGGTAACCTGTCTAATATTTGACACAATGGATAACTTGATTGCATATTCACTGATGGAAGCCAAGTCATGAATTGCAAATACAATATTTTTTTCTCTTAGCATTAAGCTTAGGAGATTAATATGGGTTTGCTGAACTCATCAAAATGAGAAGAACTTTTCTACTGCATTTCATTACTGCTCCAATCAAATCAGTGTTAATGAGCTTGTGTTTTTCTGCTATTTGAATGACCTGTTTGTTACACAGACTCTTCATGACCCATGGCCAGGCTGCCCAGAGACCTGACGCAAACAGAGTGTCTGAGTGCGTTTGCCTCAAGCTGTTGAAAGAATATCAGCAAGCAAGAAACCGACCAAAAGACAGCAAGGGGAAGGTTTTACCCATCCCACAATCTATTGTTCAAACGTACTGCCACTTTAAACAACTACTTGAGGACTCCAGGCCCATACAGGACCAGACCAACTTGTTGTTGGTCACCATCAACAATACCACTGTGTGTGCTTGGTAAGATGTCCTTTATTTTTAACAGATATTGCACTTTAAAGATGGCTTGATTTTGAAAGGAAACAATTTATGTTGTATTATCTTTCAGGCTACATGAGCGGCAGAAGAGAACAGACAGGGACACTCTTCTCCAAGGTGTGAATCTTCCTCCGAAGGTGTCCGTGGCTGACGCCTCCTTTCCAGAAGCGAGACAGCTCCCCTCCCTTCCTGTGGAACATGGACATAAAAGCATGGAGTTTAAGGAACCTGAAAACAGAGAAGGCGAGGCACTGATCCGTCAACGGGTTGGTGGTAAAGCTGGCTCCGCCCAGCAATGTCCTCCTTCATACCAGCCAGGACTCTTTTCACAGGCCCCAGTTCCTGCCAGCTTCCTGTGTCCACAGACTAACCAGCCACCATCATCTGCTTGGTCCTACTGTGAGCAGAACCAGATGCCACAAGCGCCATCCACTTCTTTGGGTTTCTGCTACGGTCCACCAGCTCCAGTTTTGACCTCATTTGGACAAGGACAGTTCCCACCCCTGCCATCTCCTCTGGGTCCATTATATCAGTACTATAAACCACCACTTCACTCATCAATCCCAGCAGCTGCTGCTGGTTCAGCATCATCATCACCATCAGATCAGGCTCCAGCCAACATGAATCGCTACAGGAAGTGGAGACAGAATAGGGCAGAATTAGAAGACCAGGAACGCCTGGCAAGAGGGGAGCCTCCCAAAAAGCGCCAATGGAAGCAGGACTACCACTATCAGTGTTCAGTTTGTGGCCAGGCGAAAAACAAACGCACTGGCCATACACAGATTAAGGGAAAATGGTACTGTCCAGCCTCTGGACAGACCATTTTGGAATGGAAAGAGTCTCTTGGGAAGCAGTGACTGTTTGAAAGATTTTCTTTTTAGTTTTCATCTTTTAATATCTCATCATTTTTGTTCTCTCTGTTGCTATCTGTATGTTTTTAGTGAGCCTTTAGGTGCTGCTTTATACATGTTGAGGTATATTGTTAGTCCTCTGTGAATGTAGTTGTGTAAGAGTGAATAAATGTCACTGATCATTTATTTGTGTGTTCTATAATTTTGTTGGCCCTCTCAAAAGTGATACTATCAACAGTATAGTAATTCAGTAATTCAGAATTAACAGTAATGTGGATGTTATGCTATATTGAACTTGAAATTAGTGTAAAAAATGCTTTGTGGAGCATAAAACAGGTATTATTACTACAATAATACAATAATATCTGAAGCATGAACTTAAGAAGAAGCTTCAGATATTTCCTCTCTCTTTTTTCTTTTTCCCCCCCTTTCTTTCCCCTCTCCTTTCTTTTTCCCCCACCTCTAGCAGTCCCTTTTGCCCCATTTTTGGCCGAGTGGTTAAGGCGATGGACTGCTAATCCATTGTGCTAAGCACGCGTGGGTTCAAATCCCATCCTCGTCGGATACTTTACCTTATGAAATACTGTGGCATAAAACAGACATCAACTCTGCTGTCTGTGTTAATAGCCTACTTTGGATACTTTAAAGACTATCTCAAGGGAATGTACGCTATTGGTGAAGGCTGCATTGCTAGTTCTATTAATTCTCTCATGAACTGTTACTATGTCAAGAAAATTGCAAAGAACCCAAATTTGATAGCATACATTGTGGGTCATGAGTCTAGACTCTTGAGGAATACCCCAGTACTTCACGACATACTCAATCTTCATTGATGGGACTGATAAATGTAAAGGAGGATAGTAAAGGACATTCTGGAGAATGCGGGTATCGATCCCGCTGCCTCTCACATGCTAAGCGAGCGCTCTACCACTTGAGCTAATTCCACACATGCTTGCATAAAAAACGATCAGAAGATCTCAGTATTTTACGTAGGTTTCATTCAACACAATATGAAAAGAGCTCGTTGTAAATCCTTGACCCAATCTACGTCAGATTGTGGTACTTGAAAAGTTACTCGATCTTAAGAGATAGTTGCCTTGAAAAGCACTTTCTGGAGAATGCGGGTATCGATACCGCTGCCTCTCACATGCAAAGCGAGCGCTCTACCACTTGAGCTAATTCCCCACATGCTTGCATAAAAAAACGATCAGAAGATCTCAGTATTTTAAGGAGGTTTCATTCAACACAATATGAAAAGAGCTCGTTGTAAATCCTTGACCCAATCTACGTCAGATTGTGGTACTTGAAAAGATACTCGATCTTAAGAGAAAAGAGTAAGTTGCCTTGAAAAGCACGTTCTGGAGAATGCGGGTATCAATCCCACTGCCTCTCACATGCAAAGCGAGCGCTCTACCACTTGAGCTAATTCCTCACATGCCTGCATAAAAAATGATCAGAAGATCTCTGTATTTTAAGGAGGTTTCATTCAACACAATATGAAAAGAGCTCGTTGTAAATCCTTGACCCAATCTACGTCAGATTGTGGTACTTGAAAAGTTACTCGATCTTAAGAGAAAGTTGCCTTGAAAAGCACTTTCTGGAGAATGCGGGTATCGATCCCGCTGCCTCTCACATGCAAAGCGAGCGCTCTACCACTTGAGCTAATTCCCCACACGCTTGCAAGAAAAAGGTTCAGAAAATCTCAGGATTTTAACTTGGGTCCATTCCAACAAACATCGAAAGACTTCTTTGCAAAACTTGATCATCTCCCCTTCACTCAATGAGGAAAGCAAGGACGAGGTGGCCGAGTGGTTAAGGCGATGGACTGCTAATCCATTGTGCTAAGCACGCGTGGGTTCAAATCCCATCCTCGTCGGATACTTTACCTTATGAAATACTGTGGCATAAAACAGACATCAACTCTGCTGTCTGTGTTAATAGCCTACTTTGGATACTTTAAAGACTATCTCACGGAATGTACGCTATTGGTGAAGGCTGTATTGCTAGTTCTATTAATTCTCTCATGAACTGTTACTATGTCAAGAAAATTGCAAAGAACCCAAATTTGATAGCATACATTGTGGGTCATGAGTCTAGACTCTTCAGGAATACCCCAGTACTTCACGACATACTCAATCTTCATTGATGGGACTGATAAATGTAAAGGAGGATAGTAAAGGACATTCTGGAGAATGCGGGTATCGATCCCGCTGCCTCTCAAATGCTAAGCGAGCGCTCTACCGCTTGAGCTAATTCCCCACATGCTTGCATAAAAAACGATCAGAAGATCTCAGTATTTTAAGGAGGTTTCATTCAACACAATATGAAAAGAGCTCGTTGTAAATCCTTGACCCAATCTACGTCAGATTGTGGTACTTGAAAAGTTACTCGATCTTAAGAGATAGTTGCCTTGAAAAGCACTTTCTGGAGAATGCGGGTATCGATCCTGCTGCCTTTCACATGCTAAGCGAGCGCTCTACCACTTGAGCTAATTCCCCACATGCTTGCATAAAAAACGATCAGAAGATCTCAGTATTTTAAGGAGGTTTCATTCAACACAATATGAAAAGAGCTCATTGTAAATCCTTGACCCAATCTACGACAGATTGTGGTACTTGAAAAGATACTCGATCTTAAGAGAAAAGAGTAAGTTGCCTTGAAAAGCACTTTCTGGAGAATGCGGGTATCAATCCCGCTGCCTCTCACATGCAAAGCGAGCGCTCTACCACTTGAGCTAATTCCTCACATGCTTGAATAAAAAACGATCAGAAGATCTCTGTATTTTAAGGAGGTTTCATTCAACACAATATGAAAAGAGCTCGTTGTAAATCCTTGACCCAATCTACGTCTGATTGTGGTACTTGAAAAGATACTCGATCTTAAGAGAAAGTTGACTTGAAAAGCACTTTCTGGAGAATGCGGGTATCGATCCCGCTGCCTCTCACATGCAAAGCGAGCGCTCTACCACTTGAGCTAATTCCCCACACGCTTGCAAGAAAAAGGTTCAGAAAATCTCAGGATTTTAACTTGGGTCCATTCCAACAAACATCGAAAGACTTCTTTGCAAAACTTGATCATCTCCCCTTCACTCAATGAGGAAAGCAAGGACGAGGTGGCCGAGTGGTTAAGGCGATGGACTGCTAATCCATTGTGCTAAGCACGCGTGGGTTCAAATCCCATCCTCGTCGGATACTTTACCTTATGAAATACTGTGGCATAAAACAGACATCAACTCTGCTGTCTGTGTTAATAGCCTACTTTGGATACTTTAAAGACTATCTCACGGAATGTACGCTATTGGTGAAGGCTGCATTGCTAGTTCTATTAATTCTCTCATGAACTGTTACTATGTCAAGAAAATTGCAAAGAACCCAAATTTGATAGCATACATTGTGGGTCATGAGTCTAGACTCTTCAGGAATACCCCAGTACTTCACGACATACTCAATCTTCATTGATGGGACTGATAAATGTAAAGGAGGATAGTAAAGGACATTCTGGAGAATGCGGGTATCGATCCCGCTGCCTCTCAAATGCTAAGCGAGCGCTCTACCGCTTGAGCTAATTCCCCACATGCTTGCATAAAAAACGATCAGAAGATCTCAGTATTTTAAGGAGGTTTCATTCAACACAATATGAAAAGAGCTCGTTGTAAATCCTTGACCCAATCTACGTCAGATTGTGGTACTTGAAAAGTTACTCGATCTTAAGAGATAGTTGCCTTGAAAAGCACTTTCTGGAGAATGCGGGTATCGATCCTGCTGCCTTTCACATGCTAAGCGAGCGCTCTACCACTTGAGCTAATTCCCCACATGCTTGCATAAAAAACGATCAGAAGATCTCAGTATTTTAAGGAGGTTTCATTCAACACAATATGAAAAGAGCTCATTGTAAATCCTTGACCCAATCTACGACAGATTGTGGTACTTGAAAAGATACTCGATCTTAAGAGAAAAGAGTAAGTTGCCTTGAAAAGCACTTTCTGGAGAATGCGGGTATCAATCCCGCTGCCTCTCACATGCAAAGCGAGCGCTCTACCACTTGAGCTAATTCCTCACATGCTTGAATAAAAAACGATCAGAAGATCTCTGTATTTTAAGGAGGTTTCATTCAACACAATATGAAAAGAGCTCGTTGTAAATCCTTGACCCAATCTACGTCTGATTGTGGTACTTGAAAAGATACTCGATCTTAAGAGAAAGTTGACTTGAAAAGCACTTTCTGGAGAATGCGGGTATCGATCCCGCTGCCTCTCACATGCAAAGCGAGCGCTCTACCACTTGAGCTAATTCCCCACACGCTTGCAAGAAAAAGGTTCAGAAAATCTCAGGATTTTAACTTGGGTCCATTCCAACAAACATCGAAAGACTTCTTTGCAAAACTTGATCATCTCCCCTTCACTCAATGAGGAAAGCAAGGACGAGGTGGCCGAGTGGTTAAGGCGATGGACTGCTAATCCATTGTGCTAAGCACGCGTGGGTTCAAATCCCATCCTCGTCGGATACTTTACCTTATGAAATACTGTGGCATAAAACAGACATCAACTCTGCTGTCTGTGTTAATAGCCTACTTTGGATACTTTAAAGACTATCTCAAGGGAATGTACGCTATTGGTGAAGGCTGCATTGCTAGTTCTATTAATTCTCTCATGAACTGTTACTATGTCAAGAAAATTGCAAAGAACCCAAATTTGATAGCATACATTGTGGGTCATGAGTCTAGACTCTTGAGGAATACCCCAGTACTTCACGACATACTCAATCTTCATTGATGGGACTGATAAATGTAAAGGAGGATAGTAAAGGACATTCTGGAGAATGCGGGTATCGATCCCGCTGCCTCTCACATGCTAAGCGAGCGCTCTACCACTTGAGCTAATTCCCCACATGCTTGCATAAAAAACGATCAGAAGATCTCAGTATTTTAAGGAGGTTTCATTCAACACAATATGAAAAGAGCTCGTTGTAAATCCTTGACCCAATCTACGTCTGATTGTGGTACTTGAAAAGTTACTCGATCTTAAGAGAAAGTTGACTTGAAAAGCACTTTCTGGAGAATGCGGGTATCGATACCGCTGCCTCTCACATGCAAAGCGAGCGCTCTACCACTTGAGCTAATTCCTCACATGCCTGCATAAAAAACGATCAGAAGATCTCTGTATTTTAAGGAGGTTTCATTCAACACAATATGAAAAGAGCTCGTTGTAAATCCTTGACCCAATCTACGTCAGATTGTGGTACTTGAAAAGATACTCGATCTTAAGAGAAAAGAGTAAGTTGCCTTGAAAAGCACTTTCTGGAGAATGCGGGTATCAATCCCACTGCCTCTTACATGCAAAGCGAGCGCTCTACCACTTGAGCTAATTCCTCACATGCTTGAATAAAAAACGATCAGAAGATCTCTGTATTTTAAGGAGGTTTCATTCAACACAATATGAAAAGAGCTCGTTGTAAATCCTTGACCCAATCTACGTCAGATTGTGGTACTTGAAAAGTTACTCGATCTTAAGAGAAAGTTGCCTTGAAAAGCACTTTCTGGAGAATGCGGGTATCGATACCGCTGCCTCTCACATGCAAAGCGAGCGCTCTACCACTTGAGCTAATTCCTCACATGCCTGCATAAAAAACGATCAGAAGATCTCTGTATTTTAAGGAGGTTTCATTCAACACAATATGAAAAGAGCTCGTTGTAAATCCTTGACCCAATCTACGTCAGATTGTGGTACTTGAAAAGATACTCGATCTTAAGAGAAAGTTGACTTGAAAAGCACTTTCTGGAGAATGCGGGTATCGATCCCACTGCCTCTCACATGCAAAGCGAGCGCTCTACCACTTGAGCTAATTCCCCACACGCTTGCAAGAAAGAGGTTCAGAAAATCTCAGGATTTTAACTTGGGTCCATTCCAACAAACATCGAAAGACTTCTTTGCAAAACTTGATCATCTCCCCTTCACTCAATGAGGAAAGCAAGGACGAGGTGGCCGAGTGGTTAAGGCGATGGACTGCTAATCCATTGTGCTAAGCACGCGTGGGTTCAAATCCCATCCTCGTCGTATACTTTACCTTATGAAATACTGTGGCATAAAACAGACATCAACTCTGCTGTCTGTGTTAATAGCCTACTTTGGATACTTTAAAGACTATCTCACGGAATGTACGCTATTGGTGAAGGCTGCATTGCTAGTTCTATTAATTCTCTCATCAACTGTTACTATGTCAAGAAAATTGCAAAGAACCCAAATTTGATAGCATACATTGTGGGTCATGAGTATAGACTCTTCAGGAATACCCCAGTACTTCACGAGATACTCAATCTTCATTGATGGGACTGATAAATGTAAAGGAGGATAGTAAAGGACATTCTGGAGAATGCGGGTATCGATCCCGCTGCCTCTCAAATGCTAAGCGAGCACTGTACCGCTTGAGCTAATTCCCCACATGCTTGCATAAAAAACGATCAGAAGATCTCAGTATTTTAAGGAGGTTTCATTCAACACAATATGAAAAGAGCTCGTTGTAAATCCTTGACCCAATCTACGTCAGATTGTGGTACTTGAAAAGATACTCGATCTTAAGAGAAAAGAGTAAGTTGCCTTGAAAAGCACTTTCTGGAGAATGCGGGTATCAATCCCACTGCCTCTCACATGCAAAGCGAGCGCTCTACCACTTGAGCTAATTCCTCACATGCTTGAATAAAAAACGATCAGAAGATCTCTGTATTTTAAGGAGGTTTCATTCAACACAATATGAAAAGAGCTCGTTGTAAATCCTTGACCCAATCTACGTCTGATTGTGGTACTTGAAAAGATACTCGATCTTAAGAGAAAGTTGACTTGAAAAGCACTTTCTGGAGAATGCGGGTATCAATCCCGCTGCCTCTCACATGCAAAGCGAGCGCTCTACCACTTGAGCTAATTCCCCACACGCTTGCAAGGAAAAGGTTCAGAAAATCTCAGGATTTTAACTTGGGTCCATTCCAACAAACATCGAAAGACTTCTTTGCAAAAGTTGATCATCTCCCCTTCACTCAATGAGGAAAGCAAGGACGAGGTGGCCGAGTGGTTAAGGCGATGGACTGCTAATCCATTGTGCTAAGCACGCGTGGGTTCAAATCACATCCACGTCGGATACTTTACCTTATGAAATACTGTGGCATAAAACAGACATCAACTCTGCTGTCTGTGTTAATAGCCTACTTTGGATACTTTAAAGACTATCTCAAGGGAATGTACGCTATTGGTGAAGGCTGCATTGCTAGTTCTATTAATTCTCTCATCAACTGTTACTATGTCAAGAAAATTGCAAAGAACCCAAATTTGATAGCATACATTGTGGGTCATGAGTCTAGACTCTTGAGGAATACCCCAGTACTTCACGACATACTCAATCTTCATTGATGGGACTGATAAATGTAAAGGAGGATAGTAAAGGACATTCTGGAGAATGCGGGTATCGATCCCGCTGCCTCTCACATGCTAAGCGAACGCTCTACCACTTGAGCTAATTCCCCACATGCTTGCATAAAAAACAATCAGAAGATCTCAGTATCTTAAGGAGGTTTCATTCAACACAATATGAAAAGAGCTCGTTGTAAATCCTTGACCCAATCTACGTCAGATTGTGGTACTTGAAAAGTTACTCGATCTTAAGAGATAGTTGCCTTGAAAAGCACTTTCTGGAGAATGCGGGTATCGATCCTGCTGCCTTTCACATGCTAAGCGAGCGCTCTACCACTTGAGCTAATTCCCCACATGCTTGCATAAAAAACGATCAGAAGATCTCAGTATTTTACGTAGGTTTCATTCAACACAATATGAAAAGAGCTCGTTGTAAATCCTTGACCCAATCTACGTCAGATTGTGGTACTTGAAAAGTTACTCGATCTTAAGAGATAGTTGCCTTGAAAAGCACTTTCTGGAGAATGCGGGTATCGATACCGCTGCCTCTCACATGCAAAGCGAGCGCTCTACCACTTGAGCTAATTCCCCACATGCTTGCATAAAAAAACGATCAGAAGATCTCTGTATTTTAAGGAGGTTTCATTCAACACAATATGAAAAGAGCTCGTTGTAAATCCTTGACCCAATCTACGTCAGATTGTGGTACTTGAAAAGATACTCGATCTTAAGAGAAAAGAGTAAGTTGCCTTGAAAAGCACTTTCTGGAGAATGCGGGTATCAATCCCGCTGCCTCTCACATGCAAAGCGAGCGCTCTACCACTTGAGCTAATTCCCCACACGCTTGCAAGAAAAAGGTTCAGAAAATCTCAGGATTTTAACTTGGGTCCATTCCAACAAACATCGAAAGACTTCTTTGCAAAACTTGATCATCTCCCCTTCACTCAATGAGGAAAGCAAGGACGAGGTGGCCGAGTTGTTAAGGCGATGGACTGCTAATCCATTGTGCTAAGCACGCGTGGGTTCAAATCCCATCCTCGTCGGATACTTTACCTTATGAAATACTGTGGCATAAAACAGACATCAACTCTGCTGTCTGTGTTAATAGCCTACTTTGGATACTTTAAAGACTATCTCACGGAATGTACGCTATTGGTGAAGGCTGCATTGCTAGTTCTATTACTTCTCTCATCAACTGTTACTATGTCAAGAAAATTGCAAAGAACCCAAATTTGATAGCATACATTGTGGGTCATGAGTCTAGACTCTTCAGGAATACCCCAGTACTTCACGAGATACTCAATCTTCATTGATGGGACTGATAAATGTAAAGGAGGATAGTAAAGGACATTCTGGAGAATGCGGGTATCGATCCCGCTGCCTCTCACATGCTAAGCGAGCACTCTACCACTTGAGCTAATTCCCCACATGCTTGCATAAAAAACGATCAGAAGATCTCAGTATCTTAAGGAGGTTTCATTCAACACAATATGAAAAGAGCTCGTTGTAAATCCTTGACCCAATCTACGTCAGATTGTGGTACTTGAAAAGATACTCGATCTTAAGAGAAAAGAGTAAGTTGCCTTGAAAAGCACTTTCTGGAGAATGCGGGTATCAATCCCACTGCCTCTCACATGCAAAGCGAGCGCTCTACCACTTGAGCTAATTCCTCACATGCTTGAATAAAAAACGATCAGAAGATCTCTGTATTTTAAGGAGGTTTCATTCAACACAATATGAAAAGAGCTCGTTGTAAATCCTTGACCCAATCTACGTCTGATTGTGGTACTTGAAAAGATACTCGATCTTAAGAGAAAGTTGACTTGAAAAGCACTTTCTGGAGAATGCGGGTATCAATCCCGCTGCCTCTCACATGCAAAGCGAGCGCTCTACCACTTGAGCTAATTCCCCACACGCTTGCAAGGAAAAGGTTCAGAAAATCTCAGGATTTTAACTTGGGTCCATTCCAACAAACATCGAAAGACTTCTTTGCAAAAGTTGATCATCTCCCCTTCACTCAATGAGGAAAGCAAGGACGAGGTGGCCGAGTGGTTAAGGCGATGGACTGCTAATCCATTGTGCTAAGCACGCGTGGGTTCAAATCACATCCACGTCGGATACTTTACCTTATGAAATACTGTGGCATAAAACAGACATCAACTCTGCTGTCTGTGTTAATAGCCTACTTTGGATACTTTAAAGACTATCTCAAGGGAATGTACGCTATTGGTGAAGGCTGCATTGCTAGTTCTATTAATTCTCTCATCAACTGTTACTATGTCAAGAAAATTGCAAAGAACCCAAATTTGATAGCATACATTGTGGGTCATGAGTCTAGACTCTTGAGGAATACCCCAGTACTTCACGACATACTCAATCTTCATTGATGGGACTGATGAATGTAAAGGAGGATAGTAAAGGACATTCTGGAGAATGCGGGTATCGATCCCGCTGCCTCTCACATGCTAAGCGAACGCTCTACCACTTGAGCTAATTCCCCACATGCTTGCATAAAAAACAATCAGAAGATCTCAGTATCTTAAGGAGGTTTCATTCAACACAATATGAAAAGAGCTCGTTGTAAATCCTTGACCCAATCTACGTCAGATTGTGGTACTTGAAAAGTTACTCGATCTTAAGAGAAAGTTGCCTTGAAAAGCACTTTCTGGAGAATGCGGGTATCGATCCCGCTGCCTCTCACATGCAAAGCGAGCGCTCTACCACTTGAGCTAATTCCCCACATGCTTGCATAAAAAACGATCAGAAGATCTCAGTATTTTACGTAGGTTTCATTCAACACAATATGAAAAGAGCTCGTTGTAAATCCTTGACCCAATCTACGTCAGATTGTGGTACTTGAAAAGTTACTCGATCTTAAGAGATAGTTGCCTTGAAAAGCACTTTCTGGAGAATGCGGGTATCGATACCGCTGCCTCTCACATGCAAAGCGAGCGCTCTACCACTTGAGCTAATTCCCCACATGCTTGCATAAAAAAACGATCAGAAGATCTCTGTATTTTAAGGAGGTTTCATTCAACACAATATGAAAAGAGCTCGTTGTAAATCCTTGACCCAATCTACGTCAGATTGTGGTACTTGAAAAGATACTCGATCTTAAGAGAAAAGAGTAAGTTGCCTTGAAAAGCACTTTCTGGAGAATGCGGGTATCAATCCCGCTGCCTCTCACATGCAAAGCGAGCGCTCTACCACTTGAGCTAATTCCCCACACGCTTGCAAGAAAAAGGTTCAGAAAATCTCAGGATTTTAACTTGGGTCCATTCCAACAAACATCGAAAGACTTCTTTGCAAAACTTGATCATCTCCCCTTCACTCAATGAGGAAAGCAAGGACGAGGTGGCCGAGTTGTTAAGGCGATGGACTGCTAATCCATTGTGCTAAGCACGTGTGGGTTCAAATCCCATCCTCGTCGGATACTTTACCTTATGAAATACTCTGGCATAAAACAGACATCAACTCTGCTGTCTGTGTTAATAGCCTACTTTGGATACTTTAAAGACTATCTCACGGAATGTACGCTATTGGTGAAGGCTGCATTGCTAGTTCTATTACTTCTCTCATCAACTGTTACTATGTCAAGAAAATTGCAAAGAACCCAAATTTGATAGCATACATTGTGGGTCATGAGTCTAGACTCTTCAGGAATACCCCAGTACTTCACGAGATACTCAATCTTCATTGATGGGACTGATAAATGTAAAGGAGGATAGTAAAGGACATTCTGGAGAATGCGGGTATCGATCCCGCTGCCTCTCACATGCTAAGCGAGCACTCTACCACTTGAGCTAATTCCCCACATGCTTGCATAAAAAACGATCAGAAGATCTCAGTATCTTAAGGAGGTTTCATTCAACACAATATGAAAAGAGCTCGTTGTAAATCCTTGACCCAATCTACGTCAGATTGTGGTACTTGAAAAGTTACTCGATCTTAAGAGAAAGTTGCTTTGAAAAGCACTTTCTGGAGAATGCGGGTATCGATCCCGCTGCCTCTCACATGCAAAGCGAGCGCTCTACCACTTGAGCTAATTCCCCACATGCTTGCATAAAAAACGATCAGAAGATCTCAGTATTTTACGTAGGTTTCATTCAACACAATATGAAAAGAGCTCGTTGTAAATCCTTGACCCAATCTACGTCAGATTGTGGTACTTGAAAAGTTACTCGATCTTAAGAGATAGTTGCCTTGAAAAGCACTTTCTGGAGAATGCGGGTATCGATACCGCTGCCTCTCACATGCAAAGCGAGCGCTCTACCACTTGAGCTAATTCCCCACATGCTTGCATAAAAAACGATCAGAAGATCTCAGTATTTTACGGAGGTTTCATTCAACACAATATGAAAAGAGCTCGTTGTAAATCCTTGACCCAATCTACGTCAGATTGTGGTACTTGAAAAGTTACTCGATCTTAAGAGATAGTTGCCTTGAAAAGCACTTTCTGGAGAATGCGGGTATCGATACCGCTGCCTCTCACATGCAAAGCGAGCGCTCTACCACTTGAGCTAATTCCCCACATGCTTGCATAAAAAAACGATCAGAAGATCTCTGTATTTTAAGGAGGTTTCATTCAACACAATATGAAAAGAGCTCGTTGTAAATCCTTGACCCAATCTACGTCAGATTGTGGTACTTGAAAAGATACTCGATCTTAAGAGAAAAGAGTAAGTTGCCTTGAAAAGCACTTTCTGGAGAATGCGGGTATCAATCCCGCTGCCTCTCACATGCAAAGCGAGCGCTCTACCACTTGAGCTAATTCCCCACACGCTTGCAAGAAAAAGGTTCAGAAAATCTCAGGATTTTAACTTGGGTCCATTCCAACAAACATCGAAAGACTTCTTTGCAAAACTTGATCATCTCCCCTTCACTCAATGAGGAAAGCAAGGACGAGGTGGCCGAGTGGTTAAGGCGATGGACTGCTAATCCATTGTGCTAAGCACGTGTGGGTTCAAATCCCATCCTCGTCGGATACTTTACCTTATGAAATACTGTGGCATAAAACAGACATCAACTCTGCTGTCTGTGTTAATAGCCTACTTTGGATACTTTAAAGACTATCTCACGGAATGTACGCTATTGGTGAAGGCTGCATTGCTAGTTCTATTAATTCTCTCATCAACTGTTACTATGTCAAGAAAATTGCAAAGAACCCAAATTTGATAGCATACATTGTGGGTCATGAGTCTAGACTCTTCAGGAATACCCCAGTACTTCACGACATACTCAATCTTCATTGATGGGACTGATAAATGTAAAGGAGGATAGTAAAGGACATTCTGGAGAATGCGGGTATCGATCCCGCTGCCTCTCACATGCTAAGCAAGCGCTCTACCACTTGAGCTAATTCCCCACATGCTTGCATAAAAAACGATCAGAAGATCTCAGTATCTTAAGGAGGTTTCATTCAACACAATATGAAAAGAGCTCGTTGTAAATCCTTGACCCAATCTACGTCAGATTGTGGTACTTGAAAAGATACTCGATCTTAAGAGAAAGTTGACTTGAAAAGCACTTTCTGGAGAATGCGGGTATCGATCCCGCTGCCTCTCACATGCAAAGCGAGCGCTCTACCACTTGAGCTAATTCCCCACACGCTTGCAAGAAAAAGGTTCAGAAAATCTCAGGATTTTAACTTGGGTCCATTCCAACAAACATCGAAAGACTTCTTTGCAAAACTTGATCATCTCCCCTTCACTCAATGAGGAAAGCAAGGACGAGGTGGCCGAGTGGTTAAGGCGATGGACTGCTAATCCATTGTGCTAAGCACGCGTGGGTTCAAATCCCATCCTCGTCGGATACTTTACCTTATGAAATACTGTGGCATAAAACAGACATCAACTCTGCTGTCTGTGTTAATAGCCTACTTTGGATACTTTTAAGACTATCTCACGGAATGTACGCTATTGGTGAAGGCTGCATTGCTAGTTCTATTAATTCTCTCATCAACTGTTACTATGTCAAGAAAATTGCAAAGAACCCAAATTTGATAGCATACATTGTGGGTCATGAGTCTAGACTCTTCAGGAATACCCCAGTACTTCACGAGATACTCAATCTTCATTGATGGGACTGATAAATGTAAAGGAGGATAGTAAAGGACATTCTGGAGAATGCGGGTATCGATCCCGCTGCCTCTCACATGCTAAGCGAGCGCTCTACCACTTGAGCTAATTCCCCACATGCTTGCATAAAAAACGATCAGAAGATCTCAGTATCTTAAGGAGGTTTCATTCAACACAATATGAAAAGAGCTCGTTGTAAATCCTTGACCCAATCTACGTCAGATTGTGGTACTTGAAAAGTTACTCGATCTTAAGAGAAAGTTGCCTTGAAAAGCACTTTCTGGAGAATGCGGGTATCGATCCCGCTGCCTCTCACATGCAAAGCGAGCGCTCTACCACTTGAGCTAATTCCCCACATGCTTGCATAAAAAACGATCAGAAGATCTCAGTATTTTACGGAGGTTTCATTCAACACAATATGAAAAGAGCTCGTTGTAAATCCTTGACCCAATCTACGTCAGATTGTGGTACTTGAAAAGTTACTCGATCTTAAGAGATAGTTGCCTTGAAAAGCACTTTCTGGAGAATGCGGGTATCGATACCGCTGCCTCTCACATGCAAAGCGAGCGCTCTACCACTTGAGCTAATTCCCCACATGCTTGCATAAAAAAACGATCAGAAGATCTCTGTATTTTAAGGAGGTTTCATTCAACACAATATGAAAAGAGCTCGTTGTAAATCCTTGACCCAATCTACGTCAGATTGTGGTACTTGAAAAGATACTCGATTTTAAGAGAAAAGAGTAAGTTGCCTTGAAAAGCACTTTCTGGAGAATGCGGGTATCAATCCCGCTGCCTCTCACATGCAAAGCGAGCGCTCTACCACTTGAGCTAATTCCCCACATGCTTGCAAGAAAAAGGTTCAGAAAATCTCAGGATTTTAACTTGGGTCCATTCCAACAAACATCGAAAGACTTCTTTGCAAAACTTGATCATCTCCCCTTCACTCAATGAGGAAAGCAAGGACGAGGTGGCCGAGTGGTTAAGGCGATGGACTGCTAATCCATTGTGCTAAGCACGTGTGGGTTCAAATCCCATCCTCGTCGGATACTTTACCTTATGAAATACTGTGGCATAAAACAGACATCAACTCTGCTGTCTGTGTTAATAGCCTACTTTGGATACTTTAAAGACTATCTCACGGAATGTACGCTATTGGTGAAGGCTGCATTGCTAGTTCTATTAATTCTCTCATCAACTGTTACTATGTCAAGAAAATTGCAAAGAACCCAAATTTGATAGCATACATTGTGGGTCATGAGTCTAGACTCTTCAGGAATACCCCAGTACTTCACGACATACTCAATCTTCATTGATGGGACTGATAAATGTAAAGGAGGATAGTAAAGGACATTCTGGAGATTGCGGGTATCGATCCCGCTGCCTCTCACATGCTAAGCGAGCGCTCTACCACTTGAGCTAATTCCCCACATGCTTGCATAAAAAGCGATCAGAAGATCTCAGTATCTTAAGGAGGTTTCATTCAACACAATATGAAAAGAGCTCGTTGTAAATCCTTGACCCAATCTACGTCAGATTGTGGTACTTGAAAAGTTACTCGATCTTAAGAGAAAGTTGCCTTGAAAAGCACTTTCTGGAGAATGCGGGTATCGATCCCGCTGCCTCTCACATGCAAAGCGAGCGCTCTACCACTTGAGCTACTTCCCCACATGCTTGCATAAAAAACGATCAGAAGATCTCAGTATCTTAAGGAGGTTTCATTCAACACAATATGAAAAGAGCTTGTTGTAAATCCTTGACCCAATCTACGTCAGATTGTGGTACTTGAAAAGTTACTCGATCTTAAGAGAAAGTTGCCTTGAAAAGCACTTTCTGGAGAATGCGGGTATCGATCCCGCTGCCTCTCACATGCAAAGCGAGCGCTCTACCACTTGAGCTAATTCCCCACATGCTTGCATAAAAAACGATCAGAAGATCTCAGTATTTTACGGAGGTTTCATTCAACACAATATGAAAAGAGCTCGTTGTAAATCCTTGACCCAATCTACGTCAGATTGTGGTACTTGAAAAGTTACTCGATCTTAAGAGATAGTTGCCTTGAAAAGCACTTTCTGGAGAATGCGGGTATCGATACCGCTGCCTCTCACATGCAAAGCGAGCGCTCTACCACTTGAGCTAATTCCCCACATGCTTGCATAAAAAAACGATCAGAAGATCTCTGTATTTTAAGGAGGTTTCATTCAACACAATATGAAAATAGCTCGTTGTAAATCCTTGACCCAATCTACGTCAGATTGTGGTACTTGAAAAGATACTCGATTTTAAGAGAAAAGAGTAAGTTGCCTTGAAAAGCACTTTCTGGAGAATGCGGGTATCAATCCCGCTGCCTCTCACATGCAAAGCGAGCGCTCTACCACTTGAGCTAATTCCCCACATGCTTGCAAGAAAAAGGTTCAGAAAATCTCAGGATTTTAACTTGGGTCCATTCCAACAAACATCGAAAGACTTCTTTGCAAAACTTGATCATCTCCCCTTCACTCAATGAGGAAAGCAAGGACGAGGTGGCCGAGTGGTTAAGGCGATGGACTGCTAATCCATTGTGCTAAGCACGTGTGGGTTCAAATCCCATCCTCGTCGGATACTTTACCTTATGAAATACTGTGGCATAAAACAGACATCAACTCTGCTGTCTGTGTTAATAGCCTAGTTTGGATACTTTAAAGACTATCTCACGGAATGTACGCTATTGGTGAAGGCTGCATTGCTAGTTCTATTAATTCTCTCATCAACTGTTACTATGTCAAGAAAATTGCAAAGAACCCAAATTTGATAGCATACATTGTGGGTCATGAGTCTAGACTCTTCAGGAATACCCCAGTACTTCACGACATACTCAATCTTCATTGATGGGACTGATAAATGTAAAGGAGGATAGTAAAGGACATTCTGGAGAATGCGGGTATCGATCCCGCTGCCTCTCACATGCTAAGCGAGCGCTCTACCACTTGAGCTAATTCCCCACATGCTTGCATAAAAAACGATCAGAAGATCTCAGTATCTTAAGGAGGTTTCATTCAACACAATATGAAAAGAGCTCGTTGTAAATCCTTGACCCAATCTACGTCAGATTGTGGTACTTGAAAAGTTACTCGATCTTAAGAGAAAGTTGCCTTGAAAAGCACTTTCTGGAGAATGCGGGTATCGATCCCGCTGCCTCTCACATGCAAAGCGAGCGCTCTACCACTTGAGCTAATTCCCCACATGCTTGCATAAAAAACGATCAGAAGATCTCAGTATTTTACGGAGGTTTCATTCAACACAATATGAAAAGAGCTCGTTGTAAATCCTTGACCCAATCTACGTCAGATTGTGGTACTTGAAAAGTTACTCGATCTTAAGAGATAGTTGCCTTGAAAAGCACTTTCTGGAGAATGCGGGTATCGATCCCGCTGCCTCTCACATGCAAAGCGAGCGCTCTACCACTTGAGCTAATTCCCCACACGCTTGCAAGAAAAAGGTTCAGAAAATCTCAGGATTTTAACTTGGGTCCATTCCAACAAACATCGAAAGACTTCTTTGCAAAACTTGATCATCTCCCCTTCACTCAATGAGGAAAGCAAGGACGAGGTGGCCGAGTGGTTAAGGCGATGGACTGCTAATCCATTGTGCTAAGCACGCGTGGGTTCAAATCCCATCCTCGTCGGGTACCTTACCTTAAGAAATACTGTGGCATAAAACAGACATCAACTCTGTTGTCTGTGTTAATAGCCTACTTTGGATAGTTTAAAGACTATCTCACGGAATGTACGCTTTTCGTGAAGGCTGCATTGCTAGTTCTATTAATTCTCTCATCAACTGTTACTATGTCAAGAAAATTGCAAAGAACCCAAATTTGATAACATACATTGTGGGTCATGAGTCTAGACTCTTGAGGAATACTCCAGTACTTCACGAGATACTCAATCTTCATTGATGGGACTGATAAATGAAAAGGAGGATAGTAAAGGACATTCTGGAGAATGCGGGTATCGATCCCGCTGCCTCTCACATGCTAAGCGAGCGCTCTACCACTTGAGCTAATTCCCCACATGCTTGCATAAAAAACGATCAGAAGATCTCAGTATTTTAAGGAGGTTCCATTCAACACAATATGAAAAGAGCTCATTGTAAATCCTTGACCCAATCTACGACAGATTGTGGTACTTGAAAAGATACTCGATCTTAAGAGAAAAGAGTAAGTTGCCTTGAAAAGCACTTTCTGGAGAATGCGGGTATCAATCCCGCTGCCTCTCACATGCAAAGCGAGCGCTCTACCACTTGAGCTAATTCCTCACATGCTTGAATAAAAAACGATCAGAAGATCTCAGTATTTTAAGGAGGTTTCATTCAACACAATATGAAAAGAGCTCGTTGTAAATCCTTGACCCAATCTACGTCTGATTGCGGTACTTGAAAAGATACTCGATCTTAAGAGAAAGTTGACTTGAAAAGCACTTTCTGGAGAATGCGGGTATCGATCCCGCTGCCTCTCACATGCAAAGCGAGCGCTCTACCAGTTGAGCTAATTCCCCACACGCTTGCAAGAAAAAGGTTCAGAAAATCTCAGGATTTTAACTTGGGTCCATTCCAACAAACATCGAAAGACTTCTTTGCAAAACTTGATCATCTCCCCTTCACTCAATGAGGAAAGCAAGGACGAGGTGGCCGAGTGGTTAAGGCGATGGACTGCTAATCCATTGTGCTAAGCACGCGTGGGTTCAAATCCCATCCTCGTCGGATACTTTACCTTATGAAATACTGTGGCATAAAACAGACATCAACTCTGCTGTCTGTGTTAATAGCCTACTTTGGATACTTTTAAGACTATCTCACGGAATGTACGCTATTGGTGAAGGCTGCATTGCTAGTTCTATTAATTCTCTCATCAACTGTTACTATGTCAAGAAAATTGCAAAGAACCCAAATTTGATAGCATACATTGTGGGTCATGAGTCTAGACTCTTCAGGAATACCCCAGTACTTCACGAGATACTCAATCTTCATTGATGGGACTGATAAATGAAAAGGAGGATAGTAAAGGACATTCTGGAGAATGCGGGTATCGATCCTGCTGCCTCTCACATGCAAAGCGAGCGCTCTACCACTTGAGCTAATTCCCCACATGCTTGCATAAAAACCGATCAGAAGATCTCAGTATTTTACGGAGGTTTCATTCAACACAATATGAAAAGAGCTCATTGTAAATCCTTGACCCAATCTACGTCAGATTGTGGTACTTGAAAAGATACTCGATCTTAAGAGAAAGTTGACTTGAAAAGCACTTTCTGGAGAATGCGGGTATCGATCCCGCTGCCTCTCACATGCAAAGCGAGCGCTCTACCACTTGAGCTAATTCCCCACACGTTTGCAAGAAAAAGGTTCAGAAAATCTCAGGATTTTAACTTGGGGCCATTCCAACAAACATCGAAAGACTTCTTTGCAAAACTTGATCGTCTCCCCTTCACTCAATGAGGAAAGCAAGGACGAGGTGGCCGAGTGGTTAAGGCGATGGACTGCTAATCCATTATGCTAAGCACGCGTGGGTTCAAATCCCATCCTCGTCGGATACTTTACCTTAAGAAATACTGTGGCATAAAACAGACATCAACTCTGCTGTCTGTGTTAATAGCCTACTTTGGATAGTTTAAAGACTATCTCACGGAATGTACGCTATTAGTGAAGGCTGCATTGCTAGTTCTATTAATTCTCTCATGAACTGTTACTATGTCAAGAAAATTGCAAAGAACCCAAATTTGATAGCATACATTGTGGGTCATGAGTCTAGACTCTTCAGGAATACCCCAGTACTTCACGACATACTCAATCTTCATTGATGGGACTGATAAATGTAAAGGAGGATAGTAAAGGACATTCTGGAGAATGCGGGTATCGATCCCGCTGCCTCTCACATGCAAAGCGAGCGCTCTACCACTTGAGCTAATTCCCCACATGCATGCATAAAAAACGATCAGAAGATCTCAGTATTTTACGGAGGTTTCATTCAACACAATATGAAAAGAGCTCGTTGTAAATCCTTGACCCAATCTACGTCAGATTGTGGTACTTGAAAAGTTACTCGATCTTAAGAGATAGTTGCCTTGAAAAGCACTTTCTGGAGAATGCGGGTATCAATCCCGCTGCCTCTCACATGCAAAGCGAGCGCTCTACCACTTGAGCTAATTCCCCACACGCTTGCAAGAAAAAGGTTCAGAAAATCTCAGGATTTTAACTTGGGTCCATTCCAACAAACATCGAAAGACTTCTTTGCAAAACTTGATCATCTCCCCTTCACTCAATGAGGAAAGCAAGGACGAGGTGGCCGAGTGGTTAAGGCGATGGACTGCTAATCCATTGTGCTAAGCACGCGTGGGTCCAAATCCCATCCTCGTCGGATACTTTACCTTAAGAAATACTGTGGCATAAAACAGACATCAACTCTGTTGTCTGTGTTAATAGCCTACTTTGGATAGTTTAAAGACTATCTCACGGAATGTACGCTTTTGGTGAACGCTGCATTGCTAGTTCTATTAATTCTCTCATGAACTGTTACTATGTCAAGAAAATTGCAAAGAACCCAAATTTGATAACATACATTGTGGGTCATGAGTCTAGACTCTTGAGGAATACTCCAGTACTTCACGAGATACTCAATCTTCATTGATGGGACTGATAAATGAAAAGGAGGATAGTAAAGGACATTCTGGAGAATGCGGGTATCGATCCCGCTGCCTCTCACATGCTAAGCGAGCGCTCTACCACTTGAGCTAATTCCCCACATGCTTGCATAAAAAACGATCAGAAGATCTCAGTATTTTAAGGAGGTTTCATTCAACACAATATGAAAAGAGCTCATTGTAAATCCTTGACCCAATCTACGACAGATTGTGGTACTTGAAAAGATACTCGATCTTAAGAGAAAGTTGACTTGAAAAGCACTTTCTGGAGAATGCGGGTATCGATCCCGCTGCCTCTCACATGCAAAGCGAGCGCTCTGCCACTTGAGCTAATTCCCCACACGCTTGCAAGAAAAAGGTTCAGAAAATCTCAGGATTTTAACTTGGGTCCATTCCAACAAACGTCGAAAGACTTCTTTGCAAAACTTGATCATCTCCCCTTCACTCAATGAGGAAAGCAAGGACGAGGTGGCCGAGTGGTTAAGGCGATGGACTGCTAATCCATTGTGCTAAGCACGCGTGGGTTCAAATCCCATCCTCGTCGGATACTTTACCTTATGAAATACTGTGGCATAAAACAGACATCAACTCTGCTGTCTGTGTTAATAGCCTACTCTGGATACTTTAAAGACTATCTCAAGGGAATGTACGCTATTGGTGAAGGCTGCATTGCTAGTTCTATTAATTCTCTCATGAACTGTTACTATGTCAAGAAAATTGCAAAGAACCCAAATTTGATAGCATACATTGTTGGTCATGAGCCTAGACTCTTCAGAAATACCCCAGTACTTCACGACATACTCAATCTTCATTGATGGGACTGATAAATGTAAAGGAGGATAGTAAAGGACATTCTGGAGAATGCGGGTATCGATCCCGCTGCCTCTCACATGCAAAGCGAGCGCTCTACCACTTGAGCTAATTCCCCACATGCTTGCATAAAAAACGATCAGAAGATCTCAGTATTTTACGGAGGTTTCATTCAACACAATATGAAAAGAGCTCGTTGTAAATCCTTGACCCAATCTACGTCAGATTGTGGTACTTGAAAAGTTACTCGATCTTAAGAGATAGTTGCCTTGAAAAGCACTTTCTGGAGAATGCGGGTATCGATACCGCTGCCTCTCACATGCAAAGCGAGCGCTCTACCACTTGAGCTAATTCCCCACATGCTTGCATAAAAAAACGATCAGAAGATCTCTGTATTTTAAGGAGGTTTCATTCAACACAATATGAAAAGAGCTCGTTGTAAATCCTTGACCCAATCTACGTCAGATTGTGGTACTTGAAAAGATACTCGATCTTAAGAGAAAAGAGTAAGTTGCCTTGAAAAGCACTTTCTGGAGAATGCGGGTATCAATCCCGCTGCCTCTCACATGCAAAGCGAGCGCTCTACCACTTGAGCTAATTCCCCACACGCTTGCAAGAAAAAGGTTCAGAAAATCTCAGGATTTTAACTTGGGGCCATTCCAACAAACATCGAAAGACTTCTTTGCAAAACTTGATCATCTCCCCTTCACTCAATGAGGAAAGCAAGGACGAGGTGGCCGAGTGGTTAAGGCGATGGACTGCTAATCCATTGTGCTAAGCACGCGTGGGTTCAAATCCCATCCTCGTCGGATACTTTACCTTAAGAAATACTGTGGCATAAAACAGACATCAACTCTGCTGTCTGTGTTAATAGCCTACTCTGGATACTTTAAAGACTATCTCAAGGGAATGTACGCTATTGGTGAAGGCTGCATTGCTAGTTCTATTAATTCTCTCATGAACTGTTACTATGTCAAGAAAATTGCAAAGAACCCAAATTTGATAGCATACATTGTGGGTCATGAGCCTAGACTCTTCAGGAATACCCCAGTACTTCACGACATACTCAATCTTCATTGATGGGACTGATAAATGTAAAGGAGGATAGTAAAGGACATTCTGGAGAATGCGGGTATCGATCCCGCTGCCTCTCACATGCAAAGCGAGCGCTCTACCACTTGAGCTAATTCCCCACATGCTTGCATAAAAAACGATCAGAAGATCTCAGTATTTTACGGAGGTTTCATTCAACACAATATGAAAAGAGCTCGTTGTAAATCCTTGACCCAATCTACGTCAGATTGTGGTACTTGAAAAGTTACTCGATCTTAAGAGATAGTTGCCTTGAAAAGCCCTTTCTGGAGAATGCGGGTATCGATACCGCTGCCTCTCACATGCAAAGCGAGCGCTCTACCACTTGAGCTAATTCCCCACATGCTTGCATAAAAAAACGATCAGAAGATCTCTGTATTTTAAGGAGGTTTCATTCAACACAATATGAAAATAGCTCGTTGTAAATCCTTGACCCAATCTACGTCAGATTGTGGTACTTGAAAAGATACTCGATTTTAAGAGAAAAGAGTAAGTTGCCTTGAAAAGCACTTTCTGGAGAATGCGGGTATCGATCCCGCTGCCTCTCACATGCAAAGCGAGCGCTCTACCACTTGAGCTAATTCCCCACATGCTTGCAAGAAAAAGGTTCAGAAAATCTCAGGATTTTAACTTGGGTCCATTCCAACAAACATCGAAAGACTTCTTTGCAAAACTTGATCATCTCCCCTTCACTCAATGAGGAAAGCAAGGACGAGGTGGCCGAGTGGTTAAGGCGATGGACTGCTAATCCATTGTGCTAAGCACGTGTGGGTTCAAATCCCATCCTCGTCGGATACTTTACCTTATGAAATACTGTGGCATAAAACAGACATCAACTCTGCTGTCTGTGTTAATAGCCTACTTTGGATACTTTAAAGACTATCTCACGGAATGTACGCTATTGGTGAAGGCTGCATTGCTAGTTCTATTAATTCTCTCATCAACTGTTACTATGTCAAGAAAATTGCAAAGAACCCAAATTTGATAGCATACATTGTGGGTCATGAGTCTAGACTCTTCAGGAATACCCCAGTACTTCACGACATACTCAATCTTCATTGATGGGACTGATAAATGTAAAGGAGGATAGTAAAGGACATTCTGGAGAATGCGGGTATCGATCCCGCTGCCTCTCACATGCAAAGCGAGCGCTCTACCACTTGAGCTAATTCCCCACATGCTTGCATAAAAAAACGATCAGAAGATCTCTGTATTTTAAGGAGGTTTCATTCAACACAATATGAAAAGAGCTCGTTGTAAATCCTTGACACAATCTACGTCAGATTGTGGTACTTGAAAAGTTACTCGATCTTAAGAGATAGTTGCCTTGAAAAGCACTTTCTGGAGAATGCGGGTATCAATACCGCTGCCTCTCACATGCAAAGCGAGCGCTCTACCACTTGAGCTAATTCCCCACATGCTTGCATAAAAAAACGATCAGAAGATCTCTGTATTTTAAGGAGGTTTCATTCAACACAATATGAAAATAGCTCGTTGTAAATCCTTGACCCAATCTACGTCAGATTGTGGTACTTGAAAAGATACTCGATTTTAAGAGAAAAGAGTAAGTTGCCTTGAAAAGCACTTTCTGGAGAATGCGGGTATCAATCCCGCTGCCTCTCACATGCAAAGCGAGCGCTCTACCACTTGAGCTAATTCCCCACATGCTTGCAAGAAAAAGGTTCAGAAAATCTCAGGATTTTAACTTGGGTCCATTCCAACAAACATCGAAAGACTTCTTTGCAAAACTTGATCATCTCCCCTTCACTCAATGAGGAAAGCAAGGACGAGGTGGCCGAGTGGTTAAGGCGATGGACTGCTAATCCATTGTGCTAAGCACGTGTGGGTTCAAATCCCATCCTCGTCGGATACTTTACCTTATGAAATACTGTGGCATAAAACAGACATCAACTCTGCTGTCTGTGTTAATAGCCTACTTTGGATACTTTAAAGACTATCTCACGGAATGTACGCTATTGGTGAAGGCTGCATTGCTAGTTCTATTAATTCTCTCATCAACTGTTACTATGTCAAGAAAATTGCAAAGAACCCAAATTTGATAGCATACATTGTGGGTCATGAGTCTAGACTCTTCAGGAATACCCCAGTACTTCACGACATACTCAATCTTCATTGATGGGACTGATAAATGTAAAGGAGGATAGTAAAGGACATTCTGGAGAATGCGGGTATCGATCCCGCTGCCTCTCACATGCTAAGCGAGCGCTCTACCACTTGAGCTAATTCCCCACATGCTTGCATAAAAAGCGATCAGAAGATCTCAGTATCTTAAGGAGGTTTCATTCAACACAATATGAAAAGAGCTCGTTGTAAATCCTTGACCCAATCTACGTCAGATTGTGGTACTTGAAAAGTTACTCGATCTTAAGAGAAAGTTGCCTTGAAAAGCACTTTCTGGAGAATGCGGGTATCGATCCCGCTGCCTCTCACATGCAAAGCGAGCGCTCTACCACTTGAGCTAATTCCCCACATGCTTGCATAAAAAACGATCAGAAGATCTCAGTATCTTAAGGAGGTTTCATTCAACACAATATGAAAAGAGCTCGTTGTAAATCCTTGACCCAATCTACGTCAGATTGTGGTACTTGAAAAGTTACTCGATCTTAAGAGAAAGTTGCCTTGAAAAGCACTTTCTGGAGAATGCGGGTATCGATCCCGCTGCCTCTCACATGCAAAGCGAGCGCTCTACCACTTGAGCTAATTCCCCACATGCTTGCATAAAAAACGATCAGAAGATCTCAGTATTTTACGGAGGTTTCATTCAACACAATATGAAAAGAGCTCGTTGTAAATCCTTGACCCAATCTACGTCAGATTGTGGTACTTGAAAAGTTACTCGATCTTAAGAGATAGTTGCCTTGAAAAGCACTTTCTGGAGAATGCGGGTATCGATACCGCTGCCTCTCACATGCAAAGCGAGCGCTCTACCACTTGAGCTAATTCCCCACATGCTTGCATAAAAAAACGATCAGAAGATCTCTGTATTTTAAGGAGGTTTCATTCAACACAATATGAAAATAGCTCGTTGTAAATCCTTGACCCAATCTACGTCAGATTGTGGTACTTGAAAAGATACTCGATTTTAAGAGAAAAGAGTAAGTTGCCTTGAAAAGCACTTTCTGGAGAATGCGGGTATCGATCCCGCTGCCTCTCACATGCAAAGCGAGCGCTCTACCACTTGAGCTAATTCCCCACACGCTTGCAAGAAAAAGGTTCAGAAAATCTCAGGATTTTAACTTGGGTCCATTCCAACAAACATCGAAAGACTTCTTTGCAAAACTTGATCATCTCCCCTTCACTCAATGAGGAAAGCAAGGACGAGGTGGCCGAGTGGTTAAGGCGATGGACTGCTAATCCATTGTGCTAAGCACGCGTGGGTTCAAATCCCATCCTCGTCGGATACCTTACCTTAAGAAATACTGTGGCATAAAACAGACATCAACTCTGTTGTCTGTGTTAATAGCCTACTTTGGATAGTTTAAAGACTATCTCACGGAATGTACGCTTTTCGTGAAGGCTGCATTGCTAGTTCTATTAATTCTCTCATGAACTGTTACTATGTCAAGAAAATTGCAAAGAACCCAAATTTGATAACATACATTGTGGGTCATGAGTCTAGACTCTTGAGGAATACTCCAGTACTTCACGAGATACTCAATCTTCATTGATGGGACTGATAAATGAAAAGGAGGATAGTAAAGGACATTCTGGAGAATGCGGGTATCGATCCCGCTGCCTCTCACATGCTAAGCGAGCGCTCTACCACTTGAGCTAATTCCCCACATGCTTGCATAAAAAACGATCAGAAGATCTCAGTATTTTAAGGAGGTTTCATTCAACACAATATGAAAAGAGCTCATTGTAAATCCTTGACCCAATCTACGACAGATTGTGGTACTTGAAAAGATACTCGATCTTAAGAGAAAAGAGTAAGTTGCCTTGAAAAGCACTTTCTGGAGAATGCGGGTATCAATCCCGCTGCCTCTCACATGCAAACCGAGCGCTCTACCACTTGAGCTAATTCCTCACATGCTTGAATAAAAAACGATCAGAAGATCTCAGTATTTTAAGGAGGTTTCATTCAACACAATATGAAAAGAGCTCGTTGTAAATCCTTGACCCAATCTACGTCTGATTGCGGTACTTGAAAAGATACTCGATCTTAAGAGAAAGTTGACTTGAAAAGCACTTTCTGGAGAATGCGGGTATCGATCCCGCTGCCTCTCACATGCAAAGCGAGCGCTCTACCAGTTGAGCTAATTCCCCACACGCTTGCAAGAAAAAGGTTCAGAAAATCTCAGGATTTTAACTTGGGTCCATTCCAACAAACATCGAAAGACTTCTTTGCAAAACTTGATCATCTCCCCTTCACTCAATGAGGAAAGCAAGGACGAGGTGGCCGAGTGGTTAAGGCGATGGACTGCTAATCCATTGTGCTAAGCACGCGTGGGTTCAAATCCCATCCTCGTCGGATACTTTACCTTATGAAATACTGTGGCATAAAACAGACATCAACTCTGCTGTCTGTGTTAATAGCCTACTTTGGATACTTTTAAGACTATCTCACGGAATGTACGCTATTGGTGAAGGCTGCATTGCTAGTTCTATTAATTCTCTCATCAACTGTTACTATGTCAAGAAAATTGCAAAGAACCCAAATTTGATAGCATACATTGTGGGTCATGAGTCTAGACTTTTCAGGAATACCCCAGTACTTCACGAGATACTCAATCTTCATTGATGGGACTGATAAATGAAAAGGAGGATAGTAAAGGACATTCTGGAGAATGCGGGTATCGATCCTGCTGCCTCTCACATGCAAAGCGAGCGCTCTACCACTTGAGCTAATTCCCCACATGCTTGCATAAAAACCGATCAGAAGATCTCAGTATTTTACGGAGGTTTCATTCAACACAATATGAAAAGAGCTCGTTGTAAATCCTTGACCCAATCTACGTCAGATTGTGGTACTTGAAAAGTTACTCGATCTTAAGAGATAGTTGCCTTGAAAAGCACTTTCTGGAGAATGCGGGTATCAATCCCACTGCCTCTCACATGCAAAGCGAGCGCTCTACCACTTGAGCTAATTCCTCACATGCTTGAATAAAAAACGATCAGAAGATCTCTGTATTTTAAGGAGGTTTCATTCAACACAATATGAAAAGAGCTCGTTGTAAATCCTTGACCCAATCTACGTCTGATTGTGGTACTTGAAAAGATACTCGATCTTAAGAGAAAGTTGACTTGAAAAGCACTTTCTGGAGAATGCGGGTATCGATCCCGCTGCCTCTCACATGCAAAGCGAGCGCTCTGCCACTTGAGCTAATTCCCCACACGCTTGCAAGAAAAAGGTTCAGAAAATCTCAGGATTTTAACTTGGGTCCATTCCAACAAACGTCGAAAGACTTCTTTGCAAAACTTGATCATCTCCCCTTCACTCAATGAGGAAAGCAAGGACGAGGTGGCCGAGTGGTTAAGGCGATGGACTGCTAATCCATTGTGCTAAGCACGCGTGGGTTCAAATCCCATCCTCGTCGGATACTTTACCTTATGAAATACTGTGGCATAAAACAGACATCAACTCTGCTGTCTGTGTTAATAGCCTACTCTGGATACTTTAAAGACTATCTCAAGGGAATGTACGCTATTGGTGAAGGCTGCATTGCTAGTTCTATTAATTCTCTCATGAACTGTTACTATGTCAAGAAAATTGCAAAGAACCCAAATTTGATAGCATACATTGTGGGTCATGAGCCTAGACTCTTCAGGAATACCCCAGTACTTCACGACATACTCAATCTACATTGATGGGACTGATAAATGTAAAGGAGGATAGTAAAGGACATTCTGGAGAATGCGGGTATCGATCCCGCTGCCTCTCACATGCAAAGCGAGCGCTCTACCACTTGAGCTAATTCCCCACATGCTTGCATAAAAAACGATCAGAAGATCTCAGTATTTTACGGAGGTTTCATTCAACACAATATGAAAAGAGCTCGTTGTAAATCCTTGACCCAATCTACGTCAGATTGTGGTACTTGAAAAGTTACTCGATCTTAAGAGATAGTTGCCTTGAAAAGCACTTTCTGGAGAATGCGGGTATCGATACCGCTGCCTCTCACATGCAAAGCGAGCGCTCTACCACTTGAGCTAATTCCCCACATGCTTGCATAAAAAAACGATCAGAAGATCTCTGTATTTTAAGGAGGTTTCATTCAACACAATATGAAAAGAGCTCGTTGTAAATCCTTGACCCAATCTACGTCAGATTGTGGTACTTGAAAAGATACTCGATCTTAAGAGAAAAGAGTAAGTTGCCTTGAAAAGCACTTTCTGGAGAATGCGGGTATCAATCCCGCTGCCTCTCACATGCAAAGCGAGCGCTCTACCACTTGAGCTAATTCCCCACACGCTTGCAAGAAAAAGGTTCAGAAAATCTCAGGATTTTAACTTGGGTCCATTCCAACAAACATCGAAAGACTTCTTTGCAAAACTTGATCATCTCCCCTTCACTCAATGAGGGAAGCAAGGACGAGGTGGCCGAGTGGTTAAGGCGATGGACTGCTAATCCATTGTGCTAAGCACGCGTGGGTTCAAATCCCATCCTCGTCGGATACTTTACCTTAAGAAATACTGTGGCATAAAACAGACATCAACTCTGTTGTCTGTGTTAATAGCCTGCTTTGGATAGTTTAAAGACTATCTCACGGAATGTACGCTTTTGGTGAACGCTGCATTGCTAGTTCTATTAATTCTCTCATGAACTGTTACTATGTCAAGAAAATTGCAAAGAACCCAAATTTGATAACATACATTGTGGGTCATGAGTCTAGACTCTTGAGGAATACTCCAGTACTTCACGAGATACTCAATCTTCATTGATGGGACTGATAAATGAAAAGGAGGATAGTAAAGGACATTCTGGAGAATGCGGGTATCGATCCCGCTGCCTCTCACATGCTAAGCGAGCGCTCTACCACTTGAGCAAATTCCCCACATGCTTGCATAAAAAACGATCAGAAGATCTCAGTATTTTAAGGAGGTTTCATTCAACACAATATGAAAAGAGCTCATTGTAAATCCTTGACCCAAGCTACGACAGATTGTGGTACTTGAAAAGATACTCGATCTTAAGAGAAAGTTGACTTGAAAAGCACTTTCTGGAGAATGCGGGTATCGATCCCGCTGCCTCTCACATGCAAAGCGAGCGCTCTACCACTTGAGCTAATTCCCCACACGTTTGCAAGAAAAAGGTTCAGAAAATCTCAGGATTTTAACTTGGGGCCATTCCAACAAACATCGAAAGACTTCTTTGCAAAACTTGATCGTCTCCCCTTCAGTCAATGAGGAAAGCAAGGACGAGGTGGCCGAGTGGTTAAGGCGATGGACTGCTAATCCATTATGCTAAGCACGCGTGGGTTCAAATCCCATCCTCGTCGGATACTTTACCTTAAGAAATACTGTGGCATAAAACAGACATCAACTCTGCTGTCTGTGTTAATAGCCTACTTTGGATAGTTTAAAGACTATCTCACGGAATGTACGCTATTAGTGAAGGCTGCATTGCTAGTTCTATTAATTCTCTCATGAACTGTTACTATGTCAAGAAAATTGCAAAGAACCCAAATTTGATAGCATACATTGTGGGTCATGAGTCTAGACTCTTCAGGAATACCCCAGTACTTCACGACATACTCAATCTTCATTGATGGGACTGATAAATGTAAAGGAGGATAGTAAAGGACATTCTGGAGAAAGCGGGTATCGATCCCGCTGCCTCTCACATGCAAAGCGAGCGCTCTACCACTTGAGCTAATTCCCCACATGCTTGCATAAAAAACGATCAGAAGATCTCAGTATTTTACGGAGGTTTCATTCAACACAATATGAAAAGAGCTCGTTGTAAATCCTTGACCCAATCTACGTCAGATTGTGGTACTTGAAAAGTTACTCGAGCTTAAGAGATAGTTGCCTTGAAAAGCACTTTCTGGAGAATGCGGGTATCGATACCGCTGCCTCTCACATGCAAAGCGAGCGCTCTACCACTTGAGCTAATTCCCCACATGCTTGCATAAAAAAACGATCAGAAGATCTCAGTATTTTAAGGAGGTTTCATTCAACACAATATGAAAAGAGCTCGTTGTAAATCCTTGACCCAATCTACGTCAGATTGTGGTACATGAAAAGATACTCGATCTTAAGAGAAAAGAGTAAGTTGCCTTGAAAAGCACTTTCTGGAGAATGCGGGTATCAATCCCGCTGCCTCTCACATGCAAAGCGAGCGCTCTACCACTTGAGCTAATTCCCCACACGCTTGCAAGAAAAAGGTTCAGAAAATCTCAGGATTTTAACTTGGGTCCATTCCAACAAACATCGAAAGACTTCTTTGCAAAACTTGATCATCTCCCCTTCACTCAATGAGGAAAGCAAGGACGAGGTGGCCGAGTGGTTAAGGCGATGGACTGCTAATCCATTGTGCTAAGCACGCGTGGGTTCAAATCCCATCCTCGTCGGATACTTTACCTTAAGAAATACTGTGGCATAAAACAGACATCAACTCTGTTGTCTGTGTTAATAGCCTACTTTGGATAGTTTAAAGACTATCTCACGGAATGTACGCTTTTGGTGAACGCTGCATTGCTAGTTCTATTAATTCTCTCATGAACTGTTACTATGTCAAGAAAATTGCAAAGAACCCAAATTTGATAACATACATTGTGGGTCATGAGTCTAGACTCTTGAGGCATACTCCAGTACTTCACGAGATACTCAATCTTCATTGATGGGACTGATAAATGAAAAGGAGGATAGTAAAGGACATTCTGGAGAATGCGGGTATCGATCCCGCTGCCTCTCACATGCTAAGCGAGCGCTCTACCACTTGAGCTAATTCCCCACATGCTTGCATAAAAAACGATCAGAAGATCTCAGTATTTTAAGGAGGTTTCATTCAACACAATATGAAAAGAGCTCATTGTAAATCCTTGACCCAATCTACGACAGATTGTGGTACTTGAAAAGATACTCGATCTTAAGAGAAAGTTGACTTGAAAAGCACTTTCTGGAGAATGCGGGTATCGATCCCGCTGCCTCTCACATGCAAAGCGAGCGCTCTACCACTTGAGCTAATTCCCCACATGCTTGCATAAAAAACGATCAGAAGATCTCAGTATTTTACGGAGGTTTCATTCAACACAATATGAAAAGAGCTCGTTGTAAATCCTTGACCCAATCTACGTCAGATTGTGGTACTTGAAAAGTTACTCGATCTTAAGAGATAGTTGCCTTGAAAAGCACTTTCTGGAGAATGCGGGTATCGATACCGCTGCCTCTCACATGCAAAGCGAGCGCTCTACCACTTGAGCTAATTCCCCACATGCTTGCATAAAAAAACGATCAGAAGATCTCTGTATTTTAAGGAGGTTTCATTCAACACAATATGAAAAGAGCTCGTTGTAAATCCTTGACCCAATCTACGTCAGATTGTGGTACTTGAAAAGATACTCGATCTTAAGAGAAAAGAGTAAGTTGCCTTGAAAAGCACTTTCTGGAGAATGCGGGTATCAATCCCGCTGCCTCTCACATGCAAAGCGAGCGCTCTACCACTTGAGCTAATTCCCCACACGCTTGCAAGAAAAAGGTTCAGAAAATCTCAGGATTTTAACTTGGGGCCATTCCAACAAACATCGAAAGACTTCTTTGCAAAACTTGATCATCTCCCCTTCTCTCAATGAGGAAAGCAAGGACGAGGTGGCCGAGTGGTTAAGGCGATGGACTGCTAATCCATTGTGCTAAGCACGCGTGGGTTCAAATCCCATCCTCGTCGGATACTTTACCTTAAGAAATACTGTGGCATAAAACAGACATCAACTCTGTTGTCTGTGTTAATAGCCTACTTTGGATAGTTTAAAGACTATCTCACGGAATGTACGCTTTTGGTGAACGCTGCATTGCTAGTTCTATTAATTCTCTCATGAACTGTTACTATGTCAAGAAAATTGCAAAGAACCCAAATTTGATAACATACATTGTGGGTCATGAGTCTAGACTCTTGAGGAATACTCCAGTACTTCACGAGATACTCAATCTTCATTGATGGGACTGATAAATGAAAAGGAGGATAGTAAAGGACATTCTGGAGAATGCGGGTATCGATCCCGCTGCCTCTCACATGCTAAGCGAGCGCTCTACCACTTGAGCAAATTCCCCACATGCTTGCATAAAAAACGATCAGAAGATCTCAGTATTTTAAGGAGGTTTCATTCAACACAATATGAAAAGAGCTCATTGTAAATCCTTGACCCAATCTACGACAGATTGTGGTACTTGAAAAGATACTCGATCTTAAGAGAAAGTTGACTTGAAAAGCAATTTCTGGAGAATGCGGGTATCGATCCCGCTGCCTCTCACATGCAAAGCGAGCGCTCTACCACTTGAGCTAATTCCCCACACGTTTGCAAGAAAAAGGTTCAGAAAATCTCAGGATTTTAACTTGGGGCCATTCCAACAAACATCGAAAGACTTCTTTGCAAAATTTGATCGTCTCCCCTTCACTCAATGAGGAAAGCAAGGATGAGGTGGCCGAGTGGTTAAGGCGATGGACTGCTAATCCATTATGCTAAGCACGCGTGGGTTCAAATCCCATCCTCGTCGGATACTTTACCTTAAGAAATACTGTGGCATAAAACAGACATCAACTCTGCTGTCTGTGTTAATAGCCTACTTTGGATAGTTTAAAGACTATCTCACGGAATGTACGCTATTAGTGAAGGCTGCATTGCTAGTTCTATTAATTCTCTCATGAACTGTTACTATGTCAAGAAAATTGCAAAGAACCCAAATTTGATAGCATACATTGTGGGTCATGAGTCTAGACTCTTCAGGAATACCCCAGTACTTCACGACATACTCAATCTTCATTGATGGGACTGATAAATGTAAAGGAGGATAGTAAAGGACATTCTGGAGAATGCGGGTATCGATCCCGCTGCCTCTCACATGCAAAGCGAGCGCTCTACCACTTGAGCTAATTCCCCACATGCTTGCATAAAAAAACGATCAGAAGATCTCAGTATTTTAAGGAGGTTTCATTCAACACAATATGAAAAGAGCTCGTTGTAAATCCTTGACCCAATCTACGTCAGATTGTGGTACATGAAAAGATACTCGATCTTAAGAGAAAAGAGTAAGTTGCCTTGAAAAGCACTTTCTGGAGAATGCGGGTATCAATCCCGCTGCCTCTCACATGCAAAGCGAGCGCTCTACCACTTGAGCTAATTCCCCACACGCTTGCAAGAAAAAGGTTCAGAAAATCTCAGGATTTTAACTTGGGTCCATTCCAACAAACATCGAAAGACTTCTTTGCAAAACTTGATCATCTCCCCTTCACTCAATGAGGAAAGCAAGGACGAGGTGGCCGAGTGGTTAAGGCGATGGACTGCTAATCCATTGTGCTAAGCACGCGTGGGTTCAAATCCCATCCTCGTCGGATACTTTACCTTAAGAAATACTGTGGCATAAAACAGACATCAACTCTGTTGTCTGTGTTAATAGCCTACTTTGGATAGTTTAAAGACTATCTCACGGAATGTACGCTTTTGGTGAACGCTGCATTGCTAGTTCTATTAATTCTCTCATGAACTGTTACTATGTCAAGAAAATTGCAAAGAACCCAAATTTGATAACATACATTGTGGGTCATGAGTCTAGACTCTTGAGGCATACTCCAGTACTTCACGAGATACTCAATCTTCATTGATGGGACTGATAAATGAAAAGGAGGATAGTAAAGGACATTCTGGAGAATGCGGGTATCGATCCCGCTGCCTCTCACATGCTAAGCGAGCGCTCTACCACTTGAGCTAATTCCCCACATGCTTGCATAAAAAACGATCAGAAGATCTCAGTATTTTAAGGAGGTTTCATTCAACACAATATGAAAAGAGCTCATTGTAAATCCTTGACCCAATCTACGACAGATTGTGGTACTTGAAAAGATACTCGATCTTAAGAGAAAGTTGACTTGAAAAGCACTTTCTGGAGAATGCGGGTATCGATCCCGCTGCCTCTCACATGCAAAGCGAGCGCTCTACCACTTGAGCTAATTCCCCACATGCTTGCATAAAAAACGATCAGAAGATCTCAGTATTTTACGGAGGTTTCATTCAACACAATATGAAAAGAGCTCGTTGTAAATCCTTGACCCAATCTACGTCAGATTGTGGTACTTGAAAAGTTACTCGATCTTAAGAGATAGTTGCCTTGAAAAGCACTTTCTGGAGAATGCGGGTATCGATACCGCTGCCTCTCACATGCAAAGCGAGCGCTCTACCACTTGAGCTAATTCCCCACATGCTTGCATAAAAAAACGATCAGAAGATCTCTGTATTTTAAGGAGGTTTCATTCAACACAATATGAAAAGAGCTCGTTGTAAATCCTTGACCCAATCTACGTCAGATTGTGGTACTTGAAAAGATACTCGATCTTAAGAGAAAAGAGTAAGTTGCCTTGAAAAGCACTTTCTGGAGAATGCGGGTATCAATCCCGCTGCCTCTCACATGCAAAGCGAGCGCTCTACCACTTGAGCTAATTCCCCACACGCTTGCAAGAAAAAGGTTCAGAAAATCTCAGGATTTTAACTTGGGGCCATTCCAACAAACATCGAAAGACTTCTTTGCAAAACTTGATCATCTCCCCTTCTCTCAATGAGGAAAGCAAGGACGAGGTGGCCGAGTGGTTAAGGCGATGGACTGCTAATCCATTGTGCTAAGCACGCGTGGGTTCAAATCCCATCCTCGTCGGATACTTTACCTTAAGAAATACTGTGGCATAAAACAGACATCAACTCTGTTGTCTGTGTTAATAGCCTACTTTGGATAGTTTAAAGACTATCTCACGGAATGTACGCTTTTGGTGAACGCTGCATTGCTAGTTCTATTAATTCTCTCATGAACTGTTACTATGTCAAGAAAATTGCAAAGAACCCAAATTTGATAACATACATTGTGGGTCATGAGTCTAGACTCTTGAGGAATACTCCAGTACTTCACGAGATACTCAATCTTCATTGATGGGACTGATAAATGAAAAGGAGGATAGTAAAGGACATTCTGGAGAATGCGGGTATCGATCCCGCTGCCTCTCACATGCTAAGCGAGCGCTCTACCACTTGAGCAAATTCCCCACATGCTTGCATAAAAAACGATCAGAAGATCTCAGTATTTTAAGGAGGTTTCATTCAACACAATATGAAAAGAGCTCATTGTAAATCCTTGACCCAATCTACGACAGATTGTGGTACTTGAAAAGATACTCGATCTTAAGAGAAAGTTGACTTGAAAAGCAATTTCTGGAGAATGCGGGTATCGATCCCGCTGCCTCTCACATGCAAAGCGAGCGCTCTACCACTTGAGCTAATTCCCCACACGTTTGCAAGAAAAAGGTTCAGAAAATCTCAGGATTTTAACTTGGGGCCATTCCAACAAACATCGAAAGACTTCTTTGCAAAATTTGATCGTCTCCCCTTCACTCAATGAGGAAAGCAAGGATGAGGTGGCCGAGTGGTTAAGGCGATGGACTGCTAATCCATTATGCTAAGCACGCGTGGGTTCAAATCCCATCCTCGTCGGATACTTTACCTTAAGAAATACTGTGGCATAAAACAGACATCAACTCTGCTGTCTGTGTTAATAGCCTACTTTGGATAGTTTAAAGACTATCTCACGGAATGTACGCTATTAGTGAAGGCTGCATTGCTAGTTCTATTAATTCTCTCATGAACTGTTACTATGTCAAGAAAATTGCAAAGAACCCAAATTTGATAGCATACATTGTGGGTCATGAGTCTAGACTCTTCAGGAATACCCCAGTACTTCACGACATACTCAATCTTCATTGATGGGACTGATAAATGTAAAGGAGGATAGTAAAGGACATTCTGGAGAATGCGGGTATCGATCCCGCTGCCTCTCACATGCAAAGCGAGCGCTCTACCACTTGAGCTAATTCCCCACATGCTTGCATAAAAAAACGATCAGAAGATCTCAGTATTTTACGGAGGTTTCATTCAACACAATATGAAAAGAGCTCGTTGTAAATCCTTGACCCAATCTACGTCAGATTGTGGTACTTGAAAAGTTACTCGATCTTAAGAGATAGTTGCCTTGAAAAGCACTTTCTGGAGAATGCGGGTATCGATACCGCTGCCTCTCACATGCAAAGCGAGCGCTCTACCACTTGAGCTAATTCCCCACATGCTTGCATAAAAAAACGATCAGAAGATCTCAGTATTTTAAGGAGGTTTCATTCAACACAATATGAAAAGAGCTCGTTGTAAATCCTTGACCCAATCTACGTCAGATTGTGGTACATGAAAAGATACTCGATCTTAAGAGAAAAGAGTAAGTTGCCTTGAAAAGCACTTTCTGGAGAATGCGGGTATCAATCCCGCTGCCTCTCACATGCAAAGCGAGCGCTCTACCACTTGAGCTAATTCCCCACACGCTTGCAAGAAAAAGGTTCAGAAAATCTCAGGATTTTAACTTGGGTCCATTCCAACAAACATCGAAAGACTTCTTTGCAAAACTTGATCATCTCCCCTTCACTCAATGAGGAAAGCAAGGACGAGGTGGCCGAGTGGTTAAGGCGATGGACTGCTAATCCATTGTGCTAAGCACGCGTGGGTTCAAATCCCATCCTCGTCGGATACTTTACCTTAAGAA